>NW_027192831.1:0-300000 GCF_949987515.2 Delphinus delphis
CAGTGCCCCTGAGCTCCTTTCTTCAACTCGCTTTCTTGTGACCTGGCCGCAACACCGCAGGATGGCTTCAGGCCCTAATCTGGTTCCGGCCCGGCATGCTGAGCCTTTGGTTAATTCCTCTTCCTGGTGGGAAATGAGAGTTAAATTTGCCCGTCCAGACACCTCCAGCTAGTCTCTCATTGGTTCTCGCTATTCCTGTTCATCTTCCGCAGAAATTGCAAACTGGGCCAAACAGGAGGTTAAAGGCGCTGAGTCTCCAAGTGGGGAGAGTGTTAGTAAAGCGTCTGGAATGTTGCACCCGAGTACCAGGGGAGGAAAACTGAGACATATTTGAACACGTCTCCTGTTCACATGGTTGATCATACTTGGGTTCCACATGCATGTTTTAGCTGAAGGAAGAATACCTTAAACCTGGAGAGTTGAGACCCGTGTAATGCGTACCATGCAATATGACTTCAAAGGGTCTTCATTTGCTCACCGAACCTCTCCAATCCTATCACTGCTGCGTTTATGCCCCTGTACACATGCTTGATTCTCTTTTGGAGACATAGCAATCCATAGGTTTTAAGATACTTACTAGTCAGGTACATTCTTAAGCGTTTAATATGCGGTGTTGAGTCCATTTCGTTGAACAAGGAGTAGCTCTTGTCTATTCCATATTTGACTTAAGGAACTTTATCTGTGCTCATTTCAATCTCTGGTTTTATGCAGCACCCCAACTCACCTTTACCCTTAAGCAAGCATAAGTTGGTTTTCTAAATTTGAGACCCTGTTCTGTTCTGTAATTCAGTTCCTGTGTAGCCAAGTTTATATTCCGTGTATTACTGATATCTTATGATGTTTCTTTTCTGTGTGACTTATTTCAGTTAGAATCATCATACCTGAATCCACTCATTGTGCTGCTATGGGCCTGATGACACAGATTTCATTGCTGAGTGATATTGCTTTGTAAGTAAATACCACAATTTCTTTATCCATTTTTCACTTTCTGCGATGTTGAACTTGTACTGTAAACGAGGTTCTTGTAAACAGAGCCGTTCGAAAGTTTGGGGTGGCTGTGTCTTTTTGATTTTAATTTCCCTAAGCTATAGGACCATAAGTGGCAGTGCCCTAGGCTCTGTTGCTTTGTTTTTTAGATGTTTCAGGAAACACCATACACTTCTCCGGAGTGGTTGTTGGCAATTTACATCCCGCCCATCAGCATAACAAGGCTCCCAGTTCTCCATGGCCTGTCCTGCCTTTCTGGATTTTACACTTTTTTCAGATGGCCCTTTTGACCGGGGGGAAGTGAGACTTCATTGTAGTGCAGATTTCCTTTGCAAGCTTGCTTGGTTGGCCAAAAAGTGCGTATGCGTTTTTTCCTGAATATATTCAGGAAAAAACGCATACGCCCTTTTTGGCCAAGTGCATCATTGTGGACGTTCTGCCTCTTTTCCTATGCTTTCAATGCAATTCCAGTCTACCTCCTGAAATCGGTTTCCTGCAATTCTGCCCCGCTTTCAAGTCCTCTTGGCAGCCTTACTTCAGTGTATTTTTGGACGATAGCTGTCATTTATAACTCTGCAGGTTTGTGAATTACAGTGCCCCTGAGCTCCTTTCTTCAACTCGCTTTCTTGTGACCTGGCCGCAACACCGCAGGATGGCTTCAGGCCCTAATCTGGTTCCGGCCCGGCATGCTGAGCCTTTGGTTAATTCCTCTTCCTGGTAGGAAATGAGAGTTAAATTTGCCCGTCCAGACACCTCCAGCTAGTCTCTCATTGGTTCTCGCTATTCCTGTTCATCTTCCGCAGAAATTGCAAACTGGGCCAAACAGGAGGTTAAAGGTGCTGACTCTCCAAGTGGGGAGAGTGTTAGTAAACGTCTGGAATGTTGCACCCGAGTACCAGGGGAGGAAAACTGAGACATATTTGAACACGTCTCCTGTTCACATGGTTGATCATACTTGGGTTCCACATGCATGTTTTAGCTGAAGGAAGAATACCTTAAACCTGGAGAGTTGAGACCCGTGTAATGCGTACCATGCAATATGACTTCAAAGGGTCTTCATTTGCTCACCCAACCTCTCCAATCCTATCACTGCTGCGTTTATGCCCCTGTACACACGCTTGATTCTCTTTTGGAGACATAGCAATCCATAGGTTTTAAGATACTTACTAGTCAGGTACATTCTTAGGCGTTTAATATGGGGTGTTGAGTCTATTTCGTTGAGCAAGGAGTAGCTCTTGTCTATTCCATATTTGGCTTAAGGAACTTTATCTGTGCTCGTTTCAATCTCTGGTTTTATGCAGCACCCCAACTCACCTTTCCCCTTAAGCAAGCATAAGTTGGTTTTCTAAATTTGAGACCCTGTTCTGTTCTGTAATTCAGTTCCTGTGTAGCCAAGTTTACATTCCGTGTATTACTGATATCTTATGATGTTTCTGTTTCTGTGTGACTTATTTCAGTTAGAATCATCATACCTGAATCCACTCATTGTGCTGCTAAGGGCCTGATGACACAGATTTCATTGCTGAGTGATATTGCTTTGTAAGTAAATACCACAACTTCTTTATCCATTTTTCACTTTCTGCGATGTTGAACTTGTACTGTAAACGAGGTTTTTGTAAACAGAGCCGTTCGAAAGTTTGGGGTGGCTGTGTCTTTTTGATTTTAATTTCCCTAAGCTATAGGACCATAAGTGGCAGTGCCCTAGGCTCTGTTGCTTTGTTTTTTAGATGTTTCAGGAAACACCATACACTTCTCCCGAGTGGTTGTTGGCAATTTACATCCCGCCCATCAGCATAACAAGGCTCCCAGTTCTCCATGGCCTGTCCTGCCTTTCTGGATTTTACACTTTTTTCAGATGGCCCTTTTGACCTGGGGGAAGTGAGACTTCATTGTAGTGCAGATTTCCTTTGCAAGCTTGCTTGGTTGGCCAAAAAGGGCGTATGCGTTTTTTCCTGAATATATTCAGGAAAAAACGCATACGCCCTTTTTGGCCAAGTGCATCATTGTGGACGTTCTGCCTCTTTTCCTATGCTTTCAATGCAATTCCAGTCTACCTCCTGAAATCGGTTTCCTGCAATTCTGCCCCGCTTTCAAGTCCTCTTGGCAGCCTTACTTCAGTATATTTTTGGACGATAGCTGTCATTTATAACTCTGCAGGTTTGTGAATTACAGTGCCCCTGAGCTCCTTTCTTCAACTCGCTTTCTTGTGACCTGGCCGCAACACCGCAGGATGTCTTCAGGCCCTAATCTGGTTCCGGTACGGCACGCTGAGCCTTTGGTTATTTCCTCTTCCTGGTGGGAAATGAGAGTTAAATTTGCCCATCCAGACACCTCCAGCTAGCCTCTCATTGGTTCTCGCTATTCCTGTTCATCTTCCGCAGAAATTGCAAACTGGGCCAAACAGGAGGTTAAAGGCGCTGACTCTCCAAGTGGGGAGAGTGTTAGTAAAGCGTCTGGAATGTTGCACCCGAGTACCAGGGGAGGAAAACTGAGACATATTTGAACACGTCTCCCGTTCACATGGTTGATCATACTTGGGTTCCACATGCATGTTTTAGCTGAAGGAAGAATACCTTAAACCTGGAGAGTTGAGACCCGTGTAATGCGTACCATGCAATATGACTTCAAAGGGTCTTCATTTGCTCACCGAACCTCTCCAATCCTATCACTGCTGCGTTTATGCCCCTGTACACACGCTTGATTCTCTTTTGGAGACATAGCAATCCATAGGTTTTAAGATACTTACTAGTCAGGTACATTCTTAGGCGTTTAATATGGGGTGTTGAGTCCATTTCGTTGAGCAAGGAGTAGCTCTTGTCTATTCCATATTTGGCTTAAGGAACTTTATCTGTGCTCATTTCAATCTCTGGTTTTATGCAGCACCCCAACTCACCTTTCCCCTTAAGCAAGCATAAGTTGGTTTTTTAAATTTGAGACACTGTTCTGTTTTGGAATTCAGTTCCTGTGTAGCCAAGTTTACATTCCGTGTATTAGTGATATCTTATGATGTTTCTTTTTCTGTGTGACTTATTTCAGTTAGAATCATCATACCTGAATCCACTCATTGTGCTGCTAAGGGCCTGATGACACAGATTTCATTGCTGAGTGATATTGCTTTGTAAGTAAATACCACAAGTTCTTTATCCATTTTTCACTTTCTCCGATGTTGAACTTGTACTGTAAACGAGGTTCTTGTAAACAGAGCCGTTCCAAACTTTGGGGTGGCTGTGTCTTTTTGATTTTAATTTCCCTAAGCTATAGGACCATAAGTGGAAGTGCCCTAGGTTCTGTTGCTTTGTTTTTTAGATGTTTCAGGAAACACCATACACTTCTCCCGAGTGGTTGTTGGCAATTTACATCCCGCCCATCAGCATAACAAGGCTCCCAGTTCTCCATGGCCTGTCTTGCCTTTCTGGATTTTACACTTTTTTCAGATGGCCCTTTTGACCGGGGGGAAGTGAGACTTCATTGTAGTGCAGATTTCCTTTGCAAGCTTGCTTGGTTGGCCAAAAAGGGCGTATGCGTTTTTTCCTGAATATATTCAGGAAAAAACGCATACGCCCTTTTTGGCCAAGTGCATCATTGTGGACGTTCTGCCTCTTTTCCTATGCTTTCAATGCAATTCCAGTCTACCTCCTGAAATCGGTTTCCTGCAATTCTGCCCCGCTTTCAAGTCCTCTTGGCAGCCTTACTTCAGTCTATTTTTGGACGATAGCTGTCATTTATAAGTCTGCAGGTTTGTGAATTACAGTGCCCCTGAGCTCCTTTCTTCAACTCGCTTTCTTGTGACCTGGCCGCAACACCGCAGGATGGCTTCAGGCCCTAATCTGGTTCTGGCACGGCACGCTGAGCCTTTGGTTAATTCCTCTTCCTGGTGGGAAATGAGAGTTAATTTTGCCCGTCCAGACACCTCCAGCTAGTCTCTCATTGGTTCTCGCTATTCCTGTTCATCTTCCGCAGAAATTGCAAACTGTGCCAAACAGGAGGTTAAAGGGACTGACTCTCCAAGTCGGGAGAGTGTTAGTAAAGCGTCTGGAATGTTGCACCCGAGTACCAGGGTACGAAAACTGAGACATATTTGAACACGTCTCCCGATCACATGGTTGATCATACTCTAGGTTCCACATGCATGATTTAGCTGAGGAAGAATACCTTAAACCTGGGTATTTGAAACCCGTGGAATGGGTACCATGCAATATGACTTCAAAGGGTCTTCATTTGCTCACCGAACATCTCCAATCCTATCACTGCTGCGTTTATGCCCCTGTACACATGCTTGATTCTCTTTCGGAGACATAGCAATCCATAGGTTTTAAGATACTTACTAGTCAGGTACATTCTTAGGCGTTTAATATGCGGTGTTGAGTCCATTTCGTTGAGCAAGGAGTAGCTCTTGTCTATTCCATATTTGGCTTAAGGAACTTTATCTGTGCTCATTTCAATCTCTGGTTTTATGCAGCACCCCAACTCACCTTTCCCCTTAAGCAAGCATAAGTTGGTTTTCTAAATTTGAGACCCTGTTCTGTTCTGTAATTCAGTTCCTGTGTAGCCAAGTTTACATTCCGTGTATTAGTGATATCTTATGATGTTTCTTTTTCTGTGTGACTTATTTCAGTTAGAATCATCGTACCTGAATCCACTCATTATGCTGCTACGGGCCTGATGACATAGATTTCATTGCTGAGTGATACTGCATTGTACGTAAGTACCACAAGTTCTTTATCCATTTTTCACTTTCTGTGATATTGAACTTGTATGGTAAACGAGGTTCTTATAAACGGAGGCGTCCCAAACTTTGGGGTGGCTGTGTCTTTTTGATTTTAATTTCCCTAAGCTATAGGACCATAAGTGGCAGTGCCCTAGGCTCTGTTGCTTTGTTTTTTAGATGTTTCAGGAAACACCATACACTTCTCCCGAGTGGTTGTTGGCAATTTACATCCCGCCCATCAGCATAACAAGGCTCCCAGTTCTCCATGGCCTGTCCTGCCTTTCTGGATTTTACACTTTTTTCAGATGGCCCTTTTGACTGGGGGGAAGTGAGACTTCATTGTAGTGCAGATTTCCTTTGCAAGCTTGCTTGGTTGGCCAAAAAGGGCGTATGCGTTTTTTCCTGAATATATTCAGGAAAAAACGCATACGCCCTTTTTGGCCAAGTGCATCATTGTGTACGTTCTGCCTCTTTTCCTATGCTTTCAATGCAATTCCAGTCTACCTCCTGGAATCGGTTTCCTGCAATTCTGCTCCGCTTTCAAGTCCTCTTGGCAGCCTTACTTCAGTATATTTTTGGATGATAGCTGTCATTTATAACTCTGCAGGGTTGTGAGTTACAGTGCCCCTGAGCTCCTTTCTTCAACTCGCTTTCTTTTGAGCTGGCCGCAACACCACAGGATGGCTTCAGGCCCTAATCTGGTTCCGGTACGGCACGCTGAGCCTTTGGTTATTTCCTCTTCCTGGTGGGAAATGAGAGTTAAATTTGCCCGTCCAGACACCTCCAGCTAGCCTCTCATTGGTTCTCGCTATTCCTGTTCATCTTCCGCAGAAATTGCAAACTGGGCCAAACCGGAGGTTAAAGGGACTGACTCTCCAAGTCGGGAGAGTGTTAGTAAAGCGTCTGGAATGTTGCACCCGAGTACCAGGGGAGGAAAACTGAGACATATTTGAACAGGTCTCCCGATCACACGGTTGATCATACTCTGGGTTCCACATGCATGTTTTAGCTGAAGGAAGAATACCTAAAACCTGGGTAGTTGAAACCCGTGGAATGGGTACCATGCAATATGACTTCAAAGGGTCTTCATTTGCTCACCGAACCTCTCCAATCCTATCACTGCTGCGTTTATGCCCCTGTACACATGCTTGATTCTCTTTCGGAGACATAGCAATCCATAGGTTTTAAGATACTTACTAGTCAGGTACATTCTTAGGCGTTTAATATGCGGTGTTGAGTCCATTTCGTTGAGCAAGGAGTAGCTCTTGTCTATTCCATATTTGGCTTAAGGAACTTTATCTGTGCTCATTTCAATCTCTGGTTTTATGCAGCACCCCAACTCACCTTTCCCCTTAAGCAAGCATAAGTTGGTTTTCTAAATTTGAGAACCTGTTCTGTTCTGTAATTCAGTTCCTGTGTAGCCAAGTTTACATTCCGTGTATTACTGATATCTTATGATGTTTCTTTTTCTGTGTGACTTATTTCAGTTAGAATCATCGTACCTGAATCTACTCATTATGCTGCTATGGGCCTGATGACATAGATTTCATTGCTGAGTGATACTGCATTGTACGTAAGTACCACAAGTTCTTTATCCATTTTTCACTTTTTGTGATATTGAACTTGTACGGTAAACGAGGTTCTTGTAAACAGAGGCGTCCCAAACTTTGGGGTGGCTGTGTCTTTTTGATTTTAATTTCCCTAAGCTATAGGACCATAAGTGGAAGTGCCCTAGGCTCTGTTGCTTTGTTTTTTAGATGTTTCAGGAAACACCATACACTTCTCCCGAGTGTCTGTTGGCAATTGACATCCCGCACATCAGCATAACAAGGCTCCCAGTTCTCCATGGCCTGTCCTGCCTTTCTGGATTTTACACTTTTTTCAGATGGCCCTTTTGACCGAGGGGAAGTGAGACTTCATTGTAGTGCAGATTTCCTTTGCAAGCTTGCTTGGTTGGCCAAAAAGGGCGTATGCGTTTTTTCCTGAATATATTCAGGAAAAAACGCATACGCCCTTTTTGGCCAAGTGCATCATTGTGGACGTTCTGCCTCTTTTCCTATGCTTTCAATGCAATTCCAGTCTACCTCCTGAAATCGGTTTCCTGCAATTCTGCCCCGCTTTCAAGTCCTCTTGGCAGCTTTACTTCAGTATATTTTTGGACGATAGCTGTCATTTATTACTCTGCAGGTTTGTGAATTACAGTGCCCCTGAGCTGCTTTCTTCAACTCGCTTTCTTTTGAGCTGGCCGCAACACCGCAGGATGGCTTCAGGCCCTAATCTGGTTCCGGTAGCGCACGCTGAGCCTTTGGTTATTTCCTCTTCCTGGTGGGAAATGAGAGTTAAATTTGCCCGTCCAGACACCTCCAGCTAGTCTCTCATTGGTTCTCGCTATTCCTGTTCATCTTCCGCAGAAATTGCAAACTGGGCCAAACAGGAGGTTAAAGGCGCTGACTCTCCAAGTGGGGAGAGTGTTAGTAAAGCGTCTGGAATGTTGCACCCGAGTATCAGGGGAGGAAAACTGAGACATATTTGAACACGTCTCCCGATCACATGGTTGATCATACTCTGGGTTCCACATGCATGTTTTAGCTGAAGGAAGAATACCTAAAATCTGGGTAGTTGAAACCTGTGGAATGGGTACCATGCAATATGACTTCAAAGGGTCTTCATTTGCTCACTGAACCTCTCCAATCCTATCACTGCTGCGTTTATGCCCCTGTACACATGCTTGATTCTCTTTTGGAGACATAGCAATCCATAGGTTTTAAGATACTTACTAGTCAGGTACATTCTTAGGCGTTTAATATGGGGTGTTGAGTCCATTTCGTTGAGCAAGGAGTAGCTCTTGTCTATTCCATATTTGGCTTAAGGAACTTTATCTGTGCTCATTTCAATCTCTGGTTTTATGCAGCACCCCAACTCACCTTTCCCCTTAAGCAAGCATAAGTTGGTTTTCTAAATTTGAGACCCTGTTCTGTTCTGTAATTCAGTTCCTGTGTAGCCAAGTTTACATTCCGTGTATTACTGATATCTTATGATGTTTCTGTTTCTGTGTGACTTATTTCAGTTAGAATCATCATACCTGAATCCACTCATTGTGCTGCTAAGGGCCTGATGACACAGATTTCATTGCTGAGTGATATTGCTTTGTAAGTAAATACCACAACTTCTTTATCCATTTTTCACTTTCTGCGATGTTGAACTTGTACTGTAAACGAGGTTCTTGTAAACAGAGCCGATCCAAACTTTGGGGTGGCTGTGTCTTTTTGATTTTAATTTCCCTAAGCTATAGGACCATAAGTGGAAGTGCCCTAGGTTCTGTTGCTTTGTTTTTTAGATGTTTCAGGAAACACCATACACTTCTCCCGAGTGGTTGTTGGCAATTTACATCCCGCCCATCAGCATAACAAGGCTCCCAGTTCTCCATGGCCTGTCCTGCCTTTCTGGATTTTACACTTTTTTCAGATGGCCCTTTTGACCGGGGGGAAGTGAGACTTCATTGTAGTGCAGATTTCCTTTGCAAGCTTGCTTGGTTGGCCAAAAAGGGCGTATGCGTTTTTTCCTGAATATATTCAGGAAAAAACGCATACGCCCTTTTTGGCCAAGTGCATCATTGTGTACGTTCTGCCTCTTTTCCTATGCTTTCAATGCAATTCCAGTCTACCTCCTGGAATCGGTTTCCTGCAATTCTGCTCCGCTTTCAAGTCCTCTTGGCAGCCTTACTTCAGTATATTTTTGGATGATAGCTGTCATTTATAACTCTGCAGGGTTGTGAGTTACAGTGCCCCTGAGCTCCTTTCTTCAACTCGCTTTCTTTTGAGCTGGCCGCAACACCGCAGGATGGCTTCAGGCCCTAATCTGGTTCCGGTACGGCACGCTGAGCCTTTGGTTATTTCCTCTTCCTGGTGGGAAATGAGAGTTAAATTTGCCCGTCCAGACACCTCCAGCTAGTCTCTCATTGGTTCTCGCTATTCCTGTTCATCTTCCGCAGAAATTGCAAACTGGGCCAAACCGGAGGTTAAAGGGACTGACTCTCCAAGTCGGGAGAGTGTTAGTAAAGCGTCTGGAATGTTGCACCCGAGTACCAGGGGAGGAAAACTGAGACATATTTGAACAGGTCTCCCGATCACACGGTTGATCATACTCTGGGTTCCACATGCATGTTTTAGCTGAAGGAAGAATACCTAAAACCTGGGTAGTTGAAACCCGTGGAATGGGTACCATGCAATATGACTTCAAAGGGTCTTCATTTGCTCACCGAACCTCTCCAATCCTATCACTGCTGCGTTTATGCCCCTGTACACATGCTTGATTCTCTTTCGGAGACATAGCAATCCATAGGTTTTAAGATATTTACTAGTCAGGTACATTCTTAGGCGTTTAATATGCGGTGTTGAGTCCATTTCGTTGAGCAAGGAGTAGCCCTTGTCTATTCCATATTTGGCTTAAGGAACTTTATCTGTGCTCATTTCAATCTCTGGTTTTATGCAGCACCCCAACTCACCTTTCCCCTTAAGCAAGCATAAGTTGGTTTTCTAAATTTGAGAACCTGTTCTGTTCTGTAATTCAGTTCCTGTGTAGCCAAGTTTACATTCCGTGTATTACTGATATCTTATGATGTTTCTTTTTCTGTGTGACTTATTTCAGTTAGAATCATCGTACCTGAATCTACTCATTATGCTGCTACAGGCCTGATGACATAGATTTCATTGCTGAGTGATACTGCATTGTACGTAAGTACCACAAGTTCTTTATCCATTTTTCACTTTCTGTGATATTGAACTTGTACGGTAAACGAGGTTCTTGTAAACAGAGGCGTCCCAAACATTGGGGTGGCTGTGTCTTTTTGATTTTAATTTCCCTAAGCTATAGGACCATAAGTGGAAGTGCCCTAGGCTCTGTTGCTTTGTTTTTTAGATGTTTCAGGAAACACCATACACTTCTCCCGAGTGTCTGTTGGCAATTGACATCCCGCACATCAGCATAACAAGGCTCCCAGTTCTCCATGGCCTGTCCTGCCTTTCTGGATTTTACACTTTTTTCAGATGGCCCTTTTGACCGAGGGGAAGTGAGACTTCATTGTAGTGCAGATTTCCTTTGCAAGCTTGCTTGGTTGGCCAAAAAGGGCGTATGCGTTTTTTCCTGAATATATTCAGGAAAAAACGCATACGCACTTTTTGGCCAAGTGCATCATTGTGGACGTTCTGCCTCTTTTCCTATGCTTTCAATGCAATTCCAGTCTACCTCCTGAAATCGGTTTCCTGCAATTCTGCCCCGCTTTCAAGTCCTCTTGGCAGCTTTACTTCAGTATATTTTTGGACGATAGCTGTCATTTATTACTCTGCAGGTTTGTGAATTACAGTGCCCCTGAGCTGCTTTCTTCAACTCGCTTTCTTTTGAGCTGGCCGCAACACCGCAGGATGGCTTCAGGCCCTAATCTGGTTCCGGTAGCGCACGCTGAGCCTTTGGTTATTTCCTCTTCCTGGTGGGAAATGAGAGTTAAATTTGCCCGTCCAGACACCTCCAGCTAGTCTCTCATTGGTTCTCGCTATTCCTGTTCATCTTCCGCAGAAATTGCAAACTGGGCCAAACAGGAGGTTAAAGGCGCTGACTCTCCAAGTGGGGAGAGTGTTAGTAAAGCGTCTGGAATGTTGCACCCGAGTATCAGGGGAGGAAAACTGAGACATATTTGAACACGTCTCCCGATCACATGGTTGATCATACTCTGGGTTCCACATGCATGTTTTAGCTGAAGGAAGAATACCTAAAATCTGGGTAGTTGAAACCCGTGGAATGGGTACCATGCAATATGACTTCAAAGGGTCTTCATTTGCTCACTGAACCTCTCCAATCCTATCACTGCTGCGTTTATGCCCCTGTACACATGCTTGATTCTCTTTCGGAGACATAGCAATCCATAGGTTTTAAGATACTTACTAGTCAGGTACATTCTTAGGCGTTTAATATGCGGTGTTGAGTCCATTTCGTTGAACAAGGAGTAGCTCTTGTCTATTCCATATTTGGCTTAAGGAACTTTATCTGTGCTCATTTCAATCTCTGGTTTTATGCAGCACCCCAACTCACCTTTACCCTTAAGCAAGCATAAGTTGGTTTTCTAAATTTGAGACCCTGTTCTGTTCTGTAATTCAGTTCCTGTGTAGCCAAGTTTACATTCCGTGTATTACTGATATCTTATGATGTTTCTTTTTCTGTGTGACTTATTTCAGTTAGAATCATCATACCTGAATCCACTCATTGTGCTGCTAAGGGCCTGATGACACAGATTTCATTGCTGCGTGATATTGCTTTGTAAGTAAATACCACAACTTCTTTATCCATTTTTCACTTTCTGCGATGTTGAACTTGTACTGTAAACGAGGTTCTTGTAAACAGAGCCGTTCCAAACTTTGGGGTGGCTGTGTCTTTTTGATTTTAATTTCCCTAATCTATAGGACCATAAGTGGAAGTGCCCTAGGTTCTGTTGCTTTGTTTTTTAGATGTTTCAGGAAACACCATACACTTCTCCGGAGTGGTTGTTGGCAATTTACATCCCGCCTATCAGCATAACAAGGCTCCCAGTTCTCCATGGCCTGTCCTGCCTTTCTGGATTTTACACTTTTTTCAGATGGCCCTTTTGACCGGGGGGAAGTGAGACTTCATTGTAGTGCAGATTTCCTTTGCAAGCTTGCTTGGTTGGCCAAAAAGGGCGTATGCGTTTTTTCCTGAATATATTCAGGAAAAAACGCATACGCCCTTTTTGGCCAAGTGCATCATTGTGGACGTTCTGCCTCTTTTCCTATGCTTTCAATGCAATTCCAGTCTACCTCCTGAAATCGGTTTCCTGCAATTCTGCCCCGCTTTCAAGTCCTCTTGGCAGCCTTACTTCAGTGTATTTTTGGACGATAGCTGTCATTTATAACTCTGCAGGTTTGTGAATTACAGTGCCCCTGAGCTCCTTTCTTCAACTCGCTTTCTTGTGACCTGGCCGCAACACCGCAGGATGGCTTCAGGCCCTAATCTGGTTCCGGCCCGGCATGCTGAGCCTTTGGTTAATTCCTCTTCCTGGTGGGAAATGAGAGTTAAATTTGCCCGTCCAGACACCTCCAGCTAGTCTCTCATTGGTTCTCGCTATTCCTGTTCATCTTCCGCAGAAATTGCAAACTGGGCCAAACAGGAGGTTAAAGGCGCTGAGTCTCCAAGTGGGGAGAGTGTTAGTAAAGCGTCTGGAATGTTGCACCCGAGTACCAGGGGAGGAAAACTGAGACATATTTGAACACGTCTCCTGTTCACATGGTTGATCATACTTGGGTTCCACATGCATGTTTTAGCTGAAGGAAGAATACCTTAAACCTGGAGAGTTGAGACCCGTGTAATGCGTACCATGCAATATGACTTCAAAGGGTCTTCATGTGCTCACCGAACCTCTCCAATCCTATCACTGCTGCGTTTATGCCCCTGTACACATGCTTGATTCTCTTTTGGAGACATAGCAATCCATAGGTTTTAAGATACTTACTAGTCAGGTACATTCTTAAGCGTTTAATATGCGGTGTTGAGTCCATTTCGTTGAACAAGGAGTAGCTCTTGTCTATTCCATATTTGACTTAAGGAACTTTATCTGTGCTCATTTCAATCTCTGGTTTTATGCAGCACCCCAACTCACCTTTACCCTTAAGCAAGCATAAGTTGGTTTTCTAAATTTGAGACCCTGTTCTGTTCTGTAATTCAGTTCCTGTGTAGCCAAGTTTATATTCCGTGTATTACTGATATCTTATGATGTTTCTTTTCTGTGTGACTTATTTCAGTTAGAATCATCATACCTGAATCCACTCATTGTGCTGCTATGGGCCTGATGACACAGATTTCATTGCTGAGTGATATTGCTTTGTAAGTAAATACCACAATTTCTTTATCCATTTTTCACTTTCTGCGATGTTGAACTTGTACTGTAAACGAGGTTCTTGTAAACAGAGCCGTTCGAAAGTTTGGGGTGGCTGTGTCTTTTTGATTTTAATTTCCCTAAGCTATAGGACCATAAGTGGCAGTGCCCTAGGCTCTGTTGCTTTGTTTTTTAGATGTTTCAGGAAACACCATACACTTCTCCCAAGTGGTTGTTGGCAATTTACATCCCGCCCATCAGCATAACAAGGCTCCCAGTTCTCCATGGCCTGTCCTGCCTTTCTGGATTTTACACTTTTTTCAGATGGCCCTTTTGACCGGGGGGAAGTGAGACTTCATTGTAGTGCAGATTTCCTTTGCAAGCTTGCTTGGTTGGCCAAAAAGTGCGTATGCGTTTTTTCCTGAATATATTCAGGAAAAAACGCATACGCCCTTTTTGGCCAAGTGCATCATTGTGGACGTTCTGCCTCTTTTCCTATGCTTTCAATGCAATTCCAGTCTACCTCCTGAAATCGGTTTCCTGCAATTCTGCCCCGCTTTCAAGTCCTCTTGGCAGCCTTACTTCAGTCTATTTTTGGACGATAGCTGTCATTTATAACTCTGCAGGTTTGTGAATTACAGTGCCCCTGAGCTCCTTTCTTCAACTCGCTTTCTTGTGACCTGGCCGCAACACCGCAGGATGGCTTCAGGCCCTAATCTGGTTCCGGCCCGGCATGCTGAGCCTTTGGTTAATTCCTCTTCCTGGTAGGAAATGAGAGTTAAATTTGCCCGTCCAGACACCTCCAGCTAGTCTCTCATTGGTTCTCGCTATTCCTGTTCATCTTCCGCAGAAATTGCAAACTGGGCCAAACAGGAGGTTAAAGGTGCTGACTCTCCAAGTGGGGAGAGTGTTAGTAAAGCGTCTGGAATGTTGCACCCGAGTACCAGGGGAGGAAAACTGAGACATATTTGAACACGTCTCCTGTTCACATGGTTGATCATACTTGGGTTCCACATGCATGTTTTAGCTGAAGGAAGAATACCTTAAACCTGGAGAGTTGAGACCCGTGTAATGCGTACCATGCAATATGACTTCAAAGGGTCTTCATTTGCTCACCCAACCTCTCCAATCCTATCACTGCTGCGTTTATGCCCCTGTACACACGCTTGATTCTCTTTTGGAGACATAGCAATCCATAGGTTTTAAGATACTTACTAGTCAGGTACATTCTTAGGCGTTTAATATGGGGTGTTGAGTCTATCTCGTTGAGCAAGGAGTAGCTCTTGTCTATTCCATATTTGGCTTAAGGAACTTTATCTGTGCTCGTTTCAATCTCTGGTTTTATGCAGCACCCCAACTCACCTTTCCCCTTAAGCAAGCATAAGTTGGTTTTCTAAATTTGAGACCCTGTTCTGTTCTGTAATTCAGTTCCTGTGTAGCCAAGTTTACATTCCGTGTATTACTGATATCTTATGATGTTTCTGTTTCTGTGTGACTTATTTCAGTTAGAATCATCATACCTGAATCCACTCATTGTGCTGCTAAGGGCCTGATGACACAGATTTCATTGCTGAGTGATATTGCTTTGTAAGTAAATACCACAACTTCTTTATCCATTTTTCACTTTCTGCGATGTTGAACTTGTACTGTAAACGAGGTTTTTGTAAACAGAGCCGTTCGAAAGTTTGGGGTGGCTGTGTCTTTTTGATTTTAATTTCCCTAAGCTATAGGACCATAAGTGGCAGTGCCCTAGGCTCTGTTGCTTTGTTTTTTAGATGTTTCAGGAAACACCATACACTTCTCCCGAGTGGTTGTTGGCAATTTACATCCCGCCCATCAGCATAACAAGGCTCCCAGTTCTCCATGGCCTGTCCTGCCTTTCTGGATTTTACACTTTTTTCAGATGGCCCTTTTGACCTGGGGGAAGTGAGACTTCATTGTAGTGCAGATTTCCTTTGCAAGCTTGCTTGGTTGGCCAAAAAGGGCGTATGCGTTTTTTCCTGAATATATTCAGGAAAAAACGCATACGCCCTTTTTGGCCAAGTGCATCATTGTGGACGTTCTGCCTCTTTTCCTATGCTTTCAATGCAATTCCAGTCTACCTCCTGAAATCGGTTGCCTGCAATTCTGCCCCGCTTTCAAGTCCTCTTGGCAGCCTTACTTCAGTATATTTTTGGACGATAGCTGTCATTTATAACTCTGCAGGTTTGTGAATTACAGTGCCCCTGAGCTCCTTTCTTCAACTCGCTTTCTTGTGACCTGGCCGCAACACCGCAGGATGTCTTCAGGCCCTAATCTGGTTCCGGTACGGCACGCTGAGCCTTTGGTTATTTCCTCTTCCTGGTGGGAAATGAGAGTTAAATTTGCCCATCCAGACACCTCCAGCTAGCCTCTCATTGGTTCTCGCTATTCCTGTTCATCTTCCGCAGAAATTGCAAACTGGGCCAAACAGGAGGTTAAAGGCGCTGACTCTCCAAGTGGGGAGAGTGTTAGTAAAGCGTCTGGAATGTTGCACCCGAGTACCAGGGGAGGAAAACTGAGACATATTTGAACACGTCTCCCGTTCACATGGTTGATCATACTTGGGTTCCACATGCATGTTTTAGCTGAAGGAAGAATACCTTAAACCTGGAGAGTTGAGACCCGTGTAATGCGTACCATGCAATATGACTTCAAAGGGTCTTCATTTGCTCACCGAACCTCTCCAATCCTATCACTGCTGCGTTTATGCCCCTGTACACACGCTTGATTCTCTTTTGGAGACATAGCAATCCATAGGTTTTAAGATACTTACTAGTCAGGTACATTCTTAGGCGTTTAATATGGGGTGTTGAGTCCATTTCGTTGAGCAAGGAGTAGCTCTTGTCTATTCCATATTTGGCTTAAGGAACTTTATCTGTGCTCATTTCAATCTCTGGTTTTATGCAGCACCCCAACTCACCTTTCCCCTTAAGCAAGCATAAGTTGGTTTTTTAAATTTGAGACACTGTTCTGTTTTGGAATTCAGTTCCTGTGTAGCCAAGTTTACATTCCGTGTATTAGTGATATCTTATGATGTTTCTTTTTCTGTGTGACTTATTTCAGTTAGAATCATCATACCTGAATCCACTCATTGTGCTGCTAAGGGCCTGATGACACAGATTTCATTGCTGAGTGATATTGCTTTGTAAGTAAATACCACAAGTTCTTTATCCATTTTTCACTTTCTCCGATGTTGAACTTGTACTGTAAACGAGGTTCTTGTAAACAGAGCCGTTCCAAACTTTGGGGTGGCTGTGTCTTTTTGATTTTAATTTCCCTAAGCTATAGGACCATAAGTGGAAGTGCCCTAGGTTCTGTTGCTTTGTTTTTTAGATGTTTCAGGAAACACCATACACTTCTCCCGAGTGGTTGTTGGCAATTTACATCCCGCCCATCAGCATAACAAGGCTCCCAGTTCTCCATGGCCTGTCTTGCCTTTCTGGATTTTACACTTTTTTCAGATGGCCCTTTTGACCGGGGGGAAGTGAGACTTCATTGTAGTGCAGATTTCCTTTGCAAGCTTGCTTGGTTGGCCAAAAAGGGCGTATGCGTTTTTTCCTGAATATATTCAGGAAAAAACGCATACGCCCTTTTTGGCCAAGTGCATCATTGTGGACGTTCTGCCTCTTTTCCTATGCTTTCAATGCAATTCCAGTCTACCTCCTGAAATCGGTTTCCTGCAATTCTGCCCCGCTTTCAAGTCCTCTTGGCAGCCTTACTTCAGTCTATTTTTGGACGATAGCTGTCATTTATAAGTCTGCAGGTTTGTGAATTACAGTGCCCCTGAGCTCCTTTCTTCAACTCGCTTTCTTGTGACCTGGCCGCAACACCGCAGGATGGCTTCAGGCCCTAATCTGGTTCTGGCACGGCACGCTGAGCCTTTGGTTAATTCCTCTTCCTGGTGGGAAATGAGAGTTAATTTTGCCCGTCCAGACACCTCCAGCTAGTCTCTCATTGGTTCTCGCTATTCCTGTTCATCTTCCGCAGAAATTGCAAACTGTGCCAAACAGGAGGTTAAAGGGACTGACTCTCCAAGTCGGGAGAGTGTTAGTAAAGCGTCTGGAATGTTGCACCCGAGTACCAGGGTACGAAAACTGAGACATATTTGAACACGTCTCCCGATCACATGGTTGATCATACTCTAGGTTCCACATGCATGATTTAGCTGAGGAAGAATACCTTAAACCTGGGTATTTGAAACCCGTGGAATGGGTACCATGCAATATGACTTCAAAGGGTCTTCATTTGCTCACCGAACATCTCCAATCCTATCACTGCTGCGTTTATGCCCCTGTACACATGCTTGATTCTCTTTCGGAGACATAGCAATCCATAGGTTTTAAGATACTTACTAGTCAGGTACATTCTTAGGCGTTTAATATGCGGTGTTGAGTCCATTTCGTTGAGCAAGGAGTAGCTCTTGTCTATTCCATATTTGGCTTAAGGAACTTTATCTGTGCTCATTTCAATCTCTGGTTTTATGCAGCACCCCAACTCACCTTTCCCCTTAAGCAAGCATAAGTTGGTTTTCTAAATTTGAGACCCTGTTCTGTTCTGTAATTCAGTTCCTGTGTAGCCAAGTTTACATTCCGTGTATTAGTGATATCTTATGATGTTTCTTTTTCTGTGTGACTTATTTCAGTTAGAATCATCGTACCTGAATCCACTCATTATGCTGCTACGGGCCTGATGACATAGATTTCATTGCTGAGTGATACTGCATTGTACGTAAGTACCACAAGTTCTTTATCCATTTTTCACTTTCTGTGATATTGAACTTGTATGGTAAACGAGGTTCTTATAAACGGAGGCGTCCCAAACTTTGGGGTGGCTGTGTCTTTTTGATTTTAATTTCCCTAAGCTATAGGACCATAAGTGGCAGTGCCCTAGGCTCTGTTGCTTTGTTTTTTAGATGTTTCAGGAAACACCATACACTTCTCCCGAGTGGTTGTTGGCAATTTACATCCCGCCCATCAGCATAACAAGGCTCCCAGTTCTCCATGGCCTGTCCTGCCTTTCTGGATTTTACACTTTTTTCAGATGGCCCTTTTGACTGGGGGGAAGTGAGACTTCATTGTAGTGCAGATTTCCTTTGCAAGCTTGCTTGGTTGGCCAAAAAGGGCGTATGCGTTTTTTCCTGAATATATTCAGGAAAAAACGCATACGCCCTTTTTGGCCAAGTGCATCATTGTGGACGTTCTGCCTCTTTTCCTATGCTTTCAATGCAATTCCAGTCTACCTCCTGAAATCGGTTTCCTGCAATTCTGCCCCGCTTTCAAGTCCTCTTGGCAGCCTTACTTCAGTATATTTTTGGACGATAGCTGTCATTTATAACTCTGCAGGTTTGTGAATTACAGTGCCCCTGAGCTCCTTTCTTCAACTCGCTTTCTTGTGACCTGGCCGCAACACCGCAGGATGGCTTCAGGCCCTAATCTGGTTCCGGTACGGCACGCTGAGCCTTTGGTTATTTCCTCTTCCTGGTGGGAAATGAGAGTTAAATTTGCCCATCCAGACACCTCCAGCTAGCCTCTCATTGGTTCTCGCTATTCCTGTTCATCTTCCGCAGAAATTGCAAACTGGGCCAAACAGGAGGTTAAAGGCGCTGACTCTCCAAGTGGGGAGAGTGTTAGTAAAGCGTCTGGAATGTTGCACCCGAGTACCAGGGGAGGAAAACTGAGACATATTTGAACACGTCTCCCGTTCACATGGTTGATCATACTTGGGTTCCACATGCATGTTTTAGCTGAAGGAAGAATACCTTAAACCTGGAGAGTTGAGACCCGTGTAATGCGTACCATGCAATATGACTTCAAAGGGTCTTCATTTGCTCACCGAACCTCTCCAATCCTATCACTGCTGCGTTTATGCCCCTGTACACACGCTTGATTCTCTTTTGGAGACATAGCAATCCATAGGTTTTAAGATACTTACTAGTCAGGTACATTCTTAGGCGTTTAATATGGGGTGTTGAGTCCATTTCGTTGAGCAAGGAGTAGCTCTTGTCTATTCCATATTTGGCTTAAGGAACTTTATCTGTGCTCATTTCAATCTCTGGTTTTATGCAGCACCCCAACTCACCTTTCCCCTTAAGCAAGCATAAGTTGGTTTTTTAAATTTGAGACCCTGTTCTGTTTTGGAATTCAGTTCCTGTGTAGCCAAGTTTACATTCCGTGTATTAGTGATATCTTATGATGTTTCTTTTTCTGTGTGACTTATTTCAGTTAGAATCATCATACCTGAATCCACTCATTGTGCTGCTAAGGGCCTGATGACACAGATTTCATTGCTGAGTGATATTGCTTTGTAAGTAAATACCACAAGTTCTTTATCCATTTTTCACTTTCTCCGATGTTGAACTTGTACTGTAAACGAGGTTCTTGTAAACAGAGCCGTTCCAAACTTTGGGGTGGCTGTGTCTTTTTGATTTTAATTTCCCTAAGCTATAGGACCATAAGTGGAAGTGCCCTAGGTTCTGTTGCTTTGTTTTTTAGATGTTTCAGGAAACACCATACACTTCTCCCGAGTGGTTGTTGGCAATTTACATCCCGCCCATCAGCATAACAAGGCTCCCAGTTCTCCATGGCCTGTCTTGCCTTTCTGGATTTTACACTTTTTTCAGATGGCCCTTTTGACCGGGGGGAAGTGAGACTTCATTGTAGTGCAGATTTCCTTTGCAAGCTTGCTTGGTTGGCCAAAAAGGGCGTATGCGTTTTTTCCTGAATATATTCAGGAAAAAACGCATACGCCCTTTTTGGCCAAGTGCATCATTGTGGACGTTCTGCCTCTTTTCCTATGCTTTCAATGCAATTCCAGTCTACCTCCTGAAATCGGTTTCCTGCAATTCTGCCCCGCTTTCAAGTCCTCTTGGCAGCCTTACTTCAGTCTATTTTTGGACGATAGCTGTCATTTATAAGTCTGCAGGTTTGTGAATTACAGTGCCCCTGAGCTCCTTTCTTCAACTCGCTTTCTTGTGACCTGGCCGCAACACCGCAGGATGGCTTCAGGCCCTAATCTGGTTCTGGCACGGCACGCTGAGCCTTTGGTTAATTCCTCTTCCTGGTGGGAAATGAGAGTTAATTTTGCCCGTCCAGACACCTCCAGCTAGTCTCTCATTGGTTCTCGCTATTCCTGTTCATCTTCCGCAGAAATTGCAAACTGTGCCAAACAGGAGGTTAAAGGGACTGACTCTCCAAGTCGGGAGAGTGTTAGTAAAGCGTCTGGAATGTTGCACCCGAGTACCAGGGTACGAAAACTGAGACATATTTGAACACGTCTCCCGATCACATGGTTGATCATACTCTAGGTTCCACATGCATGATTTAGCTGAGGAAGAATACCTTAAACCTGGGTATTTGAAACCCGTGGAATGGGTACCATGCAATATGACTTCAAAGGGTCTTCATTTGCTCACCGAACATCTCCAATCCTATCACTGCTGCGTTTATGCCCCTGTACACATGCTTGATTCTCTTTCGGAGACATAGCAATCCATAGGTTTTAAGATACTTACTAGTCAGGTACATTCTTAGGCGTTTAATATGCGGTGTTGAGTCCATTTCGTTGAGCAAGGAGTAGCTCTTGTCTATTCCATATTTGGCTTAAGGAACTTTATCTGTGCTCATTTCAATCTCTGGTTTTATGCAGCACCCCAACTCACCTTTCCCCTTAAGCAAGCATAAGTTGGTTTTCTAAATTTGAGACCCTGTTCTGTTCTGTAATTCAGTTCCTGTGTAGCCAAGTTTACATTCCGTGTATTAGTGATATCTTATGATGTTTCTTTTTCTGTGTGACTTATTTCAGTTAGAATCATCGTACCTGAATCCACTCATTATGCTGCTACGGGCCTGATGACATAGATTTCATTGCTGAGTGATACTGCATTGTACGTAAGTACCACAAGTTCTTTATCCATTTTTCACTTTCTGTGATATTGAACTTGTATGGTAAACGAGGTTCTTATAAACGGAGGCGTCCCAAACTTTGGGGTGGCTGTGTCTTTTTGATTTTAATTTCCCTAAGCTATAGGACCATAAGTGGCAGTGCCCTAGGCTCTGTTGCTTTGTTTTTTAGATGTTTCAGGAAACACCATACACTTCTCCCGAGTGGTTGTTGGCAATTTACATCCCGCCCATCAGCATAACAAGGCTCCCAGTTCTCCATGGCCTGTCCTGCCTTTCTGGATTTTACACTTTTTTCAGATGGCCCTTTTGACTGGGGGGAAGTGAGACTTCATTGTAGTGCAGATTTCCTTTGCAAGCTTGCTTGGTTGGCCAAAAAGGGCGTATGCGTTTTTTCCTGAATATATTCAGGAAAAAACGCATACGCCCTTTTTGGCCAAGTGCATCATTGTGGACGTTCTGCCTCTTTTCCTATGCTTTCAATGCAATTCCAGTCTACCTCCTGAAATCGGTTTCCTGCAATTCTGCCCCGCTTTCAAGTCCTCTTGGCAGCCTTACTTCAGTATATTTTTGGACGATAGCTGTCATTTATAACTCTGCAGGTTTGTGAATTACAGTGCCCCTGAGCTCCTTTCTTCAACTCGCTTTCTTGTGACCTGGCCGCAACACCGCAGGATGGCTTCAGGCCCTAATCTGGTTCCGGTACGGCACGCTGAGCCTTTGGTTATTTCCTCTTCCTGGTGGGAAATGAGAGTTAAATTTGCCCATCCAGACACCTCCAGCTAGCCTCTCATTCGTTCTCGCTATTCCTGTTCATCTTCCGCAGAAATTGCAAACTGGGCCAAACAGGAGGTTAAAGGCGCTGACTCTCCAAGTGGGGAGAGTGTTAGTAAAGCGTCTGGAATGTTGCACCCGAGTACCAGGGGAGGAAAACTGAGACATATTTGAACACGTCTCCCGTTCACATGGTTGATCATACTTGGGTTCCACATGCATGTTTTAGCTGAAGGAAGAATACCTTAAACCTGGAGAGTTGAGACCCGTGTAATGCGTACCATGCAATATGACTTCAAAGGGTCTTCATTTGCTCACCGAACCTCTCCAATCCTATCACTGCTGCGTTTATGCCCCTGTACACACGCTTGATTCTCTTTTGGAGACATAGCAATCCATAGGTTTTAAGATACTTACTAGTCAGGTACATTCTTAGGCGTTTAATATGGGGTGTTGAGTCCATTTCGTTGAGCAAGGAGTAGCTCTTGTCTATTCCATATTTGGCTTAAGGAACTTTATCTGTGCTCATTTCAATCTCTGGTTTTATGCAGCACCCCAACTCACCTTTCCCCTTAAGCAAGCATAAGTTGGTTTTTTAAATTTGAGACACTGTTTTGTTTTGGAATTCAGTTCCTGTGTAGCCAAGTTTACATTCCGTGTATTAGTGATATCTTATGATGTTTCTTTTTCTGTGTGACTTATTTCAGTTAGAATCATCATACCTGAATCCACTCATTGTGCTGCTAAGGGCCTGATGACACAGATTTCATTGCTGAGTGATATTGCTTTGTAAGTAAATACCACAAGTTCTTTATCCATTTTTCACTTTCTCCGATGTTGAACTTGTACTGTAAACGAGGTTCTTGTAAACAGAGCCGTTCCAAACTTTGGGGTGGCTGTGTCTTTTTGATTTCAATTTCCCTAAGCTATAGGACCATAAGTGGAAGTGCCCTAGGTTCTGTTGCTTTGTTTTTTAGATGTTTCAGGAAACACCATACACTTCTCCGGAGTGGTTGTTGGCAATTTACATCCCGCCCATCAGCATAACAAGGCTCCCAGTTCTCCATGGCCTGTCTTGCCTTTCTGGATTTTACACTTTTTTCAGATGGCCCTTTTGACCGGGGGGAAGTGAGACTTCATTGTAGTGCAGATTTCCTTTGCAAGCTTGCTTGGTTGGCCAAAAAGGGCGTATGCGTTTTTTCCTGAATATATTCAGGAAAAAACGCATACGCCCTTTTTGGCCAAGTGCATCATTGTGGACGTTCTGCCTCTTTTCCTATGCTTTCAATGCAATTCCAGTCTACCTCCTGAAATCGGTTTCCTGCAATTCTGCCCCGCTTTCAAGTCCTCTTGGCAGCCTTACTTCAGTCTATTTTTGGACGATAGCTGTCATTTATAAGTCTGCAGGTTTGTGAATTACAGTGCCCCTGAGCTCCTTTCTTCAACTCGCTTTCTTGTGACCTGGCCGCAACACCGCAGGATGGCTTCAGGCCCTAATCTGGTTCTGGCACGGCACGCTGAGCCTTTGGTTAATTCCTCTTCCTGGTGGGAAATGAGAGTTAATTTTGCCCGTCCAGACACCTCCAGCTAGTCTCTCATTGGTTCTCGCTATTCCTGTTCATCTTCCGCAGAAATTGCAAACTGTGCCAAACAGGAGGTTAAAGGGACTGACTCTCCAAGTCGGGAGAGTGTTAGTAAAGCGTCTGGAATGTTGCACCCGAGTACCAGGGGAGGAAAACTGAGACATATTTGAACACGTCTCCCGATCACATGGTTGATCATACTCTTGGTTCCACATGCATGTTTTAGCTGAGGAAGAATACCTTAAACCTGGGTATTTGAAACCCGTGGAATGGGTACCATGCAATATGACTTCAAAGGGTCTTCATTTGCTCACCGAACATCTCCAATCCTATCACTGCTGCGTTTATGCCCCTGTACATATGCTTGATTCTCTTTCGGAGACATAGCAATCCATAGGTTTTAAGATACTTACTAGTCAGGTACATTCTTAGGCGTTTAATATGCGGTGTTGAGTCCATTTCGTTGAGCAAGGAGTAGCTCTTGTCTATTCCATATTTGGCTTAAGGAACTTTATCTGTGCTCATTTCAATCTCTGGTTTTATGCAGCACCCCAACTCACCTTTCCCCTTAAGCAAGCATAAGTTGGTTTTCTAAATTTGAGACCCTGTTCTGTTCTGTAATTCAGTTCCTGTGTAGCCAAGTTTACATTCCGTGTATTAGTGATATCTTATGATGTTTCTTTTTCTGTGTGACTTATTTCAGTTAGAATCATCGTACCTGAATCCACTCATTATGCTGCTACGGGCCTGATGACATAGATTTCATTGCTGAGTGATACTGCATTGTACGTAAGTACCACAAGTTCTTTATCCATTTTTCACTTTCTGTGATATTGAACTTGTATGGTAAACGAGGTTCTTATAAACGGAGGCGTCCCAAACTTTGGGGTGGCTGTGTCTTTTTGATTTTAATTTCCCTAAGCTATAGGACCATAAGTGGCAGTGCCCTAGGCTCTGTTGCTTTGTTTTTTAGATGTTTCAGGAAACACCATACACTTCTCCTGAGTGTCTGTTGGCAATTTACATCCCGCCCATCAGCATAACTAGGCTCCCAGTTCTCCATGGCCTGTCCTGCCTTTCTGGATTTTACACTTTTTTCAGATGGCCCTTTTGACCGGGGGGAAGTGAGACTTCATTGTAGTGCAGATTTCCTTTGCAAGCTTGCTTGGTTGGCCAAAAAGGGCGTATGCGTTTTTTCCTGAATATATTCAGGAAAAAACGCATACGCCCTTTTTGGCCAAGTGCATCATTGTGGACGTTCTGCCTCTTTTCCTATGCTTTCAATGCAATTCCAGTCTACCTCCTGAAATCGGTTTCCTGCAATTCTGCCCCGCTTTCAAGTCCTCTTGGCAGCCTTACTTCAGTATATTTTTGGACGATAGCTGTCATTTATAACTCTGCAGGTTTGTGAATTACAGTGCCCCTGAGCTCCTTTCTTCAACTCGCTTTCTTGTGACCTGGCCGCAACACCGCAGGATGTCTTCAGGCCCTAATCTGGTTCCGGTACGGCACGCTGAGCCTTTGGTTATTTCCTCTTCCTGGTGGGAAATGAGAGTTAAATTTGCCCATCCAGACACCTCCAGCTAGCCTCTCATTGGTTCTCGCTATTCCTGTTCATCTTCCGCAGAAATTGCAAACTGGGCCAAACAGGAGGTTAAAGGCGCTGACTCTCCAAGTGGGGAGAGTGTTAGTAAAGCGTCTGGAATGTTGCACCCGAGTACCAGGGGAGGAAAACTGAGACATATTTGAACACGTCTCCCGTTCACATGGTTGATCATACTTGGGTTCCACATGCATGTTTTAGCTGAAGGAAGAATACCTTAAACCTGGAGAGTTGAGACCCGTGTAATGCGTACCATGCAATATGACTTCAAAGGGTCTTCATTTGCTCACCGAACCTCTCCAATCCTATCACTGCTGCGTTTATGCCCCTGTACACACGCTTGATTCTCTTTTGGAGACATAGCAATCCATAGGTTTTAAGATACTTACTAGTCAGGTACATTCTTAGGCGTTTAATATGCGGTGTTGAGTCCATTTCGTTGAGCAAGGAGTAGCTCTTGTCTATTCCATATTTGGCTTAAGGAACTTTATCTGTGCTCATTTCAATCTCTGGTTTTATGCAGCACCCCAACTCACCTTTCCCCTTAAGCAAGCATAAGTTGGTTTTTTAAATTTGAGACACTGTTCTGTTTTGGAATTCAGTTCCTGTGTAGCCAAGTTTACATTCCGTGTATTAGTGATATCTTATGATGTTTCTTTTTCTGTGTGACTTATTTCAGTTAGAATCATCATACCTGAATCCACTCATTGTGCTGCTAAGGGCCTGATGACACAGATTTTATTGCTGAGTGATATTGCTTTGTAAGTAAATACCACAAGTTCTTTATCCATTTTTCACTTTCTCCGATGTTGAACTTGTACTGTAAACGAGGTTCTTGTAAACAGAGCCGTTCCAAACTTTGGGGTGGCTGTGTCTTTTTGATTTTAATTTCCCTAAGCTATAGGACCATAAGTGGAAGTGCCCTAGGTTCTGTTGCTTTGTTTTTTAGATGTTTCAGGAAACACCATACACTTCTCCGGAGTGGTTGTTGGCAATTTACATCCCGCCCATCAGCATAACAAGGCTCCCAGTTCTCCATGGCCTGTCTTGCCTTTCTGGATTTTACACTTTTTTCAGATGGCCCTTTTGACCGGGGGGAAGTGAGACTTCATTGTAGTGCAGATTTCCTTTGCAAGCTTGCTTGGTTGGCCAAAAAGGGCGTATGCGTTTTTTCCTGAATATATTCAGGAAAAAACGCATACGCCCTTTTTGGCCAAGTGCATCATTGTGGACGTTCTGCCTCTTTTCCTATGCTTTCAATGCAATTCCAGTCTACCTCCTGAAATCGGTTTCCTGCAATTCTGCCCCGCTTTCAAGTCCTCTTGGCAGCCTTACTTCAGTCTATTTTTGGACGATAGCTGTCATTTATAAGTCTGCAGGTTTGTGAATTACAGTGCCCCTGAGCTCCTTTCTTCAACTCGCTTTCTTGTGACCTGGCCGCAACACCGCAGGATGGCTTCAGGCCCTAATCTGGTTCTGGCACGGCACGCTGAGCCTTTGGTTAATTCCTCTTCCTGGTGGGAAATGAGAGTTAATTTTGCCCGTCCAGACACCTCCAGCTAGTCTCTCATTGGTTCTCGCTATTCCTGTTCATCTTCCGCAGAAATTGCAAACTGGGCCAAACAGGAGGTTAAAGGCGCTGACTCTCCAAGTGGGGAGAGTGTTAGTAAAGCGTCTGGAATGTTGCACCCGAGTACCAGGGGAGGAAAACTGAGACATATTTGAACACGTCTCCCGTTCACATGGTTGATCATACTTGGGTTCCACATGCATGTTTTAGCTGAAGGAAGAATACCTTAAACCTGGAGAGTTGAGACCCGTGTAATGCGTACCATGCAATATGACTTCAAAGGGTCTTCATTTGCTCACCGAACCTCTCCAATCCTATCACTGCTGCGTTTATGCCCCTGTACACACGCTTGATTCTCTTTTGGAGACATAGCAATCCATAGGTTTTAAGATACTTACTAGTCAGGTACATTCTTAGGCGTTTAATATGGGGTGTTGAGTCCATTTCGTTGAGCAAGGAGTAGCTCTTGTCTATTCCATATTTGGCTTAAGGAACTTTATCTGTGCTCATTTCAATCTCTGGTTTTATGCAGCACCCCAACTCACCTTTCCCCTTAAGCAAGCATAAGTTGGTTTTCTAAATTTGAGACACTGTTCTGTTTTGGAATTCAGTTCCTGTGTAGCCAAGTTTACATTCCGTGTATTAGTGATATCTTATGATGTTTCTTTTTCTGTGTGACTTATTTCACTTAGAATCATCATACCTGAATCCACTCATTGTGCTGCTAAGGGCCTGATGACACAGATTTCATTGCTGAGTGATATTGCTTTGTAAGTAAATACCACAAGTTCTTTATCCATTTTTCACTTTCTCCGATGTTGAACTTGTACTGTAAACGAGGTTCTTGTAAACAGAGCCGTTCCAAACTTTGGGGTGGCTGTGTCTTTTTGATTTTAATTTCCCTAAGCTATAGGACCATAAGTGGAAGTGCCCTAGGTTCTGTTGCTTTGTTTTTTAGATGTTTCAGGAAACACCATACACTTCTCCCGAGTGGTTGTTGGCAATTTACATCCCGCCCATCAGCATAACAAGGCTCCCAGTTCTCCATGGCCTGTCTTGCCTTTCTGGATTTTACACTTTTTTCAGATGGCCCTTTTGACCGGGGGGAAGTGAGACTTCATTGTAGTGCAGATTTCCTTTGCAAGCTTGCTTGGTTGGCCAAAAAGGGCGTATGCGTTTTTTCCTGAATATATTCAGGAAAAAACGCATACGCCCTTTTTGGCCAAGTGCATCATTGTGGACGTTCTGCCTCTTTTCCTATGCTTTCAATGCAATTCCAGTCTACCTCCTGAAATCGGTTTCCTGCAATTCTGCCCCGCTTTCAAGTCCTCTTGGCAGCCTTACTTCAGTCTATTTTTGGACGATAGCTGTCATTTATAAGTCTGCAGGTTTGTGAATTACAGTGCCCCTGAGCTCCTTTCTTCAACTCGCTTTCTTGTGACCTGGCCGCAACACCGCAGGATGGCTTCAGGCCCTAATCTGGTTCTGGCACGGCACGCTGAGCCTTTGGTTAATTCCTCTTCCTGGTGGGAAATGAGAGTTAATTTTGCCCGTCCAGACACCTCCAGCTAGTCTCTCATTGGTTCTCGCTATTCCTGTTCATCTTCCGCAGAAATTGCAAACTGTGCCAAACAGGAGGTTAAAGGGACTGACTCTCCAAGTCGGGAGAGTGTTAGTAAAGCGTCTGGAATGTTGCACCCGAGTACCAGGGTACGAAAACTGAGACATATTTGAACACGTCTCCCGATCACATGGTTGATCATACTCTAGGTTCCACATGCATGATTTAGCTGAGGAAGAATACCTTAAACCTGGGTATTTGAAACCCGTGGAATGGGTACCATGCAATATGACTTCAAAGGGTCTTCATTTGCTCACCGAACATCTCCAATCCTATCACTGCTGCGTTTATGCCCCTGTACACATGCTTGATTCTCTTTCGGAGACATAGCAATCCATAGGTTTTAAGATACTTACTAGTCAGGTACATTCTTAGGCGTTTAATATGCGGTGTTGAGTCCATTTCGTTGAGCAAGGAGTAGCTCTTGTCTATTCCATATTTGGCTTAAGGAACTTTATCTGTGCTCATTTCAATCTCTGGTTTTATGCAGCACCCCAACTCACCTTTCCCCTTAAGCAAGCATAAGTTGGTTTTCTAAATTTGAGACCCTGTTCTGTTCTGTAATTCAGTTCCTGTGTAGCCAAGTTTACATTCCGTGTATTAGTGATATCTTATGATGTTTCTTTTTCTGTGTGACTTATTTCAGTTAGAATCATCGTACCTGAATCCACTCATTATGCTGCTACGGGCCTGATGACATAGATTTCATTGCTGAGTGATACTGCATTGTACGTAAGTACCACAAGTTCTTTATCCATTTTTCACTTTCTGTGATATTGAACTTGTATGGTAAACGAGGTTCTTATAAACGGAGGCGTCCCAAACTTTGGGGTGGCTGTGTCTTTTTGATTTTAATTTCCCTAAGCTATAGGACCATAAGTGGCAGTGCCCTAGGCTCTGTTGCTTTGTTTTTTAGATGTTTCAGGAAACACCATACACTTCTCCCGAGTGGTTGTTGGCAATTTACATCCCGCCCATCAGCATAACAAGGCTCCCAGTTCTCCATGGCCTGTCCTGCCTTTCTGGATTTTACACTTTTTTCAGATGGCCCTTTTGACTGGGGGGAAGTGAGACTTCATTGTAGTGCAGATTTCCTTTGCAAGCTTGCTTGGTTGGCCAAAAAGGGCGTATGCGTTTTTTCCTGAATATATTCAGGAAAAAACGCATACGCCCTTTTTGGCCAAGTGCATCATTGTGGACGTTCTGCCTCTTTTCCTATGCTTTCAATGCAATTCCAGTCTACCTCCTGAAATCGGTTTCCTGCAATTCTGCCCCGCTTTCAAGTCCTCTTGGCAGCCTTACTTCAGTATATTTTTGGACGATAGCTGTCATTTATAACTCTGCAGGTTTGTGAATTACAGTGCCCCTGAGCTCCTTTCTTCAACTCGCTTTCTTGTGACCTGGCCGCAACACCGCAGGATGTCTTCAGGCCCTAATCTGGTTCCGGTACGGCACGCTGAGCCTTTGGTTATTTCCTCTTCCTGGTGGGAAATGAGAGTTAAATTTGCCCATCCAGACACCTCCAGCTAGCCTCTCATTGGTTCTCGCTATTCCTGTTCATCTTCCGCAGAAATTGCAAACTGGGCCAAACAGGAGGTTAAAGGCGCTGACTCTCCAAGTGGGGAGAGTGTTAGTAAAGCGTCTGGAATGTTGCACCCGAGTACCAGGGGAGGAAAACTGAGACATATTTGAACACGTCTCCCGTTCACATGGTTGATCATACTTGGGTTCCACATGCATGTTTTAGCTGAAGGAAGAATACCTTAAACCTGGAGAGTTGAGACCCGTGTAATGCGTACCATGCAATATGACTTCAAAGGGTCTTCATTTGCTCACCGAACCTCTCCAATCCTATCACTGCTGCGTTTATGCCCCTGTACACACTCTTGATTCTCTTTTGGAGACATAGCAATCCATAGGTTTTAAGATACTTACTAGTCAGGTACATTCTTAGGCGTTTAATATGGGGTGTTGAGTCCATTTCGTTGAGCAAGGAGTAGCTCTTGTCTATTCCATATTTGGCTTAAGGAACTTTATCTGTGCTCATTTCAATCTCTGGTTTTATGCAGCACCCCAACTCACCTTTCCCCTTAAGCAAGCATAAGTTGGTTTTTTAAATTTGAGACACTGTTCTGTTTTGGAATTCAGTTCCTGTGTAGCCAAGTTTACATTCCGTGTATTAGTGATATCTTATGATGTTTCTTTTTCTGTGTGACTTATTTCACTTAGAATCATCATACCTGAATCCACTCATTGTGCTGCTAAGGGCCTGATGACACAGATTTCATTGCTGAGTGATATTGCTTTGTAAGTAAATACCACAAGTTCTTTATCCATTTTTCACTTTCTCCGATGTTGAACTTGTACTGTAAACGAGGTTCTTGTAAACAGAGCCGTTCCAAACTTTGGGGTGGCTGTGTCTTTTTGATTTTAATTTCCCTAAGCTATAGGACCATAAGTGGAAGTGCACTAGGTTCTGTTGCTTTGTTTTTTAGATGTTTCAGGAAACACCATACACTTCTCCCGAGTGGTTGTTGGCAATTTACATCCCGCCCATCAGCATAACAAGGCTCCCAGTTCTCCATGGCCTGTCTTGCCTTTCTGGATTTTACACGTTTTTCAGATGGCCCTTTTGACCGGGGGGAAGTGAGACTTCATTGTAGTGCAGATTTCCTTTGCAAGCTTGCTTGGTTGGCCAAAAAGGGCGTATGCGTTTTTTCCTGAATATATTCAGGAAAAAACGCATACGCCCTTTTTGGCCAAGTGCATCATTGTGGACGTTCTGCCTCTTTTCCTATGCTTTCAATGCAATTCCAGTCTACCTCCTGAAATCGGTTTCCTGCAATTCTGCCCCGCTTTCAAGTCCTCTTGGCAGCCTTACTTCAGTATATTTTTGGACGATAGCTGTCATTTATAACTCTGCAGGTTTGTGAATTACAGTGCCCCTGAGCTCCTTTCTTCAACTCGCTTTCTTGTGACCTGGCCGCAACACCGCAGGATGTCTTCAGGCCCTAATCTGGTTCCGGCACGGCACGCTGAGCCTTTGGTTATTTCCTCTTCCTGGTGGGAAATGAGAGTTAAATTTGCCCATCCAGACACCTCCAGCTAGCCTCTCATTGGTTCTCACTATTCCTGTTCATCTTCCGCAGAAATTGCAAACTGGGCCAAACAGGAGGTTAAAGGCGCTGACTCTCCAAGTGGGGAGAGTGTTAGTAAAGCGTCTGGAATGTTGCACCCGAGTACCAGGGGAGGAAAACTGAGACATATTTGAACACGTCTCCCGTTCACATGGTTGATCATACTTGGGTTCCACATGCATGTTTTAGCTGAAGGAAGAATACCTTAAACCTGGAGAGTTGAGACCCGTGTAATGCGTACCATGCAATATGACTTCAAAGGGTCTTCATTTGCTCACCGAACCTCTCCAATCCTATCACTGCTGCGTTTATGCCCCTGTACACACGCTTGATTCTCTTTTGGAGACATAGCAATCCATAGGTTTTAAGATACTTACTAGTCAGGTACATTCTTAGGCGTTTAATATGGGGTGTTGAGTCCATTTCGTTGAGCAAGGAGTAGCTCTTGTCTATTCCATATTTGGCTTAAGGAACTTTATCTGTGCTCATTTCAATCTCTGGTTTTATGCAGCACCCCAACTCACCTTTCCCCTTAAGCAAGCATAAGTTGGTTTTTTAAATTTGAGACACTGTTTTGTTTTGGAATTCAGTTCCTGTGTAGCCAAGTTTACATTCCGTGTATTAGTGATATCTTATGATGTTTCTTTTTCTGTGTGACTTATTTCACTTAGAATCATCATACCTGAATCCACTCATTGTGCTGCTAAGGGCCTGATGACACAGATTTCATTGCTGAGTGATATTGCTTTGTAAGTAAATACCACAAGTTCTTTATCCATTTTTCACTTTCTCCGATGTTGAACTTGTACTGTAAACGAGGTTCTTGTAAACAGAGCCGTTCCAAACTTTGGGGTGGCTGTGTCTTTTTGATTTTAATTTCCCTAAGCTATAGGACCATAAGTGGAAGTGCCCTAGGTTCTGTTGCTTTGTTTTTTAGATGTTTCAGGAAACACCATACACTTCTCCGGAGTGGTTGTTGGCAATTTACATCCCGCCCATCAGCATAACAAGGCTCCCAGTTCTCCATGGCCTGTCTTGCCTTTCTGGATTTTACACTTTTTTCAGATGGCCCTTTTGACCGGGGGGAAGTGAGACTTCATTGTAGTGCAGATTTCCTTTGCAAGCTTGCTTGGTTGGCCAAAAAGGGCGTATGCGTTTTTTCCTGAATATATTCAGGAAAAAACGCATACGCCCTTTTTGGCCAAGTGCATCATTGTGGACGTTCTGCCTCTTTTCCTATGCTTTCAATGCAATTCCAGTCTACCTCCTGAAATCGGTTTCCTGCAATTCTGCCCCGCTTTCAAGTCCTCTTGGCAGCCTTACTTCAGTCTATTTTTGGACGATAGCTGTCATTTATAAGTCTGCAGGTTTGTGAATTACAGTGCCCCTGAGCTCCTTTCTTCAACTCGCTTTCTTGTGACCTGGCCGCAACACCGCAGGATGGCTTCAGGCCCTAATCTGGTTCTGGCACGGCACGCTGAGCCTTTGGTTAATTCCTCTTCCTGGTGGGAAATGAGAGTTAATTTTGCCCGTCCAGACACCTCCAGCTAGTCTCTCATTGGTTCTCGCTATTCCTGTTCATCTTCCGCAGAAATTGCAAACTGTGCCAAACAGGAGGTTAAAGGGACTGACTCTCCAAGTCGGGAGAGTGTTAGTAAAGCGTCTGGAATGTTGCACCCGAGTACCAGGGGAGGAAAACTGAGACATATTTGAACACGTCTCCCGATCACATGGTTGATCATACTCTAGGTTCCACATGCATGTTTTAGCTGAGGAAGAATACCTTAAACCTGGGTATTTGAAACCCGTGGAATGGGTACCATGCAATATGACTTCAAAGGGTCTTCATTTGCTCACCGAACATCTCCAATCCTATCACTGCTGCGTTTATGCCCCTGTACACATGCTTGATTCTCTTTCGGAGACATAGCAATCCATAGGTTTTAAGATACTTACTAGTCAGGTACATTCTTAGGCGTTTAATATGCGGTGTTGAGTCCATTTCGTTGAGCAAGGAGTAGCTCTTGTCTATTCCATATTTGGCTTAAGGAACTTTATCTGTGCTCATTTCAATCTCTGGTTTTATGCAGCACCCCAACTCACCTTTCCCCTTAAGCAAGCATAAGTTGGTTTTCTAAATTTGAGACCCTGTTCTGTTCTGTAATTCAGTTCCTGTGTAGCCAAGTTTACATTCCGTGTATTAGTGATATCTTATGATGTTTCTTTTTCTGTGTGACTTATTTCAGTTAGAATCATCGTACCTGAATCCACTCATTATGCTGCTACGGGCCTCATGACATAGATTTCATTGCTGAGTGATACTGCATTGTACGTAAGTACCACAAGTTCTTTATCCATTTTTCACTTTCTGTGATATTGAACTTGTATGGTAAACGAGGTTCTTATAAACGGAGGCGTCCCAAACTTTGGGGTGGCTGTGTCTTTTTGATTTTAATTTCCCTAAGCTATAGGACCATAAGTGGCAGTGCCCTAGGCTCTGTTGCTTTGTTTTTTAGATGTTTCAGGAAACACCATACACTTCTCCCGAGTGGTTGTTGGCAATTTACATCCCGCCCATCAGCATAACAAGGCTCCCAGTTCTCCATGGCCTGTCCTGCCTTTCTGGATTTTACACTTTTTTCAGATGGCCCTTTTGACCGGGGGGAAGTGAGACTTCATTGTAGTGCAGATTTCCTTTGCAAGCTTGCTTGGTTGGCCAAAAAGTGCGTATGCGTTTTTTCCTGAATATATTCAGGAAAAAACGCATACGCCCTTTTTGTCCAAGTGCATCATTGTGGACGTTCTGCCTCTTTTCCTATGCTTTCAATGCAATTCCAGTCTACCTCCTGAAATCGGTTTCCTGCAATTCTGCCCCGCTTTCAAGTCCTCTTGGCAGCCTTACTTCAGTCTATTTTTGGACGATAGCTGTCATTTATAAGTCTGCAGGTTTGTGAATTACAGTGCCCCTGAGCTCCTTTCTTCAACTCGCTTTCTTGTGACCTGGCCGCAACACCGCAGGATGGCTTCAGGCCCTAATCTGGTTCTGGCACGGCACGCTGAGCCTTTGGTTAATTCCTCTTCCTGGTGGGAAATGAGAGTTAATTTTGCCCGTCCAGACACCTCCAGCTAGTCTCTCATTGGTTCTCGCTATTCCTGTTCATCTTCCGCAGAAATTGCAAACTGGGCCAAACAGGAGGTTAAAGGCGCTGACTCTCCAAGTGGGGAGAGTGTTAGTAAAGCGTCTGGAATGTTGCACCCGAGTACCAGGGGAGGAAAACTGAGACATATTTGAACACGTCTCCCGTTCACATGGTTGATCATACTTGGGTTCCACATGCATGTTTTAGCTGAAGGAAGAATACCTTAAACCTGGAGAGTTGAGACCCGTGTAATGCGTACCATGCAATATGACTTCAAAGGGTCTTCATTTGCTCACCGAACCTCTCCAATCCTATTACTGCTGCGTTTATGCCCCTGTACACACGCTTGATTCTCTTTTGGAGACATAGCAATCCATAGGTTTTAAGATACTTACTAGTCAGGTACATTCTTAGGCGTTTAATATGGGGTGTTGAGTCCATTTCGTTGAGCAAGGAGTAGCTCTTGTCTATTCCATATTTGGCTTAAGGAACTTTATCTGTGCTCATTTCAATCTCTGGTTTTATGCAGCACCCCAACTCACCTTTCCCCTTAAGCAAGCATATGTTGGTTTTCTAAATTTGAGACACTGTTCTGTTTTGGAATTCAGTTCCTGTGTAGCCAAGTTTACATTCCGTGTATTAGTGATAACTTATGATGTTTCTTTTTCTGTGTGACTTATTTCAGTTAGAATCATCATACCTGAATCCACTCATTACGCTGCTACGGGCCTGATGACATAGATTTCATTGCTGAGTGATACTGCATTGTACGTAAGTACCACAAGTTCTTTATACATTTTTCACTTTCTGCGATGTTGAACTTGTACTGTAAACGAGGTTCTTGTAAACAGAGGCGTCCCAAACTTTGGGGTGGCTGTGTCTTTTTGATTTTAATTTCCCTAAGCTATAGGACCATAAGTGGCAGTGCCCTAGGCTCTGTTGCTTTGTTTTTTAGATGTTTCAGGAAACACCATACACTTCTCCCGAGTGTCTGTTGGCAATTTACATCTCGCCCATCAGCATAACAAGGCTCCCAGTTCTCCATGGCCTTTCCTGACTTTCTGGATTTTACACTTTTTTCAGATGGCCCTTTTGACCGGGGGGAAGTGAGACTTCATTGTAGTGCAGATTTCCTTTGCAAGCTTGCTTGGTTGGCCAAAAAGGGCGTATGCGTTTTTTCCTGAATATATTCAGGAAAAAACGCATACGCCCTTTTTGGCCAAGTGCATCATTGTGGACGTTCTGCCTCTTTTCCTATGCTTTCAATGCAATTCCAGTCTACCTCCTGAAATCGGTTTCCTGCAATTCTGCCCCGCTTTCAAGTCCTCTTGGCAGCCTTACTTCAGTTTATTTTTGGACGATAGCTGTCATTTATAACTCTGCAGGTTTGTGAATTACAGTGCCCCTGAGCTCCTTTCTTCAACTCGCTTTCTTGTGACCTGGCCGCAACACCGCAGGATGGCTTCAGGCCCTAATCTGGTTCCGGTACGGCACACTGAGCCTTTGGTAATTTCCTCTTCCTGGTGGGAAATGAGAGTTAAATTTGCCCGTCCAGACACCTCCAGCTAGCCTCTCATTGGTTCTTGCTATTCCTGTTCATCTTCCGCAGAAATTGCAAACTGGGCCAAACAGGAGGTTAAAGGGACTGACTCTCCAAGTCGGGAGAGTGTTAGTAAAGCGTCTGGAATGTTGCACCCGAGTACCAGGGTACTAAAACTGACATATTTGAACACGTCTCCCGATCACATGGTTGATCATACTCTAGGTTCCACATGCATGTTTTAGCTGAAGGAAGAATACCTTAACCCTGGGTAGTTGAAACTCGTGGAATGGGTACCATGCAATATGACTTCAAAGGGTCTTCATTTGCTCACCGAACCTCTCCAATCCTATCACTGCTGCGTTTATGCCCCTGTACACATGCTTGATTCTCTTTCGGAGACATAGCAATCCATAGGTTTTAAGATACTTACTAGTCAGGTACATTCTTAGGCTTTTAATATGCGGTGTTGAGTCCATTTCGTTGAGCAAGGAGTAGCTCTTGTCTATTCCATATTTGACTTAAGGGACTTTATCTGTGCTCATTTCAATCTCTGGTTTTATGCAGCACCCCAACTCACCTTTACCCTTAAGCAAGCATAAGTTGGTTTTCTAAATTTGAGACCCTGTTCTGGTTTGGAATGCAGTTCCTGTGTAGCCAAGTTTACATTCCGTGTATTAGTGATATCTTATGATGTTTCTTTTTCTGTGTGACTTACTTCAGTTAGAATCATCATACCTGAATCCACTCATTATGCTGCTACAGGCCTGATGACATAGATTTCATTGCTGAGTGATACTGCATTGTACGTAAGTACCACAAGTTCTTTATCCATTTTTCACTTTCTGTGATATTGAATTTGTATGGTAAACGAGGTTCTTATAAACGGAGGCGTCCCAAACTTTGGGGTGGCTGTGTCTTTTTGATTTTAATTTCCCTAAGCTATAGGACCATAAGTGGAAGTGCCCTAGGTTCTGTTGCTTTGTTTTTTAGATGTTTCAGGAAACACCATACACTTCTCCCGAGTGGTTGTTGGCAATTTACATCCCGCCCATCAGCATAACAAGGCTCCCAGTTCTCCATGGCCTGTCCTGCCTTTCTGGATTTTACACTTTTTTCAGATGGCCCTTTTGCCCGGGGGGATGTGAGACTTCATTGTAGTGCAGATTTCCTTTGCAAGCTTGCTTGGTTGGCCATAAAGGGCGTATGCGTTTTTTCCTGAATATATTCAGGAAAAAACGCATACGCCCTTTTTGGCCAAGTGCATCATTGTGGTCGTTCTGCCTCTTTTCCTATGCTTTCAATGCAATTCCAGTCTACCTCCTGAAATCGGTTTCCTGCAATTCTGCCCCGCTTTCAAGTCCTCTTGGCAGCCTTACTTCAGTCTATTTTTGGACGATAGCTGTCATTTATAACTCTGCAGGTTTGTGAATTACAGTGCCCCTGAGCTCCTTTCTTCAACTCGCTTTCTTGTGACCTGGCCGCAACACCGCAGGATGGCTTCAGGCCCTAATCTGGTTCCGGCCCGGCACGCTGAGCCTTTGGTTAATTCCCCTTCCTGGTGGGAAATGAGAGTTAAATTTGCCCGTCCAGACACCTCCAGCTAGTCTCTCATTGGTTCTCGCTATTCCTGTTCATCTTCCGCAGAAACTGCAAACTGGGCCAAACAGGAGGTTAAAGGCGCTGACTCTCCAAGTGGGGAGAGTGTTAGTAAAGCGTCTGGAATGTTGCACCCGAGTACCAGGGGAGGAAAACTGAGACATATTTGAACACGTCTCCCGTTCACATGGTTGATCATACTTGTGTTCCACATGCATGTTTTAGCTGAAGGAAGAATACCTTAAACCTGGAGAGTTGAGACCCGTGTAATGCGTACCATGCAATATGACTTCAAAGGGTCTTCATTTGCTCACCGAACCTCTCCAATCCTATCACTGCTGCGTTTATGCCCCTGTACACATGCTTGATTCTCTTTTGGAGACATAGCAATCCATAGGTTTTACGATACTTACTAGTCAGGTACATTCTTAGGCGTTTAATATGCGGTGTTGAGTCCATTTCGTTGAGCAAGGAGTAGCTCTTGTCTATTCCATATTTGGCTTAAGGAACTTTATCTGTGCTCATTTCAATCTCTGGTTTTATGCAGCACCCCAACTCACCTTTCCCCTTAAGCAAGCATAAGTTGGTTTTCTAAATTTGAGACCCTGTTCTGTTCTGTAATTCAGTTCCTGTGTAGCCAAGTTTACATTCCGTGTATTACTGATATCTTATGATGTTTCTTTTTCTGTGTGACTTACTTCAGTTAGAATCATCATACCTGAATCCACTCATTGTGATGCTAAGGGCCTGATGACATAGATTTCATTGCTGAGTGATATTGCTTTGTAAGTAAATACCACAACTTCTTTATCCATTTTTCACTTTCTGCGATGTTGAACTTGTACTGTAAACGAGGTTCTTGTAAACAGAGCCGTTCCAAACTTTGGGGTGGCTGTGTCTTTTTGATTTTAATTTCCCTAAGCTATAGGACCATAAGTGGAAGTGCCCTAGGCTCTGTTGCTTTGTTTTTTAGATGTTTCAGGAAACACCATACACTTCTCCCGAGTGTCTGTTGGCAATTTACATCCCGCCCATCAGCATAACAAGGCTCCCAGTTCTCCATGGCCTGTCCTGCCTTTCTGGATTTTACACTTTTTTCAGATGGCCCTTTTGACCGGGGGGAAGTGAGACTTCATTGTAGTGCAGATTTCCTTTGCAAGCTTGCTTGGTTGGCCAAAAAGGGCGTATGCGTTTTTTCCTGAATATATTCAGGAAAAAACGCATACGCCCTTTTTGGCCAAGTGCATCATTGTGGACGTTCTGCCTCTTTTCCTATGCTTTCAATGCAATTCCAGTCTACCTCCTGAAATCGGTTTCCTGCAATTCTGCCCCGCTTTCAAGTCCTCTTGGCAGCCTTACTTCAGTCTATTTTTGGACGATAGCTGTCATTTATAACTCTGCAGGTTTGTGAATTACAGTGCCCCTGAGCTCCTTTCTTCAACTCGCTTTCTTGTGACCTGGCCGCAACACCGCAGGATGGCTTCAGGCCCTAATCTGGTTCCGGACCGGCATGCTGAGCCTTTGGTTAATTCCTCTTCCTGGTGGGAAATGAGAGTTAAATTTGCCCGTCCAGACACCTGCAGCTAGCCTCTCATTGGTTCTCGCTATTCCTGTTCATCTTCCGCAGAAATTGCAAACTGGGCCAAACAGGAGGTTAAAGGGACTGACTCTCCAAGTCGGGAGAGTGTTAGTAAAGCGTCTGGAATGTTGCACCCGAGTACCAGGGGAGGAAAACTGAGACATATTTGAACACGTCTCCCGTTCACATGGTTGATCATACTTGGGTTCCACATGCATGTTTTAGCTGAAGGAAGAATACCTTAATCCTGGAGAGTTAAGACCCGTGTAATGGGTACCATGCAATATGACTTCAAAGGGTCTTCATTTGCTCACCGAACCTCTCCAATCCTATCACTGCTGCGTTTATGCCCCTGTACACATGCTTGATTCTCTTTTGGAGACATAGCAATCCATAGGTTTTCCGATACTTACTAGTCAGGTACATTCTTAGGCGTTTAATATGCGGTGTTGAGTCCATTTCGTTGAGCAAGGAGTAGCTCTTTTCTATTCCATATTTGGCTTAAGGAACTTTATCTGTGCTCATTTCAATCTCTGGTTTTATGCAGCACCCCAACTCACCTTTACCCTTAAGCAAGCATAAGTTGGTTTTCTAAATTTGAGACACTGTTCTGTTCTGTAATTCAGTTCCTGTGTAGCCAAGTTTACATTCCGTGTATTACTGATATCTTATGATGTTTCTTTTTCTGTGTGACTTATTTCAGTTAGAATCATCATACCTGAATCCACTCATTGTGCTACTAAGGGCCTGATGACACAGATTTCATTGCTGAGTGATATTGCTTTGTAAGTAAATACCACAACTTCTTTATCCATTTTTCACTTTCTGCGATGTTGAACTTGTACTGTAAACGAGGTTCTTGTAAACAGAGCCGTTCCAAACTTTGGGGTGGCTGTGTCTTTTTGATTTTAATTTCCCTAAGCTATAGGAGCTTAAGTGGCAGTGCCCTATGCTCTGTTGCTTTGTTTTTTAGATGTTTCAGGAAACACCATACACTTCTCCCGAGTGGTTGTTGGCAATTTACATCCCGCCCATCAGCATAACAAGGCTCGCAGTTCTCCATGGCCTGTCCTGCCTTTCTGGATTTTACACTTTTTTCAGATGGCCCTTTTGACCGGGGGGAAGTGAGACTTCATTGTAGTGCAGATTTCCTTTGCAAGCTTGCTTGGTTGGCCAAAAAGGGCGTATGCATTTTTTCCTGAATATATTCAGGAAAAAACGCATACGCCCTTTTTGGCCAAGTGCATCATTGTGGACGTTCTGCCTCTTTTCCTATGCTTTCAATGCAATTCCAGTCTACCTCCTGAAATCGGTTTCCTGCAATTCTGCCCCGCTTTCAAGTCCTCTTGGCAGCCTTACTTCAGTCTATTTTTGGATGATAGCTGTCATTTATAACTCTGCAGGTTTGTGAATTACAGTGCCCCTGAGCTCCTTTCTTCAACTCGCTTTCTTGTGAGCTGGCCGCAACACCGCACGATGTCTTCAGGCCCTAATCTGGTTCCGGTACGGCACGCTGAGCCTTTGGTTATTTCCTCTTCCTGGTGGGAAATGAGAGTTAAATTTGCCCATCCAGACACCTCCAGCTAGCCTCTCATTGGTTCTCGCTATTCCTGTTCATCTTCCGCAGAAATTGCAAACTGGGCCAAACAGGAGGTTAAAGGCGCTGACTCTCCAAGTGGGGAGAGTGTTAGTAAAGCATCTGGAATGTTGCACCCGAGTACCAGGGGAGGAAAACTGAGACATATTTGAACACGTCTCCCGTTCACATGGTTGATCATACTTGGGTTCCACATGCATGTTTTAGCTGAAGGAAGAATACCTTAAACCTGGAGAGTTGAGACCCGTGTAATGGGTACCATGCAATATGACTTCAAAGGGTCTTCATTTGCTCACCGAACCTCTCCAATCCTATCACTGCTGCGTTTATGCCCCTGTACACACGCTTGATTCTCTTTTGGAGACATAGCAATCCATAGGTTTTAAGATACTTACTAGTCAGGTACATTCTTAGGCGTTTAATATGGGGTGTTGAGTCCATGTCGTTGAGCAAGGAGTAGCTCTTGTCTATTCCATATTTGGCTTAAGGAACTTTATCTGTGCTCATTTCAATCTCTGGTTTTATGCAGCACCCCAACTCACCTTTCCCCTTAAGCAAGCATAAGTTGGTTTTTTAAATTTGAGACACTCTTCTGTTTTGGAATTCAGTTCCTGTGTAGCCAAGTTTACATTCCGTGTATTAGTGATATCTTATGATGTTTCTTTTTCTGTGTGACTTATTTCAGTTAGAATCATCATACCTGAATCCACTCATTGTGCTGCTAAGGGCCTGATGACACAGATTTCATTGCTGAGTGATATTGCTTTGTAAGTAAATACCACAAGTTCTTTATCCATTTTTCACTTTCTGCGATGTTGAACTTGTACTGTAAACGAGGTTCTTGTAAACAGAGCCGTTCCAAACTTTGGGGTGGCTGTGTCTTTTTGATTTTAATTTCCCTAAGCTATAGGACCATAAGTGGAAGTGCCCTAGGTTCTGTTGCTTTGTTTTTTAGATGTTTCAGGAAACACCATACACTTCTCCCGAGTGGTTGTTGGCAATTTACATCCCGCCCATCAGCATAACAAGGCTCCCAGTTCTCCATGGCCTGTCTTGCCTTTCTGGATTTTACACTTTTTTCAGATGGCCCTTTTGACCGGGGGGAAGTGAGACTTCATTGTAGTGCAGATTTCCTTTGCAAGCTTGCTTGGTTGGCCAAAAAGGGCGTATGCGTTTTTTCCTGAATATATTCAGGAAAAAACGCATACGCCCTTTTTGGCCAAGTGCATCATTGTGGACGTTCTGCCTCTTTTCCTATGCTTTCAATGCAATTCCAGTCTACCTCCTGAAATCGGTTTCCTGCAATTCTGCCCCGCTTTCAAGTCCTCTTGGCAGCCTTACTTCAGTCTATTTTTGGACGATAGCTGTCAGTTATAAGTCTGCAGGTTTGTGAATTACAGTGCCCCTGAGCTCCTTTCTTCAACTCGCTTTCTTGTGACCTTGCCGCAACACCGCAGGATGGCTTCAGGCCCTAATCTGGTTCTGGCACGGCACGCTGAGCCTTTGGTTAATTCCTCTTCCTGGTGGGAAATGAGAGTTAAATTTGCCCGTCCAGACACCTCCAGCTAGTCTCTCATTGGTTCTCGCTATTCCTGTTCATCTTCCGCAGAAATTGCAAACTGGGCCAAACAGGAGGTTAAAGGGACTGACTCTCCAAGTCGGGAGAGTGTTAGTAAAGCGTCTGGAATGTTGCACCCGAGTACCAGGGGAGGAAAACTGAGACATATTTGAACACGTCTCGCGATCACATGGTTGATCATACTCTAGGTTCCACATGCATGTTTTAGCTGAGGAAGTATACCTTAAACCTGGGTATTTGAAACCCGTGGAATGGGTACCATGCAATATGACTTCAAAGGGTCTTCATTTGCTCACCGAACCTCTCCAATCCTATCACTGCTGCGTTTATGCCCCTGTACACATGCTTGATTCTCTTTCGGAGACATAGCAATCCATAGGTTTTAAGATACTTACTAGTCAGGTACATTCTTAGGCGTTTAATATGCGGTGTTGAGTCCATTTCGTTGAGCAAGGAGTAGCTCTTGTCTATTCCATATTTGGCTTAAGGAACTTTATCTGTGCTCATTTCAATCTCTGGTTTTATGCAGCACCCCAACTCACCTTTCCCCTTAAGCAAGCATAAGTTGGTTTTCTAAATTTGAGACCCTGTTCTGTTCTGTAATTCAGTTCCTGTGTAGCCAAGTTTACATTCCATGTATTAGTGATATCTTATGATGTTTCTTTTTCTGTGTGACTTATTTCAGTTAGAATCATCGTACCTGAATCCACTCATTATGCTGCTACGGGCCTGATGACATAGATTTCATTGCTGAGTGATACTGCATTGTACGTAAGTACCACAAGTTCTTTATCCATTTTTCACTTTCTGTGATATTGAACTTGTATGGTAAACGAAGTTCTTATAAACGGAGGCGTCCCAAACTTTGGGGTGGCTGTGTCTTTTTGATTTTAATTTCCCTAAGCTATAGGACCATAAGTGGAAGTGCCCTAGGCTCTGTTGCTTTGTTTTTTAGATGTTTCAGGAAACACCATACACTTATCCCGAGTGGTTGTTGGCAATTTACATCCCGCCCATCAGCATAACAAGGCTCCCAGTTCTCCATGGCCTGTCCTGCCTTTCTGGATTTTACACTTTTTTCAGATGGCCCTTTTGCCCGGGGGGAAGTGAGACTTCATTGTAGTGCAGATTTCCTTTGCAAGCTTGCTTGGTTGGCCAAAAAGGGCGTATGCGTTTTTTCCTGAATATATTCAGGAAAAAACGCACACGCCCTTTTTGGCCAAGTGCATCATTGTGGACGTTCGGCCTCTTTTCCTATGCTTTCAATGCAATTCCAGTCTACCTCCTGAAATCGGTTTCCTGAAATTCTGCCCCGCTTTCAAGTCCTCTTGGCAGCCTTACTTCAGTCTATTTTTGGACGATAGCTGTCATTTATAACTCTGCAGGTTTGTGAATTATAGTGCCCCTGAGCTCCTTTCTTCAACTTGCTTTCTTGTGAACTGGCCGCAACACCGCAGGACGGCTTCAGGCCCTAATCTGGTTCCGGCACGGCACGCTGAGCCTTTGGTTATTTCCTCTTCCTGGTGGGAAATGAGAGTTAAATTTGCCCATCCAGACACCTCCAGCTAGCCTCTCATTGGTTCTCGCTATTCCTGTTCATCTTCCGCAGAAATTGCAAACTGGGCCAAACAGGAGGTTAAAGGCGCTGACTCTCCAAGTGGGGAGAGTGTTAGTAAAGCATCTGGAATGTTGCACTCGAGTACCAGGGGAGGAAAACTGAGACATATTTGAACACGTCTCCCGTTCACATGGTTGATCATACTTGGGTTCCACATGCATGTTTTAGCTGAAGGAAGAATACCTTAAACCTGGAGAGTTGAGACCCGTGTAATGGGTACCATGCATTATGACTTCAAAGGGTCTTCATTTGCTCACCGAACCTCTCCAATCCTATCACTGCTGCGTTTATGCCCCTGTACACACGCTTGATTCTCTTTTGGAGACATAGCAATCCATAGGTTTTAAGATACTTACTAGTCAGGTACATTCTTAGGCGTTTAATATGGGGTGTTGAGTCCATGTCGTTGAGCAAGGAGTAGCTCTTGTCTATTCCATATTTGGCTTAAGGAACTTTATCTGTGCTCATTTCAATCTCTGGTTTTATGCAGCACCCCAACTCACCTTTCCCCTTAAGCAAGCATAAGTTGGTTTTTTAAATTTGAGACACTCTTCTGTTTTGGAATTCAGTTCCTGTGTAGCCAAGTTTACATTCCGTGTATTAGTGATATCTTATGATGTTTCTTTTTCTGTGTGACTTATTTCAGTTAGAATCATCATACCTGAATCCACTCATTGTGCTGCTAAGGGCCTGATGACACAGATTTCATTGCTGAGTGATATTGCTTTGTAAGTAAATACCACAAGTTCTTTATCCATTTTTCACTTTCTCCGATGTTGAACTTGTACTGTAAACGAGGTTCTTGTAAACAGAGCCGTTCCAAACTTTGGGGTGGCTGTGTCTTTTTGATTTTAATTTCCCTAAGCTATAGGACCATAAGTGGAAGTGCCCTAGGTTCTGTTGCTTTGTTTTTTAGATGTTTCAGGAAACACCATACACTTCTCCCGAGTGGTTGTTGGCAATTTACATCCCGCCCATCAGCATAACAAGGCTCCCAGTTCTCCATGGCCTGTCTTGCCTTTCTGGATTTTACACTTTTTTCAGATGGCCCTTTTGACCGGGGGGAAGTGAGACTTCATTGTAGTGCAGATTTCCTTTGCAAGCTTGCTTGGTTGGCCAAAAAGGGCGTATGCGTTTTTTCCTGAATATATTCAGGAAAAAACGCATACGCCCTTTTTGGCCAAGTGCATCATTGTGGACGTTCTGCCTCTTTTCCTATGCTTTCAATGCAATTCCAGTCTACCTCCTGAAATCGGTTTCCTGCAATTCTGCCCCGCTTTCAAGTCCTCTTGGCAGCCTTACTTCAGTCTATTTTTGGACGATAGCTGTCAGTTATAAGTCTGCAGGTTTGTGAATTACAGTGCCCCTGAGCTCCTTTCTTCAACTCGCTTTCTTGTGACCTTGCCGCAACACCGCAGGATGGCTTCAGGCCCTAATCTGGTTCTGGCACGGCACGCTGAGCCTTTGGTTAATTCCTCTTCCTGGTGGGAAATGAGAGTTAAATTTGCCCGTCCAGACACCTCCAGCTAGTCTCTCATTGGTTCTCGCTATTCCTGTTCATCTTCCGCAGAAATTGCAAACTGGGCCAAACAGGAGGTTAAAGGGACTGACTCTCCAAGTCGGGAGAGTGTTAGTAAAGCGTCTGGAATGTTGCACCCGAGTACCAGGGGAGGAAAACTGAGACATATTTGAACACGTCTCGCGATCACATGGTTGATCATACTCTAGGTTCCACATGCATGTTTTAGCTGAGGAAGTATACCTTAAACCTGGGTATTTGAAACCCGTGGAATGGGTACCATGCAATATGACTTCAAAGGGTCTTCATTTGCTCACCGAACCTCTCCAATCCTATCACTGCTGCGTTTATGCCCCTGTACACATGCTTGATTCTCTTTCGGAGACATAGCAATCCATAGGTTTTAAGATACTTACTAGTCAGGTACATTCTTAGGCGTTTAATATGCGGTGTTGAGTCCATTTCGTTGAGCAAGGAGTAGCTCTTGTCTATTCCATATTTGGCTTAAGGAACTTTATCTGTGCTCATTTCAATCTCTGGTTTTATGCAGCACCCCAACTCACCTTTCCCCTTAAGCAAGCATAAGTTGGTTTTCTAAATTTGAGACCCTGTTCTGTTCTGTAATTCAGTTCCTGTGTAGCCAAGTTTACATTCCATGTATTAGTGATATCTTATGATGTTTCTTTTTCTGTGTGACTTATTTCAGTTAGAATCATCGTACCTGAATCCACTCATTATGCTGCTACGGGCCTGATGACATAGATTTCATTGCTGAGTGATACTGCATTGTACGTAAGTACCACAAGTTCTTTATCCATTTTTCACTTTCTGTGATATTGAACTTGTATGGTAAACGAAGTTCTTATAAACGGAGGCGTCCCAAACTTTGGGGTGGCTGTGTCTTTTTGATTTTAATTTCCCTAAGCTATAGGACCATAAGTGGAAGTGCCCTAGGCTCTGTTGCTTTGTTTTTTAGATGTTTCAGGAAACACCATACACTTATCCCGAGTGGTTGTTGGCAATTTACATCCCGCCCATCAGCATAACAAGGCTCCCAGTTCTCCATGGCCTGTCCTGCCTTTCTGGATTTTACACTTTTTTCAGATGGCCCTTTTGCCCGGGGGGAAGTGAGACTTCATTGTAGTGCAGATTTCCTTTGCAAGCTTGCTTGGTTGGCCAAAAAGGGCGTATGCGTTTTTTCCTGAATATATTCAGGAAAAAACGCACACGCCCTTTTTGGCCAAGTGCATCATTGTGGACGTTCGGCCTCTTTTCCTATGCTTTCAATGCAATTCCAGTCTACCTCCTGAAATCGGTTTCCTGAAATTCTGCCCCGCTTTCAAGTCCTCTTGGCAGCCTTACTTCAGTCTATTTTTGGACGATAGCTGTCATTTATAACTCTGCAGGTTTGTGAATTATAGTGCCCCTGAGCTCCTTTCTTCAACTTGCTTTCTTGTGAACTGGCCGCAACACCGCAGGACGGCTTCAGGCCCTAATCTGGTTCCGGCACGGCACGCTGAGCCTTTGGTTATTTCCTCTTCCTGGTGGGAAATGAGAGTTAAATTTGCCCATCCAGACACCTCCAGCTAGCCTCTCATTGGTTCTCGCTATTCCTGTTCATCTTCCGCAGAAATTGCAAACTGGGCCAAACAGGAGGTTAAAGGCGCTGACTCTCCAAGTGGGGAGAGTGTTAGTAAAGCATCTGGAATGTTGCAGTCGAGTACCAGGGGAGGAAAACTGAGACATATTTGAACACGTCTCCCGTTCACATGGTTGATCATACTTGGGTTCCACATGCATGTTTTAGCTGAAGGAAGAATACCTTAAACCTGGAGAGTTGAGACCCGTGTAATGGGTACCATGCATTATGACTTCAAAGGGTCTTCATTTGCTCACCGAACCTCTCCAATCCTATCACTGCTGCGTTTATGCCCCTGTACACACGCTTGATTCTCTTTTGGAGACATAGCAATCCATAGGTTTTAAGATACTTACTAGTCAGGTACATTCTTAGGCGTTTAATATGGGGTGTTGAGTCCATGTCGTTGAGCAAGGAGTAGCTCTTGTCTATTCCATATTTGGCTTAAGGAACTTTATCTGTGCTCATTTCAATCTCTGGTTTTATGCAGCACCCCAACTCACCTTTCCCCTTAAGCAAGCATAAGTTGGTTTTTTAAATTTGAGACACTCTTCTGTTTTGGAATTCAGTTCCTGTGTAGCCAAGTTTACATTCCGTGTATTAGTGATATCTTATGATGTTTCTTTTTCTGTGTGACTTATTTCAGTTAGAATCATCATACCTGAATCCACTCATTGTGCTGCTAAGGGCCTGATGACACAGATTTCATTGCTGAGTGATATTGCTTTGTAAGTAAATACCACAAGTTCTTTATCCATTTTTCACTTTCTCCGATGTTGAACTTGTACTGTAAACGAGGTTCTTGTAAACAGAGCCGTTCCAAACTTTGGGGTGGCTGTGTCTTTTTGATTTTAATTTCCCTAAGCTATAGGACCATAAGTGGAAGTGCCCTAGGTTCTGTTGCTTTGTTTTTTAGATGTTTCAGGAAACACCATACACTTCTCCCGAGTGGTTGTTGGCAATTTACATCCCGCCCATCAGCATAACAAGGCTCCCAGTTCTCCATGGCCTGTCTTGCCTTTCTGGATTTTACACTTTTTTCAGATGGCCCTTTTGACCGGGGGGAAGTGAGACTTCATTGTAGTGCAGATTTCCTTTGCAAGCTTGCTTGGTTGGCCAAAAAGGGCGTATGCGTTTTTTCCTGAATATATTCAGGAAAAAACGCATACGCCCTTTTTGGCCAAGTGCATCATTGTGTACGTTCTGCCTCTTTTCCTATGCTTTCAATGCAATTCCAGTCTACCTCCTGAAATCGGTTTCCTGCAATTCTGCCCCGCTTTCAAGTCCTCTTGGCAGCCTTACTTCAGTCTATTTTTGGACGATAGCTGTCAGTTATAAGTCTGCAGGTTTGTGAATTACAGTGCCCCTGAGCTCCTTTCTTCAACTCGCTTTCTTGTGACCTTGCCGCAACACCGCAGGATGGCTTCAGGCCCTAATCTGGTTCTGGCACGGCACGCTGAGCCTTTGGTTAATTCCTCTTCCTGGTGGGAATTGAGAGTTAAATTTGCCCGTCCAGACACCTCCAGCTAGTCTCTCATTGGTTCTCGCTATTCCTGTTCATCTTCCGCAGAAATTGCAAACTGGGCCAAACAGGAGGTTAAAGGGACTGACTCTCCAAGTCGGGAGAGTGTTAGTAAAGCGTCTGGAATGTTGCACCCGAGTACCAGGGGAGGAAACCTGAGACATATTTGAACACGTCTCGCGATCACATGGTTGATCATACTCTAGGTTCCACATGCATGTTTTAGCTGAGGAAGTATACCTTAAACCTGGGTATTTGAAACCCGTGGAATGGGTACCATGCAATATGACTTCAAAGGGTCTTCATTTGCTCACCGAACGTCTCCAATCCTATCACTGCTGCGTTTATGCCCCTGTACACATGCTTGATTTTCTTTCGGAGACATAGCAATCCATAGGTTTTAAGATACTTACTAGTCAGGTACATTCTTAGGCGTTTAATATGCGGTGTTGAGTCCATTTCGTTGAGCAAGGAGTAGCTCTTGTCTATTCCATATTTGGCTTAAGGAACTTTATCTGTGCTCATTTCAATCTCTGGTTTTATGCAGCACCCCAACTCACCTTTCCCCTTAAGCAAGCATAAGTTGGTTTTCTAAATTTGAGACCCTGTTCTGTTCTGTAATTCAGTTCCTGTGTAGCCAAGTTTACATTCCATGTATTAGTGATATCTTATGATGTTTCTTTTTCTGTGTGACTTATTTCAGTTAGAATCATCGTACCTGAATCCACTCATTATGCTGCTACGGGCCTGATGACATAGATTTCATTGCTGAGTGATACTGCATTGTACGTAAGTACCACAAGTTCTTTATCCATTTTTCACTTTCTGTGATATTGAACTTGTATGGTAAACGAAGTTCTTATAAACGGAGGCGTCCCAAACTTTGGGGTGGCTGTGTCTTTTTGATTTTAATTTCCCTAAGCTATAGGACCATAAGTGGAAGTGCCCTAGGCTCTGTTGCTTTGTTTTTTAGATGTTTCAGGAAACACCATACACTTATCCCGAGTGGTTGTTGGCAATTTACATCCCGCCCATCAGCATAACAAGGCTCCCAGTTCTCCATGGCCTGTCCTGCCTTTCTGGATTTTACACTTTTTTCAGATGGCCCTTTTGCCCGGGGGGAAGTGAGACTTCATTGTAGTGCAGATTTCCTTTGCAAGCTTGCTTGGTTGGCCAAAAAGGGCGTATGCGTTTTTTCCTGAATATATTCAGGAAAAAACGCACACGCCCTTTTTGGCCAAGTGCATCATTGTGGACGTTCGGCCTCTTTTCCTATGCTTTCAATGCAATTCCAGTCTACCTCCTGAAATCGGTTTCCTGAAATTCTGCCCCGCTTTCAAGTCCTCTTGGCAGCCTTACTTCAGTCTATTTTTGGACGATAGCTGTCATTTATAACTCTGCAGGTTTGTGAATTATAGTGCCCCTGAGCTCCTTTCTTCAACTTGCTTTCTTGTGACCTGGCCGCAACACCGCAGGATGGCTTCAGGCCCTAATCTGGTTCCGGCACGGCACGCTGAGCCTTTGGTTATTTCCTCTTCCTGGTGGGAAATGAGAGTTAAATTTGCCCGTCCAGACACCTCCAGCTAGTCTCTCATTGGTTCTCACTATTCCTGTTCATCTTCCGCAGAAATTGCAAACTGTGCCAAACAGGAGGTTAAAGGCGCTGACTCTCCAAGTGGGGAGAGTGTTAGTAAAGCGTCTGGAATGTTGCACCCGAGTACCAGGGGAGGAAAACTGAGACATATTTGAACACGTCTCCCGTTCACATGGTTGATCATACTTGGGTTCCACATGCATGTTTTAGCTGAAGGAAGAATACCTTAAACCTGGAGAGTTGAGACCCGTGTAATGGGTACCATGCAATATGACTTCAAAGGGTCTTCATTTGCTCACCGAACCTCTCCAATCCTATCACTGCTGCGTTTATTCCCCTGTACACACGCTTGATTCTCTTTTGGAGACATAGCAATCCATAGGTTTTAAGATACTTACTAGTCAGGTACATTCTTAGGGGTTTAATATGGGGTTTTGAGTCCATTTCATTGAGCAAGGAGTAGCTCTTGTCTATTCCATATTTGGCTTAAGGAACTTTATCTGTGCTCATTTCAATCTCTGGTTTTATGCAGCACCCCAACTCACCTTTCCCCTTAAGCAAGCATAAGTTGGTTTTCTAAATGTGAGACCCTGTTGTGTTCTGTAATTCAGTTCCTGTGTAGCCAAGTTTACATTCCTTGTATTACTGATATCTTATGATGTTTCTTTTTCTGTGTGACTTATTTCAGTTAGAATCATCGTACCTGAATCCACTCATTGTGATGCTAAGGGCCTGATGACACAGATTTCATTGCTGAGTGATATTGCTTTGTAAGTAAATACCACAACTTCTTTATCCATTTTTCACTTTCTGTGATGTTGAACTTGTACTGTAAACGAGTTTCTTGTAAACAGAGCCGTTCCAAACTTTGGGGTGGCTGTGTCTTTTTGATTTTAATTTCCGTAAGCTATAGGACCATAAGTGGAAGTGCCCTAGGTTCTGTTGCTTTGTTTTTTAGATGTTTCAGGAAACACCATACACTTCTCCTTAGTGTCTGTTGGTAATTTACATCCCGCCCATCAGCATAACAAGGCTCCCAGTTCTCCATGGCCTGTCCTGCCTTTCTGGATTTTACACTTTTTTCAGATAGCCCTTTTGACCGGGGGGAAGTGAGACTTCATTGTAGTGCAGATTTCCTTTGCAAGCTTGCTTGGTTGGCCAAAAAGGGCGTATGCGTTTTTTCCTGAATATATTCAGGAAAAAACGCATAGGCACTTTTTGGCCAAGTGCATCATTGTGGACGTTCTGCCTCTTTTCCTGAGCTTTCAATGCAATTCCAGCCTACCTCCTGAAATCGGTTTCCTGCAATTCTGCCCCGCTTTCAAGTCCTCTTGGCAGCCTTACTTCAGTCTATTTTTGGACGATAGCTGTCATTTATAACTCTGCAGGTTTGTGAATTACAGTGCCCCTGAGCTCCTTTCTTCAACTCGCTTTCTTTTGAGCTGGCCGCAACACCGCAGGATGGCTTCAGGCCCTAATCTGGTTCCGGTACGGCACGCTGAGCCTTTGGTTATTTCCTCTTCCTGGTGGTAAATGAGAGTTAAATTTGCCCGTCCAGACACCTCCAGCTAGCCTCTCATTGGTTCTCGCTATTCCTGTTCATCTTCCGCAGAAATTGCAAACTGTGCCAAACAGGAGTTTAAAGAAGCTGACTCTCCAAGTGGGGAGAGTGTTAGTAAAGCGTCTGGAATGTTGCACCCGAGTACCAGGGTACGAAAACTGAGACATATTTGAACACGTCTCCCTATCACATGGTTGATCATACTCTAGGTTCCACATGCATGTTTTAGCTGAAGGAACAATACCTTACACCTGGGTAGTTGAAACCCGTGGAATGGGTACCATGCAATATGACTTCAAAGGGTCTTCATTTGCTCACGAAACTCTGCAATCCTATCACTGTTGCATTTATGCCCCTGTACACATGCTTGATTCTCTTTCGGAGACATAGCAATCCATAGGTTTTAAGATACTTACTAGTCAGGTACATTCTTAGGCGTTTAATATGCGGTGTTGAGTCCATTTCGTTGAGCAAGGAGTAGCTCTTGTCTATTCCATATTTGGCTTAAGGAACTTTATCTGTGCTCATTTCAATCTCTGGTTTTATGCAGCACCCCAACTCACCTTTCCCCTTAAGCAAGCATAAGTTGGTTTTCTAAATTTGAGACCCTGTTCTGTTCTGTAATTCAGTTCCTATGTAGCCAAGTTTACATTCCATGTATTACTGATATCTTATGATGTTTCTTTTTCTGTGTGACTTATTTCAGTTAGAATCATCATACCTGAATCCACTCATTGTGATGCTAAGGTCCTGATGACACAGATTTCATTGCTGAGTGATATTGCTTTGTAAGTAAATACCACAACTTCTTTATCCATTTTTCACTTTCTGCGATGTTGAACTTGTACTGTAAACGAGGTTCTTGTAAACAGAGCCGTTCCAAACTTTGGGGTGGCTGTGTCTTTTTGATTTTAATTTCCCTAAGCTATAGGACCATAAGTGGAAGTGCCCTAGGTTCTGTTGCTTTGTTTTTTAGATGTTTCAGGAAACACCATACACTTCTCCCGAGTGTCTGTTGGCAATTTACATCCCGTTCATCAGCATAACAAGGCTCCCAGTTCTCCATGGCCTGTCCTGCCTTTCTGGATTTTACACTTTTTTCAGATGGCCCTTTTGACCGGGGGGAAGTGAGACTTCATTGTAGTGCAGATTTCCTTTGCAAGCTTGCTTGGTTGGCCAAAAAGGGCGTATGCGTTTTTTCCTGAATATATTCAGGAAAAAACGCATACGCCCTTTTTGGCCAAGTGCATGATTGTGGACGTTCTGCCTCTTTTCCTATGCTTTCAATGCAATTCCAGTCTACCTCCTGAAATCGGTTTCCTGCAATTCTGCCCCGCTTTCAAGTCCTCTTGGCAGCCTTACTTCAGTCTATTTTTGGAGGATAGCTGTCATTTATAACTCTGCAGGTTTGTGAATTACAGTGCCCCTGAGCTCCTTTCTTCAACTCACTTTCTTTTGAGCTGGCCGCAACACCGCCGGATGGCTTCAGGCCCTAATCTGGTTCTGGTACGGCACGCTGAGCCTTTGGTTATTTCCTCTTCCTGGTGGGAAATGAGAGTTAAATTTGCCCGTCCAGACACCTCCAGCTAGCCTCTCATTGGTTCTCGCTATTCCTGTTCATCTTCCACAGAAATTGCAAACTGTGCCAAACAGGAGGTTAAAGGCGCTGACTCTCCAAGTGGGGAGAGTGTTAGTAAAGCGTCTGGAATGTTGCACCCGAGTACCAGGGTACGAAAACTGAGACATATTTGAACACGTCTCCCGATCACATGGTTGATCATACTCTAGGTTCCACATGCATGTTTTAGCTGAAGGAAGAATACCTTAAACCTGGGTAGTTGAAACCCGTGGAATGGGTACCATGCAATATGACTTCAAAGGGTCTTCATTTGCTCACCGAACCTCTCCAATCCTATCACTGCTGCGTTTATGCCCCTGTACACATGCTTGATTCTCTTTCGGAGACATAGCAATCCATAGGTTTTAAGATACTTACTAGTCAGGTACATTCTTAGGCGTTTAATATGCGGTGTTGAGTCCATTTCGTTGAGCAAGGAGTAGCTCTTGTCTATTCCATATTTGGCTTAAGGAACTTTATCTGTGCTCATTTCAATCTCTGGTTTTATGCAGCACCCCAACTCACCTTTCCCCTTAAGCAAGCATAAGTTGGTTTTCTAAATTTGAGAACCTGTTCTGTTCTGTCATTCAGTTCCTGTGTAGCCAACTTTACATTCCGTGTATTAGTGATATCTTATGATGTTTCTTTTTCTGTGTGACTTATTTCAGTTAGAATCATCATACCTGAATCCACTCATTGTGCTGCTAAGGGCCTGATGACACAGATTTCATTGCTGAGTGATATTGCTTTGTAAGTAAATACCACAACTTCTTTATCCATTTTTCACTTTCTGCGATGTTGAACTTGTACTGTAAACGAGGTTCTTGTAAACAGAGCCGTTCCAAACTTTGGGGTGGCTGTGTCTTTTTGATTTTAATTTCCCTAAGCTATAGGACCATAAGTGGCAGTGCCCTAGGCTCTGTTGCTTTGTTTTTTAGATGTTTAAGGAAACACCATACACTTCTCCCGAGTGTCTGTTGGCAATTTACATCCCGCCCATCAGTATAACAAGGCTCCCAGTTCTCCATGGCCTGTCCTGCCTTTCTGGATTTTACACTTTTTTCAGATGGCCCTTTTGACCGGGGGGAAGTGAGACTTCATTGTAGTGCAGATTTCCTTTGCAAGCTTGCTTGGTTGGCCAAAAAGGGCGTATGCGTTTTTTCCTGAATATATTCAGGAAAAAACGCATACGCCCTTTTTGGCCAAGTGCATCATTGTGGACGTTCTGCCTCTTTTCCTATGCTTTCAATGCAATTCCAGTCTACCTCCTGAAATCGGTTTCCTGCAATTCTGCCCCGCTTTCAAGTCCTCTTGGCAGCCTTACTTCAGTCTATTTTTGGACGATAGCTGTCATTTATAACTCTGCAGGTTTGTGAATTACAGTGCCCCTGAGCTCCTTTCTTCAACTCGCTTTCTTTTGAGCTGGCCGCAACACCGCAGGATGGCTTCAGGCCCTAATCTGGTTCCAGTACGGCACGCTGAGCCTTTGGTTAATTCCTCTTCCTGGTGGGAAATGAGAGTTAAATTTGCCCGTCCAGACACCTCCAGCTAGTCTCTCATTGGTTCTCGCTATTCCTGTTCATCTTCCACAGAAATTGCAAACTGGGCCAAACAGGAAGTTAAAGGGACTGACTCTCCAAGTGGGGAGAGTGTTAGTAAAGCGTCTGGAATGTTGCACCCGAGTACCAGGGGAGGAAAACTGAGACATATTTGAACACGTCTCCCGTTCACATGGTTGATCATACTTGGGTTCCACATGCATGTTTTAGCTGAAGGAAGAATACCTTAAACCTGTGTATTTCAAACCCGTGGAATGGGTACCATGCAATATGACTTCAAAGGGTCTTCATTTGCTCACCGAACCTCTCCAATCCTATCACTGCTGCGTTTATGCCCCTGTACACATGCTTGATTCTCTTTCGGAGACATAGCAATCCATAGGTTTTAAGATACTTACTAGTCAGGTACATTCTTAGGCGTTTAATATGGGGTGTTGAGTCCATTTCGTTGAGCAAGGAGTAGCTCTTGTCTATTCCATATTTGGCTTAAGGAACTTTATTTGTGCTCATTTCAATCTCTGGTTTTATGCAGCACCCCAACTCACCTTTACCCTTAAGCAAGCATAAGTTGGTTTTCTAAATTTGAGACCCTGTTCTGTTCTGTAATTCAGTTCCTGTGTAGCCAAGTTTACATTCCGTGTATTACTGATATCTTATGATGTTTCTTTTTCTGTGTGACTTATTTCAGTTAGAATCATCATACCTGAATCCACTCATTGTGCTGCTAAGGGCCTGATGACATAGATTTCATTGCTGAGTGATATTGCTTTATAAGTAAATACCACAACTTCTTTATCCATTTTTCACTTTCTGCGATGTTGAACTTGTACTGTAAACGAGGTTCTTGTAAACAGAGGCGTCCCAAACTTTGGGGTGGCTGTGTCTTTTTGATTTTAATTTCCCTAAGCTATAGGACCATAAGTGGAAGTGCCCTAGGCTCTGTTGCTTTGTTTTTTAGATGTTTCAGGAAACACCATACACTTCTCCCGAGTGTCTGTTGGCAATTTACATCCCGCCCATCAGCATAACAAGGCTCCCAGTTCTCAATGGCCTGTCCTGCCTTTCTGGATTTTACACTTTTTTCAGATGGCCCTTTTGACCGGGGGGAAGTGAGACTTCATTGTAGTGCAGATTTCCTTTGCAAGCTTGCTTGGTTGGCCAAAAAGGGCGTATGCGTTTTTTCCTGAATATATTCAGGAAAAAACGCATATGCCCTTTTTGGCCAAGTGCATCATTGTGGACGTTCTGCCTCTTTTCCTATGCTTTCAATGCAATTCCAGTCTACCTCCTGAAATCGGTTTCCTGCAATTCTGCCCCGCTTTCAAGTCCTCTTGGCAGCCTTACTTCAGTCTATTTTTGGACGATAGCTGTCATTTATAACTCTGCAGGTTTGTGAATTACAGTGCCCCTGAGCTCCTTTCTTCAACTCGCTTTCTTGTGACCTGGCCGCAACACCGCAGGATGGCTTCAGGCCCTAATCTGGTTCCGGCACGGCACGCTGAGCCTTTGGTTATTTCCTCTTCCTGGTGGGAAATGAGAGTTAAATTTGCCCGTCCAGACACCTCCAGCTAGCCTCTCATTGGTTCTCGCTATTCCTGTTCATCTTCCACAGAAATTGCAAACTGTGCCAAACAGGAGGTTAAAGGCGCTGACTCTCCAAGTGGGGAGAGTGTTAGTAAAGCGTCTGGAATGTTGCACCCGAGTACCAGGGGAGGAAAACTGAGACATATTTGAACACGTCTCCCGATCACATGGTTGATCATACTCTAGGTTCCACATGCATGTTTTAGCTGAAGGAAGAATACCTTAAACCTGGGTAGTTGAAACCCGTGGAATGGGTACCATGCAATATGACTTCAAAGGGTCTTCATTTGCTCACCGAACCTCTCCAATCCTATCACTGCTGCGTTTATGCCCCTGTACACATGCTTGATTCTCTTTCGGAGACATAGCAATCCATAGGTTTTAAGATACTTACTAGTCAGGTACATTCTTAGGCGTTTAATATGCGGTGTTGAGTCCATTTCGTTGAGCAAGGAGTAGCTCTTGTCTATTCCATATTTGGCTTAAGGAACTTTATCTGTGCTCATTTCAATCTCTGGTTTTATGCAGCACCCCAACTCACCTTTACCCTTAAGCAAGCATAAGTTGGTTTTCTAAATTTGAGAACCTGTTCTGTTCTGTCATTCAGTTCCTGTGTAGCCAAGTTTACAGTCCGTGTATTACTGATATCTTGTGATGTTTCTTTTTCTGTGTGACTTATTTCAGTTAGAATCATCATACCTGAATCCACTCATTGTGCTGCTAAGGGCCTGATGACACAGATTTCATTGCTGAGTGATATTGCTTTGTAAGTAAATACCACAACTTCTTTATCCATTTTTCACTTTCTGCGATGTTGAACTTGTACTGTAAACGAGGTTCCTGTAAACAGAGCCGTTCCAAACTTTGGGGTGGCTGTGTCTTTTTGATTTTAATTTCCCTAAGCTATAGGACCATAAGTGGCAGTGCCCTAGGCTCTGTTGCTTTGTTTTTTAGATGTTTCAGGAAACACCATACACTTCTCCCGAGTGTCTGTTGGCAATTTACATCCCGCCCATCAGCATAACAAGGCTCCCAGTTCTCCATGGCCTGTCCTGCCTTTCTGGATTTTACACTTTTTTCAGATGGCCCTTTTGACCGGGGGGAAGTGAGACTTCATTGTAGTGCAGATTTCCTTTGCAAGCTTGCTTGGTTGGCCAAAAAGGGCGTATGCGTTTTTTCCTGAATATATTCAGGAAAAAACGCATACGCCCTTTTTGGCCAAGTGCATCATTGTGGACGTTCTGCCTCTTTTCCTATGCTTTCAATGCAATTCCAGTCTACCTCCTGAAATCGGTTTCCTGCAATTCTGCCCCGCTTTCAAGTCCTCTTGGCAGCCTTACTTCAGTCTATTTTTGGACGATAGCTGTCATTTATAACTCTGCAGGTTTGTGAATTACAGTGCCCCTGAGCTCCTTTCTTCAACTCGCTTTCTTGTGACCTGGCCGCAACACCGCAGGATGGCTTCAGGCCCTAATCTGGTTCCGGCACGGCATGCTGAGCCTTTGGTTAATTCCTCTTCCTGGTGGGAAATGAGAGTTAAATTTGCCCGTCCAGACACCTTCAGCTAGCCTCTCATTGATTCTCGCTATTCCTGTTCATCTTCCGCAGAAATTGCAAACTGGGCCAAACAGGAGGTTAAAGGGACTGACTCTCCAAGTCGGGAGAGTGTTAGTAAAGCGTCTGGAATGTTGCACCCGAGTACCAGGGTACGAAAACTGGGACATATTTGAACACGTCTCCCGATCACATGGTTGATCATACTCTAGGTTCCACATGCATGTTTTAGCTGAAGGAAGAATACCTTAAACCTGGGTAGTTGAAACCCGTGGAATGGGTACCATGCAATGTGACTTCAAAGGGTCTTCATTTGCTCACCGAACCTCTCCAATCCTATCACTGCTGCGTTTATGCCCCTGTACACATGCTTGATTCTCTTTCGGAGACATAGCAATCCATAGGTTTTAAGATACTTACTAGTCAGGTACATTCTTAGGCGTTTAATGTGGGGTGTTGAGTCCATTTCGTTGAGCAAGGAGTAGCTCTTGTCTATTCCATATTTGGCTTAAGGAACTTTATCTGTGCTCATTTCAATCTCTGGTTTTATGCAGCACCCCAACTCATCTTTACCCTTAAGCAAGCATAAGTTGGTTTTCTAAATTTGAGAACCTGTTCTGTTCTGTCATTCAGTTCCTGTGTAGCCAACTTTACATTCTGTGTATTACTGATATCTTATGATGTTTCTTTTTCTGTGTGACTTATTTCAGTTAAAATCATCATACCTGAATCCACTCATTGTGCTGCTAAGGGCCTGATGACACAGATTTCATTGCTGAGTGATATTGCTTTGTAAGTAAATACCACAACTTCTTTATCCATTTTTCACTTTCTGCGATGTTGAACTTGTACTGTAAACGAGGTTCTTGTAAACAGAGCCGTTCCAAACTTTGGGGTGGCTGTGTCTTTTTGATTTTAATTTCCCTAAGCTATAGGACCATAAGTGGCAGTGCCCTAGGCTCTGTTGCTTTGTTTTTTAGATGTTTAAGGAAACACCATACACTTCTCCCGAGTGTCTGTTGGCAATTTACATCCCGCCCATCAGTATAACAAGGCTCCCAGTTCTCCATGGCCTGTCCTGCCTTTCTGGATTTTACACTTTTTTCAGATGGCCCTTTTGACCGGGGGGAAGTGAGACTTCATTGTAGTGCAGATTTCCTTTGCAAGCTTGCTTGGTTGGCCAAAAAGGGCGTATGCGTTTTTTCCTGAATATATTCAGGAAAAAACGCATACGCCCTTTTTGGCCAAGTGCATCATTGTGGACGTTCTGCCTCTTTTCCTATGCTTTCAATGCAATTCCAGTCTACCTCCTGAAATCGGTTTCCTGCAATTCTGCCCCGCTTTCAAGTCCTCTTGGCAGCCTTACTTCAGTCTATTTTTGGACGATAGCTGTCATTTATAACTCTGCAGGTTTGTGAATTACAGTGCCCCTGAGCTCCTTTCTTCAACTCGCTTTCTTTTGAGCTGGCCGCAACACCGCAGGATGGCTTCAGGCCCTAATCTGGTTCCGGTACGGCACGCTGAGCCTTTGGTTAATTCCTCTTCCTGGTGGGAAATGAGAGTTAAATTTGCCCGTCCAGACACCTCCAGCTAGTCTCTCATTGGTTCTCGCTATTCCTGTTCATCTTCCACAGAAATTGCAAACTGGGCCAAACAGGAAGTTAAAGGGACTGACTCTCCAAGTGGGGAGAGTGTTAGTAAAGCGTCTGGAATGTTGCACCCGAGTACCAGGGGAGGAAAACTGAGACATATTTGAACACGTCTCCCGTTCACATGGTTGATCATACTTGGGTTCCACATGCATGTTTTAGCTGAAGGAAGAATACCTTAAACCTGTGTATTTCAAACCCGTGGAATGGGTACCATGCAATATGACTTCAAAGGGTCTTCATTTGCTCACCGAACCTCTCCAATCCTATCACTGCTGCGTTTATGCCCCTGTACACATGCTTGATTCTCTTTCGGAGACATAGCAATCCATAGGTTTTAAGATACTTACTAGTCAGGTACATTCTTAGGCGTTTAATATGGGGTGTTGAGTCCATTTCGTTGAGCAAGGAGTAGCTCTTGTCTATTCCATATTTGGCTTAAGGAACTTTATTTGTGCTCATTTCAATCTCTGGTTTTATGCAGCACCCCAACTCACCTTTACCCTTAAGCAAGCATAAGTTGGTTTTCTAAATTTGAGACCCTGTTCTGTTCTGTAATTCAGTTCCTGTGTAGCCAAGTTTACATTCCGTGTATTAGTGATATCTTATGATGTTTCTTTTTCTGTGTGACTTATTTCAGTTAGAATCATCATACCTGAATCCACTCATTGTGCTGCTAAGGGCCTGATGACATAGATTTCATTGCTGAGTGATATTGCTTTATAAGTAAATACCACAACTTCTTTATCCATTTTTCACTTTCTGCGATGTTGAACTTGTACTGTAAACGAGGTTCTTGTAAACAGAGGCGTCCCAAACTTTGGGGTGGCTGTGTCTTTTTGATTTTAATTTCCCTAAGCTATAGGACCATAAGTGGAAGTGCCCTAGGCTCTGTTGCTTTGTTTTTTAGATGTTTCAGGAAACACCATACACTTCTCCCGAGTGTCTGTTGGCAATTTACATCCCGCCCATCAGCATAACAAGGCTCCCAGTTCTCAATGGCCTGTCCTGCCTTTCTGGATTTTACACTTTTTTCAGATGGCCCTTTTGACCGGGGGGAAGTGAGACTTCATTGTAGTGCAGATTTCCTTTGCAAGCTTGCTTGGTTGGCCAAAAAGGGCGTATGCGTTTTTTCCTGAATATATTCAGGAAAAAACGCATATGCCCTTTTTGGCCAAGTGCATCATTGTGGACGTTCTGCCTCTTTTCCTATGCTTTCAATGCAATTCCAGTCTACCTCCTGAAATCGGTTTCCTGCAATTCTGCCCCGCTTTCAAGTCCTCTTGGCAGCCTTACTTCAGTCTATTTTTGGACGATAGCTGTCATTTATAACTCTGCAGGTTTGTGAATTACAGTGCCCCTGAGCTCCTTTCTTCAACTCGCTTTCTTTTGAGCTGGCCGCAACACCACAGGATGGCTTCAGGCCCTAATCTGGTTCCGGTACGGCACGCTGAGCCTTTGGTTAATTCCTCTTCCTGGTGGGAAATGAGAGTTAAATTTGCCCGTCCAGACACCTCCAGCTAGTCTCTCATTGGTTCTCGCTATTCCTGTTCATCTTCCGCAGAAATTGCAAACGGGGCCAAACAAGAAGTTAAAGGGACTGACTCTCCAAGTGGGGAGAGTGTTAGTAAAGTGTCTGGAATGTTGCACCCGAGTACCAGGGGAGGAAAACTGAGACATATTTGAACACGTCTCCCGTTCACATGGTTGATCATACTTGGGTTCCACATGCATGTTTTAGCTGAAGGAAGAATACCTTAAACCTGTGTATTTGAAACCCGTGGAATGGGTACCATGCAATATGACTTCAAAGGGTCTTCATTTGCTCACCGAACCTCTCCAATCCTATCACTGCTGCGTTTATGCCCCTGTACACATGCTTGATTCTCTTTCGGAGACATAGCAATCCATAGGTTTTAAGATACTTACTAGTCAGGTACATTCTTAGGTGTTTAATATGGGGTGTTGAGTCCATTTCGTTGAGCAAGGAGTAGCTCTTGTCTATTCCATATTTGGCTTAAGGAACTTTATCTGTGCTCATTTCAATCTCTGGGTTTATGTAGCACCCCAAGTCACCTTTACCCTTAAGCAAGCATAAGTTGGTTTTCTAAATTTGAGACCCTGTTCTGTTCTGTCATTCAGTTCCTGTGTAGCCAAGTTTACAATCCGTGTATTACTGATATCTTATGATGTTTCTTTTTCTGTGTGACTTATTTCAGTTAGAATCATCATACCTGAATCCACTCATTGTGCTGCTAAGGGCCTGATGACACAGATTTCATTGCTGAGTGATATTGCTTTGTAAGTAAATACCACAACTTCTTTATCCATTTTTCACTTTCTGCGATGTTGAACTTGTACTGTAAACGAGGTTCCTGTAAACAGAGCTGTTCCAAACTTTGGGGTGGCTGTGTCTTTTTGATTTTAATTTCCCTAAGCTATAGGACCATAAGTGGCAGTGCCCTAGGCTCTGTTGCTTTGTTTTTTAGATGTTTCAGGAAACACCATACACTTCTCCTGAGTGTCTGTTGGCAATTTACATCCCGCCCATCAGCATAACAAGGCTCCCAGTTCTCCATGGCCTGTCCTGCCTTTCTGGATTTTACACTTTTTTCAGATGGCCCTTTTGACCGGGGGGAAGTGAGACTTCATTGTAGTGCAGATTTCCTTTGCAAGCTTGCTTGGTTGGCCAAAAAGGGCGTATGCGTTTTTTCCTGAATATATTCAGGAAAAAACGCATACGCCCTTTTTGGCCAAGTGCATCATTGTGGACGTTCTGCCTCTTTTCCTATGCTTTCAATGCAATTCCAGTCTACCTCCTGAAATCGGTTTCCTGCAATTATGCCCCGCTTTCAAGTCCTCTTGGCAGCCTTACTTCAGTCTATTTTTGGACGATAGCTGTCATTTATAACTCTGCAGGTTTGTGAATTACAGTGCCCCTGAGCTCCTTTCTTCAACTCGATTTCTTTTGAGCTGGCCGCAACACCGCAGGATGGCTTCAGGCCCTAATCTGGTTCCGGTACGGCACGCTGAGCCTTTGGTTAATTCCTCTTCCTGGTGGGAAATGGGAGTTAAATTTGCCCGTCCAGACACCTCCAGCTAGCCTCTCATTGGTTCTCGCTATTCCTGTTCATCTTCCGCAGAAATTGCAAACTGGGCCAAACAGGAGGTTAAAGGGACTGACTCTCCAAGTCGGGAGAGTGTTAGTAAAGCGTCTGGAATGTTGCACCCGAGTACCAGGGTACGAAAACTGGGACATATTTGAACACGTCTCCCGATCACATGGTTGATCATACTCTAGGTTCCACATGCATGTTTTAGCTGAAGGAAGAATACCTTAAACCTGGGTAGTTGAAACCCGTGGAATGGGTACCATGCAATATGACTTCAAAGGGTCTTCATTTGCTCACCGAACCTCTCCAATCCTATCACTGCTGCGTTTATGCCCCTGTACACATGCTTGATTCTCTTTCGGAGACATAGCAATCCATAGGTTTTAAGATACTTACTAGTCAGGTACATTCTTAGGCGTTTAATGTGGGGTGTTGAGTCCATTTCGTTGAGCAAGGAGTAGCTCTTGTCTATTCCATATTTGGCTTAAGGAACTTTATCTGTGCTCATTTCAATCTCTGGTTTTATGCAGCACCCCAACTCACCTTTACCCTTAAGCAAGCATAAGTTGGTTTTCTAAATTTGAGACCCTGTTCTGTTCTGTAATTCAGTTCCTGTGTAGCCAAGTTTACATTCCGTGTATTACTGATATCTTAGGATGTTTCTTTTTCTGTGTGACTTATTTCAGTTAGAATCATCATACCTGAATCCACTCATTGTGCTGCTAAGGGCCTGATGACACAGATTTCATTGCTGAGTGATATTGCTTTGTAAGTAAATACCACAACTTCTTTATCCATTTTTCACTTTCTGTGATGTTGAACTTGTACTGTAAACGAGGTTCTTGTAAACAGAGCCGATCCAAACTTTGGGGTGGCTGTGTCTTTTTGATTTTAATTTCCCTAAGCTATAGGACCATAAGTGGAAGTGCCCTAGGTTCTGTTGCTTTGTTTTTTAGATGTTTCAGGAAACACCATACACTTCTCCCGAGTGGTTGTTGGCAATTTACATCCCGGCCATCAGCATAACAAGGCTCCCAGTTCTCCATGGCCTGTCCTGCCTTTCCGGATTTTACACTTTTTTCAGATGACCCTTTTGACCGGGGGGAAGTGAGACTTCATTGTAGTGCAGATTTCCTTTGCAAGCTTGCTTGGTTGGCCAAAAAGGGCGTATGCGTTTTTTCCTGAATATATTCAGGAAAAAACGCATACGCCCTTTTTGGCCAAGTGCATCATTGTGGACGTTCTGCCTCTTTTCCTATGCTTTCAATGCAATTCCAGTCTACCTCCTGAAATCGGTTTCCTGCAATTCTGCCCTGCTTTCAAGTCCTCTTGGCAGCCTTACTTCAGTCTATTTTTGGACGATAGCTGTCATTTATAACTCTGCAGGTTTGTGAATTACAGTGCCCCTGAGCTCCTTTCTTCAACTCGCTTTCTTTTGAGCTGGCCGCAACACCGCAGGATGGCTTCAGGCCCTAATCTGATTCTGGTACGGCACGCTGAGCCTTTGGTTATTTCCTCTTCCTGGTGGGAAATGAGAGTTAAATTTGCCCGTCCAGACACCTCCAGCTAGTCTCTCATTGGTTCTCGCTATTCCTGTTCATCTTCCGCAGAAATTGCAAACTGGGCCAAACAGGAGGTTAAAGGGACTGACTCTCCAAGTCGGGAGAGTGTTAGTAAAGCGTCTGGAATGTTGCACCCAAGTACCAGGGTACGAAAACTGAGACATATTTGAACACGTCTCCCGATCACATGGTTGATCATACTCTAGGTTCCACATGCATGTTTTAGCTGAAGGAAGAATACCTTAAACCTGGGTATTTGAAACCCGTGGAATGGGTACCATGCAATATGACTTCAAAGGGTCTTCATTTGCTCACCGAACATCTCCAATCCTATCACTGCTGCGTTTATGCCCCTGTACACATGCTTGATTCTCTTTCGGAGACATAGCAATCCATAGGTTTTAAGATACTTACTAGTCAGGTACATTCTTAGGCGTTTAATATGCGGTGTTGAGTCCATTTCGTTGAGCAAGGAGTAGCTCTTGTCTATTCCATATTTGGCTTAAGGAACTTTATCTGTGCTCATTTCAATCTCTGGTTTTATGCAGCACCCCAACTCACCTTTACCCTTAAGCAAGCATACGTTGGTTTTCTAAATTTGAGACCCTGTTCTGTTCTGTAATTCAGTTCCTGTGTAGCCAAGTTTACAATCCGTGTATTAGTGATATCTTATGATGTTTCTTTTTCTGTGTGACTTATTTCAGTTAGAATCATCGTACCTGAATCCACTCATTATGCTGCTACGGGCCTGATGACATAGATTTCATTGCTGAGTGATACTGCATTGTACGTAAGTACCAAAAGTTCTTTATCCATTTTTCACTTTCTGTGATATTGAACTTGTACGGTAAACGAGGTTCTTGTAAACAGAGGCGTCCCAAACTTTGGGGTGGCTGTGTCTTTTTGATTTTAATTTCCCTAAGCTATAGGACCATAAGTGGAAGTGCCCTAGGCTCTGTTGCTTTGTTTTTTAGATGTTTCAGGAAACACCATACACTTCTCCCGAGTGGTTGTTGGCAATTTACATCCCGCCCATCAGCATAACAAGGCTCCCAGTTCTCCATGGCCTGTCCTGCCTTTCTGGATTTTACACTTTTTTCAGATGGCCCTTTTCACTGGGGGGAAGTGAGACTTCATTGTAGTGCAGATTTCCTTTGCAAGTTTGCTTGGTTGGCCAAAAAGGACGTATGCGTTTTTTCCTGAATATATTCAGGAAAAAACGCATACGCCCTTTTTGTCCAAGTGCATGATTGTGGACGTTCTGCCTCTTTTCCTATGCTTTCAATGCAATTCCAGTCTACCTCCTGAAATCGGTTTCCTGCAATTCTGCCCCGCTTTCAAGTCCTCTTGGCAGCCTTACTTCAGTGTATTTTTGGACGATAGCTGTCATTTGTAACTCTGCAGGTTTGTGAATTACAGTGCCCCTGAGCTCCTTTCTTCAACTCGCTTTCTTTTGAGCTGGCCGCAACACCGCAGGATGGCTTCAGGCCCTAATCTGTTTCCGGCACGGCACTCTGAGCCTTTGGTTAATTCCTCTTCCTGGTGGGAAATGAGAGTTAAATTTGCCCGTCCAGACACCTCCAGCTAGCCTCTCATTGGTTCTCGCTATTCCTGTTCATCTTCCGCAGAAATTGCAAACTGGGCCAAACAGGAGGTTAAAGGCGCTGACTCTCCAAGTCGGGAGAGTGTTAGTAAAGCGTCTGGAATGTTGCACCCGAGTACCAGGGTATGAAAACTGGGACATATTTGAACACGTCTCCCGATCACATGGTTGATCATACTCTAGGTTCCACATGCATGTTTTAGCTGAAGGAAGAATACCTTAAACCTGGGTAGTTGAAACCCGTGGAATGGGTACCATGCAATATGACTTCAAAGGGTCTTCATTTGCTCACCGAACCTCTCCAATCCTATCACTGCTGCGTTTATGCCCCTGTACACATGCTTGATTCTCTTTCGGAGACATAGCAATCCCTAGGTTTTAAGATACTTACTAGTCAGGTACATTCTTAGGCGTTTAATATGCGGTGTTGAGTCCATTTCGTTGAGCAAGGAGTAGCTCTTGTCTATTCCATATTTGGCTTAAGGAACTTTATCTGTGCTCATTTCAATCTCTGGTTTTATGCAGCACCCCAACTCACCTTTCCCCTTAAGCAAGCATAAGTTGGTTTTCTAAATTTGAGACCCTGTTCTGTTCTGTAATTCAGTTCCTGTGTAGCCAAGTTTACATTCCGTGTATTACTGATATCTTATGATGTTTCTTTTTCTGTGTCACTTATTTCAATTAGAATCATCATACCTGAATCCACTCATTGTGCTGCTAAGGGCCTTATGACACAGATTTCATTGCTGAGTGATATTGCTTTGTAAGTAAATACCACAACTTTTTTATCCATTTTTCACTTTCTTCGATGTTGAACTTGTACTGTAAACGAGGTTCTTGTAAACAGAGCCGTTCCAAACTTTGGGGTGGCTGTGTCTTTTTGATTTTAAATTCCCTAAGCTATAGGACCATAAGTGGAAGTGCCCTAGGCTCTGTTGCTTTGTTTTTTAGATGTTTCAGGAAACACCATACACTTCTCCCCAGTGTTTGTTGGCAATTTACATCCCGCCCATCAGCATAACAAGGCTCCCAGTTCTCCATGGCCTGTCCTGCCTTTCTGGATTTTACACTTTTTTCAGATGGCCCTTTTGACCGGGGGAAGTGAGACTTCATTGTAGTGCAGATTTCCTTTGCAAGCTTGCTTGGTTGGCCAAAAAGGGCGTATGCGTTTTTTCCTGAATATATTCAGGAAAAAACGCATACGCGCTTTTTGGCCAAGTGCATCATTGTGGACGTTCTGCCTCTTTTCCTATGCTTTCAATGCAATTCCAGTCTACCTCCTGAAATCGGTTTCCTGCAATTCTGCCCCGCTTTCAAGTCCTCTTGGCAGCCTTACTTCAGTCTATTTTTGGAGGATAGCTGTCATTTGTAACTCTGCAGGTTTGTGAATTACAGTGCCCCTGAGCTCCTTTCTTCAACTCGCTTTCTTTTGAGCTGGCCGCAACACCGCAGGATGGCTTCAGGCCCTAATCTGTTTCCGGCACGGCACGCTGAGCCTTTGGTTAATTCCTCTTCCTGGTGGGAAATGAGAGTTAAATTTGCCCGTCCAGACACCTGCAGCTAGCCTCTCATTGGTTCTCGCTATTCCTGTTCAGCTTCCGCAGAAATTGCAAACTGGGCCAAACAGGAGGTTAAAGCGACTGACTCTCCAAGTCGGGAGAGTGTTAGTAAAGCGTCTGGAATGTTGCACCCGAGTACCAGGGGAGGAAAACTGAGACATATTTGAACACGTCTCCCGATCACATGGTTGATCATACTCTAGGTTCCACATGCATGTTTTAGCTGAAGGAAGAATACCTTAAACCTGGGTAGTTGAAACCCGTGGAATGGGTACCATGCAATATGACTTCAAAGGGTCTTCATTTGCTCACCGAACCTCTCCAATCCTATCACTGCTGCGTTTATGCCCCTGTACACATGCTTGATTCTCTTTCGGAGACATAGCAATCCATAGGTTTTAAGATACTTACTAGTCAGGTACATTCTTAGGCGTTTAATATGCGGTGTTGAGTCCATTTCGTTGAGCAAGGAGTAGCTCTTGTCTATTCCATATTTGGCTTAAGGAACTTTATCTGTGCTCATTTCAATCTCTGGTTTTATGCAGCACCCCAACTCACCTTTACCCTTAAGCAAGCATAAGTTGGTTTTCTAAATTTGAGACCCTGTTCTGTTCTGTAATTCAGTTCCTGTGTAGCCAAGTTTACATTCCGTGTATTACTGATATCTTAGGATGTTTCTTTTTCTGTGTGACTTATTTCAGTTAGAATCATCATACCTGAATCCACTCATTGTGCTGCTAAGGGCCTGATGACACAGATTTCATTGCTGAGTGATATTGCTTTGTAAGTAAATACCACAACTTCTTTATCCATTTTTCACTTTCTGCGATGTTGAACTTGTACTGTAAACGAGGTTCTTGTAAACAGAGCCGTTCCAAACTTTGGGGTGGCTGTGTCTTTTTGATTTTAAATTCCCTAAGCTATAGGACCATAAGTGGAAGTGCCCTAGGTTCTGTTGCTTTGTTTTTTAGATGTTTCAGGAAACACCATACACTTCTCCCCAGTGTCTGTTGGCAATTTACATCCCGCCCATCAGCATAACAAGGCTCCCAGTTCTCCATGGCCTGTCCTGCCTTTCTGGATTTTACCCTTTTTTCAGATGGCCCTTTTGACCGGGGGGAAGTGAGACTTCATTGTAGTGCAGATTTCCTTTGCAAGCTTGCTTGGTTGGCCAAAAAGGGCGTATGCGTTTTTTCCTGAATATATTCAGGAAAAAACGCATACGCCCTTTTTGGCCAAGTGCATCATTGTAACGTTCTGCCTCTTTTCCTATGCTTTCAATGCAATTCCAGTCTACCTCCTGAAATCGGTTTCCTGCAATTCTGCCCCGCTTTCAAGTCCTCTTGGCAGCCTTACTTCAGTCTATTTTTGGATGATAGCTGTCATTTATAACTCTGCAGGTTTGTGAATTACAGTGCTCCTGAGCTCCTTTCTTCAACTCGCTTTCTTGTGACCTGGCCGCAACACCGCAGGATGGCTTCAGGCCCTAATCTGGTTCCAGCCCGGCATGCTGAGCCTTTGGTTAATTCCTCTTCCTGGTGGGAAATGAGAGTTAAATTTGCCCGTCCAGACACCTGCAGCTAGCCTCTCATTGGTTCTCGCTATTCCTGTTCAGCTTCCGCAGAAATTGCAAACTGGGCCAAACAGGAGGTTAAAGCGACTGACTCTCCAAGTCGGGAGAGTGTTAGTAAAGCGTCTGGAATGTTGCACCCGAGTACCAGGGGAGGAAAACTGAGACATATTTGAACACGTCTCCCGATCACATGGTTGATCATACTCTAGGTTCCACATGCATGTTTTAGCTGAAGGAAGAATACCTTAAACCTGGGTAGTTGAAACCCGTGGAATGGGTACCATGCAATATGACTTCAAAGGGTCTTCATTTGCTCACCGAACCTCTCCAATCCTATCACTGCTGCGTTTATGCCCCTGTACACATGCTTGATTCTCTTTCAGAGACATAGCAATCCCTAGGTTTTAAGATACTTACTAGTCAGGAACAATCTTAGGAGTTTAATATGGGGTGTTGAGTCCATTTCGTTGAGCAAGGAGTAGCTCTTGTCTATTCCATATTTGAATTAAGGAACTTTATCTGTGCTCATTTCAATCTCTGGTTTTATGCAGCACCCCAACTCACCTTTACCCTTAAGCAAGCATAAGTTGGTTTTCTAAATTTGAGACCCTGTTCTGTTCTGTAATTCAGTTCCTGTGTAGCCAAGTTTACATTCCGTGTATTACTGATATCTTATGATGTTTCTTTTTCTGTGTCACTTATTTCAGTTAGAATCATCATACCTGAATCCACTCATTGTGCTGCTAAGGGCCTGATGACACAGATTTCATTGCTGAGTGATATTGCTTTGTAAGTAAATACCACAACTTTTTTATCCATTTTTCACTTTCTTCGATGTTGAACTTGTACTGTAAACGAGGTTCTTGTAAACAGAGCCGTTCGAAACTTTGGGGTGGCTGTGTCTTTTTGATTTTAAATTCCCTAAGCTATAGGACCATAAGTGGAAGTGCCCTAGGCTCTGTTGCTTTGTTTTTTAGATGTTTCAGGAAACACCATACACTTCTCCCGAGTGTTTATTGGCAATTTACATCCCGCCCTTCAGCATAAAAAGGCTCCCAGTTCTCCATGGCCTGTCCTGCCTTTCTGGATTTTACACTTTTTTCAGATGGCCCTTTTGACCGGGGGGAAGTGAGACTTCATTGTAGTGCAGATTTCCTTTGCAACTTGCTTGGTTGGCCAAAAAGGGCGTATGCGTTTTTTCCTGAATATATTCAGGAAAAAACGCATACGCCCTTTTTGGCCAAGTGCATCATTGTGGACGTTCTGCCTCTTTTCCTATGCTTTCAATGCAATTCCAGTCTACCTCCTGAAATCGGTTTCCTGCAATTCTGCCCCGCTTTCAAGTCCTCTTGGCAGCCTTACTTCAGTCTATTTTTGGACGATAGCTGTCATTTATAAGTCTGCAGGTTTGTGAATTACAGTGCCCCTGAGCTCCTTTCTTCAACTCGCTTTCTTGTGACCTGGCCGCAACACCGCAGGATGGCTTCAGGCCCTAATCTGGTTCCAGCCCGGCATGCTGAGCCTTTGGTTAATTCCTCTTCCTGGTGGGAAATGAGAGTTAAATTTGCCCGTCCAGACACCTGCAGCTAACCTCTCATTGGTTCTCGCTATTCCTGTTCAGCTTCCGCAGAAATTGCAAACTGGGCCAAACAGGTGGTTAAAGGGACTGACTCTCCAAGTCGGGAGAGTGTTAGTAAAGCGTCTGGAATGTTGCACCCGAGTACCAGGGGAGGAAAACTGAGACATATTTGAACACGTCTCCCGATCACATGGTTGATCATACTCTAGGTTCCACATGCATGTTTTAGCTGAAGGAAGAATACCTTAAACCTGGGTAGTTGAAACCCGTGGAATGGGTACCATGCAATATGACTTCAAAGGGTCTTCATTTGCTCACCGAACCTCTCCAATCCTATCACTGCTGCGTTTATGCCCCTGTACACATGCTTGATTCTCTTTCGGAGACATAGCAATCCATAGGTTTTAAGATACTTACTAGTCAGGTACATTCTTAGGCGTTTAATATGCGGTGTTGAGTCCATTTCGTTGAGCAAGGAGTAGCTCTTGTCTATTCCATATTTGGCTTAAGGAACTTTATCTGTGCTCATTTCAATCTCTGGTTTTATGCAGCACCCCAACTCACCTTTACCCTTAGGCAAGCATAAGTTGGTTTTCTAAATTTGAGACCCTGTTCTGTTCTGTAATTCAGTTCCTGTGTAGCCAAGTTTACATTCCGTGTATTACTGATATCTTATGATGTTTCTTTTTCTGTGTGACTTATTTCAGTTAGAATCATCATACCTGAATCCACTCATTGTGCTGCTAAGGGCCTGATGACACAGATTTCATTGCTGAGTGATATTGCTTTGTAAGTAAATACCACAACTTCTTTATCCATTTTTCACTTTCTGCGATGTTGAACTTGTACTGTAAACGAGGTTCTTGTAAACAGAGCCGTTCCAAACTTTGGGGTGGCTGTGTCTTTTTGATTTTAAATTCCCTAAGCTATAGGACCATAAGTGGAAGTGCCCTAGGTTCTGTTGCTTTGTTTTTTAGATGTTTCAGGAAACACCATACACTTCTCCCCAGTGTCTGTTGGCAATTTACATCCCGCACATCAGCATAACAAGGCTCCCATTTCTCCATGGCCTGTCCTGCCTTTCTGGATTTTACACTTTTTTCAGATGGCCCTTTTGACCGGGGGGAAGTGAGACTTCATTGTAGTGCAGATTTCCTTTGCAAGCTTGCTTGGTTGGCCAAAAAGGGCGTATGCGTTTTTTCCTGAATATATTCAGGAAAAAACGCATACGCCCTTTTTGGCCAAATGCATCATTGTGGACGTTCTGCCTCTTTTCCTATGCTTTCAATGCAATTCCAGTCTACCTCCTGAAATAGGTTTCCTGCAATTCTGCCCCGCTTTCAAGTCCTCTTGGCAGCCTTACTTCAGTCTATTTTTGGACGATAGCTGTCATTTATAACTCTGCAGGTTTGTGAATTACAGTGCCCCTGAGCTCCTTTCTTCAACTCGCTTTCTTATGACCTGGCCGCAACACCGCAGGATGGCTTCAGGCCCTAATCTGGTTCCAGCCCGGCATGCTGAGCCTTTGGTTAATTCCTCTTCCTGGTGGGAAATGAGAGTTAAATTTGCCCGTCCAGACACCTGCAGCTAGCCTCTCATTGGTTCTCGCTATTCCTGTTCAGCTTCCGCAGAAATTGCAAACTGGGCCAAACAGGAGGTTAAAGGGACTGACTCTCCAAGTCGGGAGAGTGTTAGTAAAGCGTCTGGAATGTTGCACCCGAGTACCAGGGGAGGAAAACTGAGGCATATTTGAACACGTCTCCCGATCACATGGTTGATCATACTCTAGGTTCCACATGCATGTTTTAGCTGAAGGAAGAATACCTTAAACCTGGGTAGTTGAAACCCGTGGAATGGGTACCATGCAATATGACTTCAAAGGGTCTTCATTTGCTCACCGAACCTCTCCAATCCTATCACTGCTGCGTTTATGCCCCTGTACACATGCTTGATTCTCTTTCGGAGACATAGCAATCCATAGGTTTTAAGATACTTACTAGTCAGGTACATTCTTAGGAGTTTAATATGGGGTGTTGAGTCCATTTCGTTGAGCAAGGAGTAGCTCTTGTCTATTCCATATTTGGCTTAAGGAACTTTATCTGTGCTCATTTCAATCTCTGGTTTTATGCAGCACCCCAACTCACCTTTCCCCTTAAGCAAGCATAAGTTGGTTTTCTAAATTTGAGACCCTGTTCTGTTCTGTAATTCAGTTCCTGTGTAGCCAAGTTTACATTCCGTGTATTACTGATATCTTATGATGTTTCTTTTTCTGTGTCACTTATTTCAGTTAGAATCATCATACCTGAATCCACTCATTGTGCTGCTAAGGGCCTGATGACACAGATTTCATTGCTGAGTGATATTGCTTTGTAAGTAAATACCACAACTTCTTTATCCATTTTTCACTTTCTGCGATGTTGAACTTGTACTGTAAACGAGGTTCTTGTAAACAGAGCCGTTCCAAACTTTGGGGTGGCTGTGTCTTTTTGATTTTAAATTCCCTAAGCTATAGGACCATAAGTGGAAGTGCCCTAGGCTCTGTTGCTTTGTTTTTTAGATGTTTCAGGAAACACCATACACTTCTCCCGAGTGTTTATTGGCAATTTACATCCCGCCCTTCAGCATAACAAGGCTCCCAGTTCTCCATGGCCTGTCCTGCCTTTCTGGATTTTACACTTTTTTCAGATGGCCCTTTTGACCGGGGGGAAGTGAGACTTCATTGTAGTGCAGATTTCCTTTGCAAGCTTGCTTGGTTGGCCAAAAAGTGCGTATGCGTTTTTTCCTGAATATATTCAGGAAAAAACGCATACGCCCTTTTTGGCCAAGTGCATCATTGTGGACGTTCTGCCTCTTTTCCTATGCTTTCAATGCAATTCCAGTCTACCTCCTGAAATCGGTTTCCTGCAATTCTGCCCCGCATTCAAGTCCTCTTGGCAGCCTTACTTCAGTCTATTTTTGGACGATAGCTGTCATTTATAACTCTGCAGGTTTGTGAATTACAGTGCCCCTGAGCTCCTTTCTTCAACTCGCTTTCTTGTGACCTGGCCGCAACACCGCAGGATGGCTTCAGGCCCTAATCTGGTTCCGGCCCGGCATGCTGAGCCTTTGGTTATTTCCTCTTCCTGGTGGGAAATGAGAGTTAAATTTGCCCGTCCAGACACCTCCAGCTAGTCTCCATTGGTTCTCGCTATTCCTGTTCATCTTCCGCAGAAATTGCAAACTGGGCCAAACAGGAGGTTAAAGGGACTGACTCTCCAAGTCGGGAGAGTGTTAGTAAAGCGTCTGGAATGTTGCACCCGAGTACCAGGGGAGGAAAACTGAGACATATTTGAACACGTCTCCCGATCACATGGTTGATCATACTCTAGGTTCCACATGCATGTTTTAGCTGAAGGAAGAATACCTTAAACCTGGGTAGTTGAAACCCGTGGAATGGGTACCATGCAATATGACTTCAAAGGGTCTTCATTTGCTCACCGAACCTCTCCAATCCTATCACTGCTGCGTTTATGCCCCTGTACACATGCTTGATTCTCTTTCGGAGACATAGCAATCCATAGGTTTTAAGATACTTACTAGTCAGGTACATTCTTAGGCGTTTAATATGCGGTGTTGAGTCCATTTCGTTGAGCAAGGAGTAGCTCTTGTCTATTCCATATTTGGCTTAAGGAACTTTATCTGTGCTCATTTCAATCTCTGGTTTTATGCAGCACCCCAACTCACCTTTACCCTTAAGCAAGCATAAGTTGGTTTTCTAAATTTGAGACCCTGTTCTGTTCTGTAATTCAGTTCCTGTGTAGCCAAGTTTACATTCCGTGTATTACTGATATCTTAGGATGTTTCTTTTTCTGTGTGACTTATTTCAGTTAGAATCATCATACCTGAATCCACTCATTGTGCTGCTAAGGGCCTGATGACACAGATTTCATTGATTGGTGATATTGCTTTGTAAGTAAATACCACAACTTCTTTATCCATTTTTCACTTTCTGCGATGTTGAACTTGTACTGTAAACGAGGTTCTTGTAAACAGAGCCGTTCCAAACTTTGGGGTGGCTGTGTCTTTTTGATTTTAATTTCCCTAAGCTATAGGACCATAAGTGGAAGTGCCCTAGGTTCTGTTGCTTTGTTTTTTAGATGTTTCAGGAAACACCATACACTTCTCCTGAGTGGTTGTTGACAATTTACATCCCGCCCATCAGCATAACAAGGCTCCCAGTTCTCCATGGCCTGTCCTGCCTTTCTGGATTTTACCCTTTTTTCAGATGGCCCTTTTGACCGGGGGGAAGTGAGACTTCATTGTAGTGCAGATTTCCTTTGCAAGCTTGCTTGGTTGGCCAAAAAGGGCGTATGCGTTTTTTCCTGAATATATTCAGGAAAAAACGCATACGCCCTTTTTGGCCAAGTGCATCATTGTGGACGTTCTGCCTCTTTTCCTATGCTTTCAATGCAATTCCAGTCTACCTCCTGAAATCGGTTTCCTGGAATTCTGCCCCGCTTTCAAGTCCTCTTGGCAGCCTTACTTCAGTCTATTTTTGGACGATAGCTGTCATTTGTAACTCTGCAGGTTTGTGAATTACAGTGCCCCTGAGCTCCTTTCTTCAACTCGCTTTCTTGTGACCTGGCCGCAACACCACAGGATGGCTTCAGGCCCTAATCTGGTTCCGGCACGGCACGCTGAGCCTTTGGTTATTTCCTCTTCCTGGTGGGAAATGAGAGTTAAATTTGCCCGTCCAGACACCTCCAGCTAGTCTCTCATTGGTTCTCGCTATTCCTGTTCATCTTCCGCAGAAATTGCAAACTGTGCCAAACAGGAGGTTAAAGGCGCTGACTCTCCAAGTGGGGAGAGTGTTAGTAAAGCATCTGGAATGTTGCACACGAGTACCAGTGGAGGAAAGCTGAGCCATATTTGAACACGTCTCCCGTTCACATGGTTGATCATACTTGGGTTCCACATGCATGTTTTAGCTGAAGGAAGAATACCTTAAACCTGGAGAGTTGAGACCCGTGTAATGGGTACCATGCAATGACTTCAAAGGGTCTTCATTTGCTCACCGAACATCTCCAATCCTATCACTGCTGCGTTTATGCCCCTGTACACACGCTTGATTCTCTTTCGGAGACATAGCAATCCATAGGTTTTAAGATACTTACTAGTCAGGTACATTCTTAGGCGTTTAATATGCGGTGTTGAGTCCATTTCGTTGAGCAAGGAGTAGCTCTTGTCTATTCCATATTTGGCTTAAGGAACTTTATCTGTGCTCATTTCAATCTCTGGTTTTATGCAGCACCCCAACTCACCTTTACCCTTAAGCAAGCATAAGTTGGTTTTCTAAATTTGAGACCCTGTTCTGTTCTGTAATTCAGTTCCTGTGTAGCCAAGTTTACATTCCGTGTATTACTGATATCTTATGATGTTTCTTTTTCTGTGTGACTTATTTCAGTTAGAATCATCATACCTGAATCCACTCATTGTGCTGCTAAGGGCCTGATGACATAGATTTCATTGCTGAGTGTTATTGCTTTGTAAGTAAATACCACAACTTCTTTATCCATTTTTCACTTTCTGCGATGTTGAACTTGTACTGTAAACGAGGTTCTTGTAAACAGAGCCGTTCCAAACTTTGGGGTGGCTGTGTCTTTTTGATTTTAAATTCCCTAAGCTATAGGACCATAAGTGGAAGTGCCCTAGGCTCTGTTGCTTTGTTTTTTAGATGTTTCAGGAAACACCATGCACTTCTCCGGAGTGTCTGTTGGCAATTTACATCCCGCCCATCAGCATAACAAGGCTCCCAGTTCTCCATGGCCTGTCCTGCCTTTCTGGATTTTACACTTTTTTCAGATGGCCCTTTTGACCGGGGGGAAGTGAGACTTCATTGTAGTGCAGATTTCCTTTGCAAGCTTGCTTGGTTGGCCAAAAAGGGCGTATGCGTTTTTTCCTGAATATATTCAGGAAAAAACGCATACGCCCTTTTTGGCCAAGTGCATCATTGTGGACGTTCTGCCTCTTTTCCTATGCTTTCAATGCAATTCCAGTCTACCTCCTGAAATCGGTTTCCTGCAATTCTGCCCCGCTTTCAAGTCCTCTTGGCAGCCTTACTTCAGTCTATTTTTGGACGATAGCTGTCATTTATAACTCTGTAGGTTTGTGAATTACAGTGCCCCTGAGCTCCTTTCTTCAACTCGCTTTCTTGTGACCTGGCCGCAACACCGCAGGATGGCTTCAGGCCCTAATCTGGTTCCGGCCCGGCATGCTGAGCCTTTGGTTAATTCCTCTTCCTGGTGGGAAATGAGAGTTAAATTTGCCCGTCCAGACACCTGCAGCTAGCCTCTCATTGGTTCTCGCTATTCCTGTTCAGCTTCCGCAGAAATTGCAAACTGGGCCAAACAGGAGGTTAAAGGGACTGACTCTCCAAGTCGGGAGAGTGTTAGTAAAGCGTCTGGAATGTTGCACCCGAGTACCAGGGGAGGAAAACTGAGACATATTTGAACACGTCTCCCGATCACATGGTTGATCATACTCTAGGTTCCACATGCATGTTTTAGCTGAAGGAAGAATACCTTAAACCTGGGTAGTTGAAACCCGTGGAATGGGTACCATGCAATATGACTTCAAAGGGTCTTCATTTGCTCACCGAACCTCTCCAATCCTATCACTGCTGCGTTTATGCCCCTGTACACATGCTTGATTCTCTTTCGGAGACATAGCAATCCATAGGTTTTAAGATACTTACTAGTCAGGTACATTCTTAGGAGTTTAATATGGGGTGTTGAGTCCATTTCGTTGAGCAAGGAGTAGCTCTTGTCTATTCCATATTTGGCTTAAGGAACTTTATCTGTGCTCATTTCAATCTCTGGTTTTATGCAGCACCCCAACTCACCTTTCCCCTTAAGCAAGCATAAGTTGGTTTTCTAAATTTGAGACCCTGTTCTGTTCTGTAATTCAGTTCCTGTGTAGCCAAGTTTACATTCCGTGTATTACTGATATCTTATGATGTTTCTTTTTCTGTGTCACTTATTTCAGTTAGAATCATCATACCTGAATCCACTCATTGTGCTGCTAAGGGCCTGATGACACAGATTTCATTGCTGAGTGATATTGCTTTGTAAGTAAATACCACAACTTCTTTATCCATTTTTCACTTTCTGCGATGTTGAACTTGTACTGTAAACGAGGTTCTTGTAAACAGAGCCGTTCCAAACTTTGGGGTGGCTGTGTCTTTTTGATTTTAAATTCCCTAAGCTATAGGACCATAAGTGGAAGTGCCCTAGGCTCTGTTGCTTTGTTTTTTAGATGTTTCAGGAAACACCATACACTTCTCCCGAGTGTTTATTGGCAATTTACATCCCGCCCTTCAGCATAACAAGGCTCCCAGTTCTCCATGGCCTGTCCTGCCTTTCTGGATTTTACACTTTTTTCAGATGGCCCTTTTGACCGGGGGGAAGTGAGACTTCATTGTAGTGCAGATTTCCTTTGCAAGCTTGCTTGGTTGGCCAAAAAGGGCGTATGCGTTTTTTCCTGAATATATTCAGGAAAAAACGCATACGCCCTTTTTGGCCAAGTGCATCATTGTGGACGTTCTGCCTCTTTTCCTATGCTTTCAATGCAATTCCAGTCTACCTCCTGAAATCGGTTTCCTGCAATTCTGCCCCGCATTCAAGTCCTCTTGGCAGCCTTACTTCAGTCTATTTTTGGACGATAGCTGTCATTTATAACTCTGCAGGTTTGTGAATTACAGTGCCCCTGAGCTCCTTTCTTCAACTCGCTTTCTTGTGACCTGGCCACAACACCGCAGGATGGCTTCAGGCCCTAATCTGGTTCCGGCCCGGCATGCTGAGCCTTTGGTTAATTCCTCTTCCTGGTGGGAAATGAGAGTTAAATTTGCCCGTCCAGACACCTGCAGCTAGCCTCTCATTGGTTCTCGCTATTCCTGTTCAGCTTCCGCAGAAATTGCAAACTGGGCCAAACAGGAGGTTAAAGGGACTGACTCTCCAAGTCGGGAGAGTGTTAGTAAAGCGTCTGGAATGTTGCACCCGAGTACCAGGGGAGGAAAACTGAGACATATTTGAACACGTCTCCCGATCACATGGTTGATCATACTCTAGGTTCCACATGCATGTTTTAGCTGAAGGAAGAATACCTTAAACCTGGGTAGTTGAAACCCGTGGAATGGGTACCATGCAATATGACTTCAAAGGGTCTTCATTTGCTCACCGAACCTCTCCAATCCTATCACTGCTGCATTTATGCCCCTGTACACACGCTTGATTCTCTTTTGGAGACATAGCAATCCATAGGTTTTAAGATTCTTACTAGTCAGGTACATTCTTAGGCGTTTAATATGGGGTTTTGAGTCCATTTCGTTGAGCAAGGAGTAGCTCTTGTCTATTCCATATTTGGCTTAAGGAACTTTATCTGTGCTCATTTCAATCTCTGGTTTTATGCAGCACCCCAACTCACCTTTCCCCTTAAGCAAGCATAAGTTGGTTTTCTAAATTTGAGACCCTGTTCTGTTTTGGAATGCAGTTCCTGTGTAGCCAAGTTTACATTCCGTGTATTAGTGATATCTTATGATGTTTCTTTTTCTGTGTGACTTATTTCAGTTAGAATCATCGTACCTGAATCCACTCATTGTGCTACTAAAGGCCTGATGACACAGATTTCATTGCTGAGTGATATTGCTTTGTAAGTAAATACCACAACTTCTTTATCCATTTTTCACTTTCTGCGATGTTGAACTTGTACTCTAAACGAGGTTCTTGTAATCAGAGGCGTCCCAAACTTTGGGGTGGCTGTGTCTTTTTGATTTTAATTTCCCTAAGCTATAGGACCATAAGTGGAAGTGCCCTAGGCTCTGTTGCTTTGTTTTTTAGATGTTTCAGGAAACACCATACACTTCTCCTGAGTGTCTGTTTTCAATTTACATCCCGCCCATCAGCATAACAAGGCTCCCAGTTCTCCATGGCCTGTCCTGCCTTTCTGGATTTTACACTTTTTTCAGATGGCCCTTTTGACCGGGGGGAAGTGAGACTTCATTGTAGTGCAGATTTCCTTTGCAAGTTTGCTTGGTTGGCCAAAAAGGGCGTATGCGTTTTTTCCTGAATATATTCAGGAAAAAACGCATACACCCTTTTTGGCCAAGTGCATCATTGTGGACGTTCTGCCTCTTTTCCTATGCTTTCAATGCAATTCCAGTCTACCTCCTGAAATCAGTTTCCCGTAATTCTGCCCCGCTTTCAAGTCCTCTTGGCAGCCTTACTTCAGTATATTTTTGGACGATAGCTGTCATTTATAACTCTGCAGGTTTGTGAATTACAGTGCCCCTGAGCTCCTTTCTTGAACTCGCTTTCTTGTGACCTGGCCGCAACACCGCAGGATGTCTTCAGGCCCTAATCTGGTTCTGGCACGGCACGCTGAGCCTTTGGTTAATTCCTCTTCCTGGTGGGAAATGAGAGTTAAATTTGCCCATCCAGACACGTCCAGCTAGTCTCTCATTGGTTGTCGCTATTCCTGTTCATCTTCCACAGAAATTGCAAACTGGGCCAAACAGGAGGTTAAAGGGACTGACTCTCCAAGTCGGGAGAGTGTTAGTAAAGCATCTGGAATGTTGCACCCGAGTACCAGGGTACGAAAACTGAGACATATTTGAACACGTCTCCCGATCACATGGTTGATCATACTCTGGGTTCCACATGCATGTTTTAGCTGAAGGAAGAATACCTTAAACCTGGAGAGTTGAGACCCGTGGAATGGGTACCATGCAATATGACTTCAAAGGGTCTTCATTTGCTCACCGAACCTCTCCAATCCTATCACTGCTGCATTTATGCCCCTGTACACACGCTTGATTCTCTTTTGGAGACATAGCAATCCATAGGTTTTAAGATACTTACTAGTCAGGTACATTCTTAGGCGTTTAATATGGGGTTTTGAGTCCATTTCGTTGAGCAAGGAGTAGCTCTTGTCTATTCCATATTTGGCTTAAGGAACTTTATCTGTGCTCATTTCAATCTCTGGTTTTATGCAGCACCCCAACTCACCTTTCCCCTTAAGCAAGCATAAGTTGGTTTTCTAAATTTGAGACCCTGTTCTGTTTTGGAATGCAGTTCCTGTGTAGCCAAGTTTACATTCCGTGTATTAGTGATATCTTATGATGTTTCTTTTTCTGTGTGACTTATTTCAGTTAGAATCATCGTACCTGAATCCACTCATTATGCTGCTACGGGCCTGATGACATAGATTTCATTGCTGAGTGATACTGCATTGTACGTAAGTACCACAAGTTCTTTATCCATTTTTCACTTTCTGTGATATTGAACTTGTACGGTAAACGAGGTTCTTGTAAACGGAGGCGTCCCAAACTTTGGGGTGGCTGTGTCTTTTTGATTTTAATTTCCCTAAGCAATAGGACCATAAGTGGCAGTGCCCTAGGCTCTGTTGCTTTGTTTTTTAGATGTTTCAGGAAACACCATACACTTCTCCCGAGTGGTTGTTGGCAATTTACATCCCGCCCTTTAGCATAACAAGGCTCCCAGTTCTCCATGGCCTGTCCTGCCTTTCTGGATTTTACACTTTTTTCAGATGGCCCTTTTGACCGGGGGGAAGTGAGACTTCATTGTAGTGCAGATTTCCTTTGCAAGCTTGCTTGGTTGGCCAAACAGGGTGTATGCGTTTTTTCCTGAATATATTCAGGAAAAAACGCATACGCCCTTTTTGGCCAAGTGCATCATTGTGGACGTTCTGCCACTTTTCCTATGCTTTCAATGCAATTCCAGTCTACCTCCTGAAATCGGTTTCCTGCAATTCTGCCCCGCTTTCAAGTCCTCTTGGCAGCCTTACTTCAGTCTATTTTTGGACGATAGCTGTCATTTATAACTCTGCAGGTTTGTGAATTACAGTGCCCCTGAGCTCCTTTCTTCAACTCGCTTTCTTGTGACCTGGCCGCAACACCGCAGGATGGCTTTAGGCCCTAATCTGGTTCCGGCCCGGCATGCTGAGCCTTTGGTTAATTCCTCTTCCTGGTGGGAAATGAGAGTTAAATTTGCCCGTCCAGACACCTGCAGCTAGCCTCTCATTGGTTCTCGCTATTCCTGTTCATCTTCCGCAGAAATTGCAAACTGGGCCCAACAGGAGGTTAAAGGGACTGACTCTCCAAGTCGGGAGAGTGTTAGTAAAGCGTCTGGAGTGTTGCACCCGAGTACCAGGGTAGGAAAACTGAGACATATTTGAACACGTCTCCCGTTCACATGGTTGATCATACTCTGGGTTCCACATGCATGTTTTAGCTGAAGGAAGAATACCTTAAACCTGGAGAGTTGAGACCCGTGGAATGGGTACCGTGCAATATGACTTCAAAGGGTCTTCATTTGCTCACCGAACCTCTCCAATCCTATCACTGCTGCATTTATGCCCCTGTACACACGCTTGATTCTCTTTTGGAGACATAGCAATCCATAGGTTTTAAGATTCTTACTAGTCAGGTACATTCTTAGGCGTTTAATATGGGGTTTTGAGTCCATTTCGTTGAGCAAGGAGTAGCTCTTGTCTATTCCATATTTGGCTTAAGGAACTTTATCTGTGCTCATTTCAATCTCTGGTTTTATGCAGCACCCCAACTCACCTTTCCCCTTAAGCAAGCATAAGTTGGTTTTCTAAATTTGAGACCCTGTTCTGTTTTGGAATGCAGTTCCTGTGTAGCCAAGTTTACATTCCGTGTATTAGTGATATCTTATGATGTTTCTTTTTCTGTGTGACTTATTTCAGTTAGAATCATCGTACCTGAATCCACTCATTGTGCTACTAAGGGCCTGATGACACAGATTTCATTGCTGAGTGATATTGCTTTGTAAGTAAATACCACAACTTCTTTATCCATTTTTCACTTTCTGCGATGTTGAACTTGTACTCTAAACGAGGTTCTTGTAATCAGAGGCGTCCCAAACTTTGGGGTGGCTGTGTCTTTTTGATTTTAATTTCCCTAAGCTATAGGACCATAAGTGGAAGTGCCCTAGGCTCTGTTGCTTTGTTTTTTAGATGTTTCAGGAAACACCATACACTTCTCCTGAGTGTCTGTTTTCAATTTACATCCCGCCCATCAGCATAACAAGGCTCCCAGTTCTCCATGGCCTGTCCTGCCTTTCTGGATTTTACACTTTTTTCAGATGGCCCTTTTGACCGGGGGGAAGTGAGACTTCATTGTAGTGCAGATTTCCTTTGCAAGTTTGCTTGGTTGGCCAAAAAGGGCGTATGCGTTTTTTCCTGAATATATTCAGGAAAAAACGCATACGCCCTTTTTGGCCAAGTGCATCATTGTGGACGTTCTGCCTCTTTTCCTATGCTTTCAATGCAATTCCAGTCTACCTCCTGAAATCAGTTTCCCGTAATTCTGCCCCGCTTTCAAGTCCTCTTGGCAGCCTTACTTCAGTATATTTTTGGACGATAGCTGTCATTTATAACTCTGCAGGTTTGTGAATTACAGTGCCCCTGAGCTCCTTTCTTGAACTCGCTTTCTTGTGACCTGGCCGCAACACCGCAGGATGTCTTCAGGCCCTAATCTGGTTCTGGCACGGCACGCTGAGCCTTTGGTTAATTCCTCTTCCTGGTGGGAAATGAGAGTTAAATTTGCCCATCCAGACACCTCCAGCTAGTCTCTCATTGGTTGTCGCTATTCCTGTTCATCTTCCACAGAAATTGTAAACTGGGCCAAACAGGAGGTTAAAGGGACTGACTCTCCAAGTCGGGAGAGTGTTAGTAAAGCATCTGGAATGTTGCACCCGAGTACCAGGGTACGAAAACTGAGACATATTTGAACACTTCTCCCGATCACATGGTTGATCATACTCTGGGTTCCACATGCATGTTTTAGCTGAAGGAAGAATACCTTAAACCTGGAGAGTTGAGACCCGTGGAATGGGTACCATGCAATATGACTTCAAAGGGTCTTCATTTGCTCACCGAACATCTCCAATCCTATCACTGCTGCGTTTATGCCCCTGTACACATGCTTGATTCTCTTTCGGAGACATAGCAATCCATAGGTTTTAAGATACTTACTAGTCAGGTACATTCTTAGGTGTTTAATATGCGGTGTTGAGTCCATTTCTTTGAGCAAGGAGTAGCTCTTGTCTATTCCATATTTGGCTTAAGGAACTTTATCTGTGCTCATTTCAATCTCTGGTTTTATGCAGCACCCCAACTCACCTTTACCCTTAAGCAAGCATAAGTTGATTTTCTAAATTTGAGACCCTGTTCTGTTCTGTAATTCAGTTCCTGTGTAGCCAAGTATACATTCCGTGTATTACTGATATCTTATGATGTTTCTTTTTCTGTGTGACTTATTTCAGTTAGAATCATCATACCTGAATCCACTCATTGTGCTGCTAAGGGCCTGATGACATAGATTTCATTGCTGAGTGATATTGCTTTGTAAGTAAATACCACAACTTCTTTATCCATTTTTCACTTTCTGCGATGTTGAACTTGTACTGTAAACGAGGTTCTTGTAAACAGAGGCGTCCCAAACTTTGGGGTGGCTGTGTCTTTTTGATTTTAATTTCCCTAAGCTATAGGACCATAAGTGGCAGTGCCCTAGGCTCTGTTGCTTTGTTTTTTAGATGTTTCAGGAAACACCATCCACTTCTCCCGAGTGTCTGTTGGCAATTTACATCCCGCCCATCAGCATAACAAGGCTCCCAGTTCTCCATGGCCTGTCCTGCCTTTCTGGATTTTACACTTTTTTCAGATGGCCCTTTTGACCGGGGGGAAGTGAGACTTCATTGTAGTGCAGATTTCCTTTGCAAGCTTGCTTGGTTGGCCAAAAAGGGCGTATGCGTTTTTTCCTGAATATATTCAGGAAAAAACGCATACGCCCTTTTTGGCCAAGTGCATCATTGTGGACGTTCTGCCTCTTTTCCTATGCTTTCAATGCAATTCCAGTCTACCTCCTGAAATCGGTTTCCTGCAATTCTGCCCCGCTTTCAAGTCCTCTTGGCAGCCTTACTTCAGTATATTTTGGACGATAGCTGTCATTTATAACTCTGCAGGTTTGTGAATTACAGTGCCCCTGAGCTCCTTTCTTCAACTCGCTTTCTTGTGAGCTGGCCGCAACACCGCAGGATGGCTTCAGGCCCTAATCTGGTTCCGGCCTGGCATGCTGAGCCTTTGGTTAATTCCTCTTCCTGGTGGGAAATGAGAGTTAAATTTGCCCGTCCAGACACCTGCAGCTAGCCTCTCATTGGTTCTCGCTATTCCTGTTCATCTTCCGCAGAAATTGCAAACTGGGCCAAACAGGAGGTTAAAGGGACTGACTCTCCAAGTCGGGAGAGTGTTAGTAAAGAGTCTGGAGTGTTGCACCCGAGTACCAGGGTAGGAAAACTGAGACATATTTGAACACGTCTCCCGTTCACATGGTTGATCATACTCTGGGTTCCACATGCATGTTTTAGCTGAAGGAAGAATACCTTAAACTTGGGTAGTTGAGACCCGTGGAATGGGTACCGTGCAATATGACTTCAAAGGGTCTTCATTTGCTCACCGAACCTCTCCAATCCTATCACTGCTGCATTTATGCCCCTGTACACACGCTTCATTCTCTTTTGGAGACATAGCAATCCATAGGTTTTAAGATACTTACTAGTCAGGTACATTCTTAGGCGTTTAATATGGGGTTTTGAGTCCATTTCGTTGAGCAAGGAGTAGCTCTTTTCTATTCCATATTTGGCTTAAGGAACTTTATCTGTGCTCATTTCAATCTCTGGTTTTATGCAGCACCCCAACTCACCTTTACCCTTAAGCAAGCATAAGTTGGTTTTCTAAATTTGAGACCCTGTTCTGTTTTGGAATGCAGTTCCTGTGTAGCCAAGTTTACATTCCGTGTATTAGTGATATCTTATGATGTTTCTTTTTCTGTGTGACTTATTTCAGTTAGAATCATCGTACCTGAATCCACTCATTATGCTGCTACGGGCCTGATGACATAGATTTCATTGCTGAGTGATACTGCATTGTACGTAAGTACCACAAGTTCTTTATCCATTTTTCACTTTCTGTGATATTGAACTTGTACGGTAAACGAGGTTCTTGTAAACGGAGGCGTCCCAAACTTTGGGGTGGCTGTGTCTTTTTGATTTTAATTTCCCTAAGCTATAGGACCATAAGTGGAAGTGCCCTAGGCTCTGTTGCTTTGTTTTTTAGATGTTTCAGGAAACACCATACACTTCTCCCGAGTGGTTGTTGGCAATTTACATCCCGCCCATCAGCATAACAAGGCTCCCAGTTCTCCATGGCCTGTCCTGCCTTTCTGGATTTTACACTTTTTTCAGATGGCCCTTTTGACCGGGGGGAAGTGAGACTTCATTGTAGTGCAGATTTCCTTTGCAAGCTTGCTTGATTGGCCAAAAAGGGCGTATGCGTTTTTTCCTGAATATATTCAGGAAAAAACGCATACGCCCTTTTTGGCCAAGTGCATCATTGTGGACGTTCTGCCTCTTTTCCTATGCTTTCAATGCAATTCCAGTCTACCTCCTGAAATCGGTTTCCTGCAATTCTGCCCCGCTTTCAAGTCCTCTTGGCAGCCTTACTTCAGTCTATTTTTGGACGATAGCTGTCATTTATAACTCTGCAGGTTTGTGAATTACAGTGCCCCTGAGCTCCTTTCTTCAACTCGCTTTCTTGTGACCTGGCCGCAACACCGCAGGATGGCTTCAGGCCCTAATCTGGTTCTGGCACTGCACGCTGAGCCTTTGGTTAATTCCTCTTCCTGGTGGGAAATGAGAGTTAAATTTGCCCATCCAGACACCTCCAGCTAGTCTCTCATTGGTTCTCGCTATTCCTGTTCATCTTCCACAGAAATTGCAAACTGGGCCAAACAGGAGGTTAAAGGGACTGACTCTCCAAGTCGGGAGAGTGTTAGTAAAGCGTCTGGAATGTTGCACCCGAGTACCAGGGTACGGAAACTGAGACATATTTGAACACGTCTCCCGATCACATGGTTGATCATACTCTGGGTTCCACATGCATCTTTTAGCTGAAGGAAGAATACCTTAAACCTGGAGAGTTGAGACCCGTGGAATGGGTACCGTGCAATATGACTTCAAAGGGTCTTCATTTGCTCACCGAACCTCTCCAATCCTATCACTGCTGCATTTATGCCCCTGTACACACGCTTGATTCTCTTTTGGAGACATAGCAATCCATAGGTTTTAAGATACTTACTAGTCAGGTACATTCTTAGGCGTTTAATATGGGGTTTTGAGTCCATTTCATTGAGCAAGGAGTAGCTCTTCTCTATTCCATATTTGGCTTAAGGAACTTTATCTGTGCTCATTTCAATCTCTGGTTTTATGCAGCACCCCAACTCACCTTTCCCCTTAAGCAAGCATAAGTTGGTTTTCTAAATTTGAGACCCTGTTCTGTTTTGGAATGCAGTTCCTGTATAGCCAAGTTTACATTCCGTGTATTAGTGATATCTTATGATGTTTCTTTTTCTGTGTGACTTATTTCAGTTAGAATCATCGTACCTGAATCCACTCATTGTGCTGCTAAGGGCCTGATGACATAGATTTCATTGCTGAGTGATATTGCTTTGTAAGTAAATACCACAACTTCTTTATCCATTTTTCACTTTCTGCGATGTTGAACTTGTACTGTAAACGAGGTTCTTGTAAACAGAGGCGTCCCAAACTTTGGGGTGGCTGTGTCTTTTTGATTTTAATTTCCCTAAGCTATAGGACCATAAGTGGAAGTGCCCTAGGCTCTGTTGCTTTGTTTTTTAGATGTTTCAGGAAACACCATCCACTTCTCCCGAGTGTCTGTTGGCAATTTACATCCCGCCCATCAGCATAACAAGGCTCCCAGTTCTCCATGGCCTGTCCTGCCTTTCTGGATTTTACACTTTTTTCAGATGGCCCTTTTGACCGGGGGGAAGTGAGACTTCATTGTAGTGCAGATTTCCTTTGCAAGCTTGCTTGGTTGGCCAAAAAGGGCGTATGCGTTTTTTCCTGAATATATTCAGGAAAAAACGCATACGCCCTTTTTGGCCAAGTGCATCATTGTGGACATTCTGCCTCTTTTCCTATGCTTTCAATGCAATTCCCGTCTACCTCCTGAAATCGGTTTCCTGCAATTCTGCCCCGCTTTCAAGTCCTCTTGGCAGCCTTACTTCAGTCTATTTTTGGACGATAGCTGTCATTTATAACTCTGCAGGTTTGTGAATTACAGTGCCCCTGAGCTCCTTTCTTCAACTCGCTTTCTTGTGACCTGGCCGCAACACCGCAGGATGGCTTCAGGCCCTAATCTGGTTCCGGCCTGGCATGCAGAGCCTTTGGTTAATTCCTCTTCCTGGTGGGAAATGAGAGTTAAATTTGCCCGTCCAGACACCTGCAGCTAGCCTCTCATTGGTTCTCGCTATTCCTGTTCATCTTCCGCAGAAATTGCAAACTGGGCCAAACAGGAGGTTAAAGGGACTGACTCTCCAAGTCGGGAGAGTGTTAGTAAAGCGTCTGGAATGTTGCACCCGAGTACCAGGGGAGGAAAACTGAGACATATTTGAACACGTCTCCCGATCACATGGTTGATCATACTCTAGGTTCCACATGCATGTTTTAGCTGAAGGAAGAATACCTTAAACCTGGGTAGTTGAAACCCGTGGAATGGGTACCATGCAATATGACTTCAAAGGGTCTTCATTTGCTCACCGAACCTCTCCAATCCTATCACTGCTGCGTTTATGCCCCTGTACACATGCTTGATTCTCTTTCGGAGACATAGCAATCCATAGGTTTTAAGATACTTACTAGTCAGGTACATTCTTAGGCGTTTAATATGGGGTGTTGAGTCCATTTGGTTGAGCAAGGAGTAGCTCTTGTCTATTCCATATTTGGCTTAAGGAACTTTATCTGTGCTCATTTCAATCTCTGGTTTTATGCAGCACCCCAACTCACCTTTACCCTTAAGCAAGCATAAGTTGGTTTTCTAAATTTGAGACCCTGTTCTGTTCTGTAATTCAGTTCCTGTGTAGCCAAGTTTACATTCCATGTATTACTGATATCTTATGATGTTTCTTTTTCTGTGTGACTTATTTCAGTTAGAATCATCATACCTGAATCCACTCATTGTGCTGCTAAGGGCCTGATGACACAGATTTCATTGCTGAGTGATATTGCTTTGTAAGTAAATACCACAACTTCTTTATCCATTTTTCACTTTCTGCGATGTTGAGCTTGTACTGTAAACGATGTTCTTGTAAACAGAGCCGTTCCAAACTTTGGGGTGGCTGTGTCTTTTTGATTTTAATTTCCCTAAGCTATAGGACCATAAGTGGAAGTGCCCTAGGTTCTGTTGCTTTGTTTTTTAGATGTTTCAGGAAACACCATACACTTCTCCCAAGTGGCTGTTGGCAATTTACATCCCGCCCTTCAGCATAACAAGGCTCCCAGTTCTCCATGGCCTGTCCTGCCTTTCTGGATTTTACACTTTTTTCAGATGACCCTTTTGACCGGGGGGAATGAGACTTCATTGTAGTGCAGATTTCCTTTGCAAGCTTGCTTGGTTGGCCAAAAAGGGCGTATGCGTTTTTTCCTGAATATATTCAGGAAAAAACGCATACGCCCTTTTTGGCCAAGTGCATCATTGTGGACGTTCTGCCTCTTTTCCTATGCTTTCAATGCAATTCCAGTCTACCTCCTGAAATCGGTTTCCTGCAATTCTGCCCCGCTTTCAAGTCCTCTTGGCAGCCTTACTTCAGTCTATTTTTGGACGATAGCTGTCATTTATAACTCTGCAGGTTTGTGAATTACAGTGCCCCTGAGCTCCTTTCTTCAACTCGCTTTCTTGTGAGCTGGCCGCAACACCGCAGGATGGCTTCAGGCCCTAATCTGGTTCCGGCACGGCACGCTGAGCCTTTGGTTATTTCCTCTTCCTGGTGGGAAATGAGAGTTAAATTTGCCCGTCCAGACACCTCCAGCTAGTCTCTCATTGGTTCTCACTATTCCTGTTCATCTTCCGCAGAAATTGCAAACTGGGCCAAACAGGAGGTTAAAGGGACTGACTCTCCAAGTCGGGAGAGTGTTAGTAAAGTGTCTGGAATGTTGCACCCGAGTACCAGCGTACGAAAACTGAGACATATTTGAACACTTCTCCCGATCACATGGTTGATCATACTCTAGGTTCCACATGCATGTTTTAGCTGAAGGAAGAATACCTTAAACCTGGGTAGTTGAAACCCGTGGAATGGGTACCATGCAATATGACTTCAAAGGGTCTTCATTTGCTCACCGAACATCTCCAATCCTATCACTGCTGCGTTTATGCCCCTGTACACATGCTTGATTCTCTTTCGGAGACATAGCAATCCATAGGTTTTAAGATACTTACTAGTCAGGTACATTCTTAGGCGTTTAATATGCGGTGTTGAGTCCATTTCGTTGAGCAAGGAGTAGCTCTTGTCTATTCCATATTTGACTTAAGGAACTTTATCTGTGCTCATTTCAATCTCTGGTTTTATGCAGCACCCCAACTCACCTTTACCCTTAAGCAAGCATAAGTTGGTTTTCTAAATTTGAGACCCTGTTCTGTTCTGTAATTCAGTTCCTGTGTAGCCAAGTTTACATTCCATGTATTACTGATATCTTATGATGTTTCTTTTTCTGTGTGACTTATTTCAGTTAGAATCATCATACCTGAATCCACTCATTGTGCTGCTAAGGGCCTGATGACACAGATTTCATTGCTGAGTGATATTGCTTTGTAAGTAAATACCGCAACTTCTTTATCCATTTTTCACTTTCTGCGATGTTGAACTTGTACTGTAAACGAGGTTCTTGTAAACAGAGGCATCCCAAACTTTGGGGTGGCTGTGTCTTTTTGATTTTAATTTCCCTAAGCTATAGGACCATAAGTGGCAGTGCCCTAGGCTCTGTTGCTTTGTTTTTTAGATGTTTCAGGAAACACCATACACTTCTCCCAAGTGTTTATTGGCAATTTACATCCCGCCCTTCAGCATAACAAGGCTCCCAGTTCTCCATGGCCTGTCCTGCCTTTCTGGATTTTACACTTTTTTCAGATGGCCCTTTTGACCGGGGGGAAGTGAGACTTCATTGTAGTGCAGATTTCCTTTGCAAGCTTGCTTGGTTGGCCAAAAAGGGCGTATGCGTTTTTTCCTGAATATATTCAGGAAAAAACGCATACGCCCTTTTTGGCCAAGTGCATCATTGTGGACGTTCTGCCTCTTTTCCTATGCTTTCAATGCAATTCCAGTCTACCTCCTGAAATCGGTTTCCTGCAATTCTGCCCCGCTTTCAAGTCCTCTTGGCAGCCTTACTTCAGTCTATTTTTGGACGATAGCTGTCATTTATAAGTCTGCAGGTTTGTGAATTACAGTGCCCCTGAGCTCCTTTCTTCAACTCGCTTTCTTGTGACCTGGCCGCAACACCGCAGGATGGCTTCAGGCCCTAATCTGGTTCCGGCCCGGCATGCTGAGCCTTTGGTTAATTCCTCTTCCTGGTGGGAAATGAGAGTTAAATTTGCCCGTCCAGACACCTGCAGCTAGCCTCTCATTGGTTCTCGCTATTCCTGTTCATCTTCCGCAGAAATTGCAAACTGGGCCAAACAGGAGGTTAAAGGGACTGACTCTCCAAGTCGGGAGAGTGTTAGTAAAGCGTCTGGAATGTTGCACCCGAGTACCAGGGGAGGAAAACTGAGACATATTTGAACACGTCTCCCGATCACATGGTTGATCATACTCTAGGTTCCACATGCATGTTTTAGCTGAAGGAAGAATACCTTAAACCTGGGTAGTTGAAACCCGTGGAATGGGTACCATGCAATATGACTTCAAAGGGTCTTCATTTGCTCACCGAACCTCTCCAATCCTATCACTGCTGCGTTTATGCCCCTGTACACATGCTTGATTCTCTTTCGGAGATATAGCAATCCATAGGTTTTAAGATACTTACTAGTCAGGTACATTCTTAGGCGTTTAATATGCGGTGTTGAGTCCATTTCGTTGAGCAAGGAGTAGCTCATGTCTATTCCATATTTGACTTAAGGAAATTTATCTCTGCTCATTTCAATCTCTGGTTTTATGCAGCACCCCAACTCACCTTTCCCCTTAAGCAAGCATAAGTTGGTTTTCTAAATTTGAGACCCTGTTCTGTTCTGTAATTCAGTTCCTGTGTAGCCAAGTTTACATTCCATGTATTACTGATATCTTATGATGTTTCTTTTTCTGTGTGACTTATTTCAGTTAGAATCATCATACCTGAATCCACTCATTGTGCTGCTAAGGGCCTGATGACACAGATTTCATTGCTGAGTGATATTGCTTTGTAAGTAAATACCACAACTTCTTTATCCATTTTTCACTTTCTGCGATGTTGAACTTGTACTGTAAACGAGGTTCTTGTAAACAGAGCCGTTCCAAACTTTGGGGTGGCTGTGTCTTTTTGATTTTAAATTCCCTAAGCTATAGGACCATAAGTGGAAGTGCCCTAGGTTCTGTTGCTTTGTTTTTTAGATGTTTCAGGAAACACCATACACTTCTCCCCAGTGTCTGTTGGCAATTTACATCCCGCCCATCAGCATAACAAGGCTCCCAGTTCTCCATGGCCTGTCCTGCCTTTCTGGATTTTACACTTTTTTCAGATGGCCCTTTTGACCGGGGGGAAGTGAGACTTCATTGTAGTGCAGATTTCCTTTGCAAGCTTGCTTGGTTGGCCAAAAAGTGCGTATGCGTTTTTTCCTGAATATATTCAGGAAAAAACGCATACGCCCTTTTTGGCCAAATGCATCATTGTGGACGTTCTGCCTCTTTTCCTATGCTTTCAATGCAATTCCAGTCTACCTCCTGAAATCGGTTTCCTGCAATTCTGCCCCGCTTTCAAGTCCTCTTGGCAGCCTTACTTCAGTCTATTTTTGGACGATAGCTGTCATTTATAACTCTGCAGTTTTGTGAATTACAGTGCCCCTGAGCTCCTTTCTTCAACTCGCTTTCTTGTGACCTGGCCGCAACACCGCAGGATGGCTTCAGGCCCTAATCTGGTTCCGGCCCGGCATGCTGAGCCTTTGGTTAATTCCTCTTCCTGGTGGGAAATGAGAGTTAAATTTGCCCGTCCAGACACCTGCAGCTAGCCTCTCATTGGTTCTCGCTATTCCTGTTCAGCTTCCGCAGAAATTGCAAACTGGGCCAAACAGGAGGTTAAAGGGACTGACTCTCCAAGTCGGGAGAGTGTTAGTAAAGCGTCTGGAATGTTGCACCCGAGTACCAGGGGAGGAAAACTGAGACATATTTGAACACGTCTCCCGATCACATGGTTGATCATACTCTAGGTTCCACATGCATGTTTTAGCTGAAGGAAGAATACCTTAAACCTGGGTAGTTGAAACCCGTGGAATGGGTACCATGCAATATGACTTCAAAGGGTCTTCATTTGCTCACCGAACCTCTCCAATCCTATCACTGCTGCGTTTATGCCCCTGTACACATGCTTGATTCTCTTTCGGAGACATAGCAATCCCTAGGTTTTAAGATACTTACTAGTCAGGTACATTCTTAGGAGTTTAATATGGGGTGTTGAGTCCATTTCGTTGAGCAAGGAGTAGCTCTTGTCTATTCCATATTTGGCTTAAGGAACTTTATCTGTGCTCATTTCAATCTCTGGTTTTATGCAGCACCCCAACTCACCTTTCCCCTTAAGCAAGCATAAGTTGGTTTTCTAAATTTGAGACCCTGTTCTGTTCTGTAATTCAGTTCCTGTGTAGCCAAGTTTACATTCCGTGTATTACTGATATCTTATGATGTTTCTTTTTCTGTGTCACTTATTTCAGTTAGAATCATCATACCTGAATCCACTCATTGTGCTGCTAAGGGCCTGATGACACAGATTTCATTGCTGAGTGATATTGCTTTGTAAGTAAATACCACAACTTTTTTATCCATTTTTCACTTTCTGCGATGTTGCACTTGTACTGTAAACGAGGTTCTTGTAAACAGAGCCGTTCGAAACTTTGGGGTGGCTGTGTCTTTTTGATTTTAAATTCCCTAAGCTATAGGACCATAAGTGGAAGTGCCCTAGGCTCTGTTGCTTTGTTTTTTAGATGTTTCAGGAAACACCATACACTTCTCCCGAGTGTTTATTGGCAATTTACATCCCGCCCTTCAGCATAACAAGGCTCCCAGTTCTCCATGGCCTGTCCTGCCTTTCTGGATTTTACACTTTTTTCAGATGGCCCTTTTGACCGGGGGGAAGTGAGACTTCATTGTCGTGCAGATTTCCTTTGCAAGCTTGCTTGGTTGGCCAAAAAGGGCGTATGCGTTTTTTCCTGAATATATTCAGGAAAAAACGCATACGCCCTTTTTGGCCAAGTGCATCATTGTGGACGTTCTGCCTCTTTTCCTATGCTTTCAATGCAATTCCAGTCTACCTCCTGAAATCGGTTTCCTGCAATTCTGCCCCGCTTTCAAGTCCTCTTGGCAGCCTTACTTCAGTCTATTTTTGGACGATAGCTGTCATTTGTAACTCTGCAGGTTTGTGAATTACAGTGCCCCTGAGCTCCTTTCTTCAACTCGCTTTCTTTTGAGCTGGCCGCAACACCACAGGATGGCTTCAGGCCCTAATCTGGTTCCGGCACGGCACGCTGAGCCTTTGGTTATTTCCTCTTCCTGGTGGGAAATGAGAGTTAAATTTGCCCGTCCAGACACCTCCAGCTAGTCTCTCATTGGTTCTCGCTATTCCTGTTCATCTTCCGCAGAAATTGCAAACTGTGCCAAACAGGAGGTTAAAGGCGCTGACTCTCCAAGTGGGGAGAGTGTTAGTAAAGCGTCTGGAATGTTGCACCCGAGTACCAGGGGAGGAAAACTGAGACATATTTGAACACGTCTCCCGATCACATGGTTGATCATACTCTGGGTTCCACATGCATGTTTTAGCTGAAGGAAGAATACCTAAAACCTGGGTAGTTGAAACCCGTGGAATGGGTACCATGCAATATGACTTCAAAGGGTCTTCATTTGCTCACCGAACCTCTCCAATCCTATCACTGCTGCGTTTATGCCCCTGTACACATGCTTGATTCTCTTTCGGAGACATAGCAATCCCTAGATTTTAAGATACTTACTAGTCAGGTACATTCTTAGGAGTTTAATATGCGGTGTTGAGTCCATTTCTTTGAGCAAGGAGTAGCTCTTGTCTATTCCATATTTGGCTTAAGGAACTTTATCTGTGCTCATTTCAATCTCTGGTTTTATGCAGTACCCCAACTCACCTTTACCCTTAAGCAAGCATAAGTTGGTTTTCTAAATTTGAGACCCTGTTCTGTTCTGTAATTCAGTTCCTGTGTAGCCAAGTTTACATTCCGTGTATTACTGATATCTTATGATGTTTCTTTTTCTGTGTGACTTATTTCAGTTAGAATCATCATACCTGAATCCACTCAATGTGCTACTAAGGGCCTGATGACACAGATTTCATTGCTGAGTGATATTGCTTTGTAAGTAAATACCACAACTTTTTTATCCATTTTTCACTTTCTGCGATGTTGAACTTGTACTGTAAACGAGGTTCTTGTAAACAGAGCCGTTCCAAACTTTGGGGTGGCTGTGTCTTTTTGATTTTAAATTCCCTAAGCTATAGGACCATAAGTGGAAGTGCCCTAGGCTCTGTTGCTTTGTTTTTTAGATGTTTCAGGAAACACCATACACTTCTCCCGAGTGGTTGTTGGCAATTTACATCCCGCCCTTCAGCATAACAAGGCTCCCAGTTCTCCATGGCCTGTCCTGCCTTTCTGGATTTTACACTTTTTTCAGATGGCCCTTTTGACCGGGGGGAAGTGAGACTTCATTGTAGTGCAGATTTCCTTTGCAAGCTTGCTTGGTTGGCCAAAAAGTGCGTATGCGTTTTTTCCTGAATATATTCAGGAAAAAACGCATACGCCCTTTTTGGCCAAGTGCATCATTGTGGACGTTCTGCCTCTTTTCCTATGCTTTCAATGCAATTCCAGTCTACCTCCTGAAATCGGTTTCCTGCAATTCTGCCCCGCTTTAAAGTCCTCTTGGCAGCCTTACTTCAGTCTATTTTTGGACGATAGCTGTCATTTATAACTCTGCAGGTTTGTGAATTACAGTGCCCCTGAGCTCCTTTCTTCAACTCGCTTTCTTTTGAGCTGGCCGCAACACCGCAGGATGGCTTCAGGCCCTAATCTGGTTCCGGCACGACACGCTGAGCCTTTGGTTATTTCCTCTTCCTGGTGGGAAATGAGAGTTAAATTTGCCCGTCCAGACACCTCCAGCTAGTCTCTTATTGGTTCTCGCTATTCCTGTTCATCCTCCGCAGAAATTGCAAACTGTGCCAAACAGGAGGTTAAAGGCGCTGACTCTCCAAGTGGGGAGAGTGTTAGTAAAGCGTCTGGAATGTTGCACCCGAGTACCAGGGGAGGAAAACTGAGACATATTTGAACACGTCTCCCGATCACATGGTTGATCATACTCTGGGTTCCACATGCATGTTTTAGCTGAAGGAAGAATACCTAAAACCTGGGTAGTTGAAACCCGTGGAATGGGTACCATGCAATATGACTTCAAAGGGTCTTCATTTGCTCACCGAACCTCTCCAATCCTATCACTGCTGCGTTTATGCCCCTGTACACATGCTTGATTCTCTTTCGGAGACATAGCAATCCCTAGATTTTAAGATACTTACTAGTCAGGTACATTCTTAGGCGTTTAATATGCGGTGTTGAGTCAATTTCTTTGAGCAAGGAGTAGCTCTTGTCTATTCCATATTTGGCTTAAGGAACTTTATCTGTGCTCATTTCAATCTCTGGTTTTATGCAGTACCCCAACTCACCTCTACCCTTAAGCAAGCATAAGTTGGTTTTCTAAATTTGAGACCCTGTTCTGTTCTGTAATTCAGTTCCTGTGTAGCCAAGTTTACATTCCGTGTATTACTGATATCTTATGATGTTTCTTTTTCTGTGTGACTTATTTCAGTTAGAATCATCATACCTGAATCCACTCATTGTGCTGCTAAGGGCCTGATGACATAGATTTCATTGCTGAGTGATATTGCTTTGTAAGTAAATACCACAACTTCTTTATCCATTTTTCACTTTCTGCGATGTTGAACTTGTACTGTAAACGAGGTTCTTGTAAACAGAGGCGTCCCAAACTTTGGGGTGACTGTGTCTTTTTGATTTTAATTTCCCTAAGCTATAGGACCATAAGTGGAAGTGCCCTAGGCTCTGTTGCTTTGTTTTTTAGATGTTTCAGGAAACACCATACACTTCTCCCGAGTGTCTGTTGGCAATTTACATCCCGCCCATCAGCATAACAAGGCTCCCAGTTCTCCATGGCCTGTCCTGCCTTTCTGGATTTTACACTTTTTTCAGATGGCCCTTTTGACCGGGGGGAAGTGAGACTTCATTTTAGTGCAGATTTCCTTTGCAAGCTTGCTTGGTTGGCCAAAAAGGGCGTATGCGTTTTTTCCTGAATATATTCAGGAAAAAACGCATACGCCCTTTTTGGCCAAGTGCATCATTGTGGACGTTCTGCCTCTTTTCCTATGCTTTCAATGCAATTCCAGTCTACCTCCTGAAATCGGTTTCCTGCAATTCTGCCCCGCTTTCAAGTCCTCTTGGCAGCCTTACTTCAGTATATTTTGGACGATAGCTGTCATTTATAACTCTGCAGGTTTGTGAATTACAGTGCCCCTGAGCTCCTTTCTTCAACTCGCTTTCTTGTGAGCTGGCCGCAACACCGCAGGATGGCTTCAGGCCCTAATCTGGTTCCGGCCCGGCATGCTGAGCCTTTGGTTAATTCCTCTTCCTGGTGGGAAATGAGAGTTAAATTTGCCCGTCCAGACACCTGCAGCTAGCCTCTCATTGGTTCTCGCTATTCCTGTTCATCTTCCGCAGAAATTGCAAACTGGGCCAAACAGGAGGTTAAAGGGACTGACTCTCCAAGTCGGAAGAGTGTTAGTAAAGAGTCTGGAGTGTTGCACCCGAGTACCAGGGTAGGAAAACTGAGACATATTTGAACACGTCTCCCGTTCACATGGTTGATCATACTCTGGGTTCCACATGCATGTTTTAGCTGAAGGAAGAATACCTTAAACCTGGAGAGTTGAGACCCGTGGAATGGGTACCGTGCAATATGACTTCAAAGGGTCTTCATTTGCTCACCGAACCTCTCCAATCCTATCACTGCTGCATTTATGCCCCTGTACACACGCTTGATTCTCTTTTGGAGACATAGCGATCCATAGGTTTTAAGATACTTACCAGTCAGGTACATTCTTAGGCGTTTAATATGGGGTTTTGAGTCCATTTCGTTGAGCAAGGAGTAGCTCTTGTCTATTCCATATTTGGCTTAAGGAACTTTATCTGTGCTCATTTCAATCTCTGGTTTTATGCAGCACCCCAACTCACCTTTCCCCTTAAGCAAGCATAAGTTGGTTTTCTAAATTTGAGACCCTGTTCTGTTTTGGAATGCAGTTCCTGTGTAGCCAAGTTTACATTCCGTGTATTAGTGATATCTTATGATGTTTCTTTTTCTGTGTGACTTATTTCAGTTAGAATCATCGTACCTGAATCCACTCATTATGCTGCTACGGGCCTGATGACATAGATTTCATTGTTGAGTGATACTGCATTGTACGTAAGTACCACAAGTTCTTTATCCATTTTTCACTTTCTGTGATATTGAACTTGTACGGTAAACGAGGTTCTTGTAAACGGAGGCGTCCCAAACTTTGGGGTGGCTGTGTCTTTTTGATTTTAATTTCCCTAAGCTATAGGACCATAAGTGGAAGTGCCCTAGGCTCTGTTGCTTTGTTTTTTAGATGTTTCAGGAAACACCATACACTTCTCCCGAGTGGTTGTTGGCAATTTACATCCCGCCCATCAGCATAACAAGGCTCCCAGTTCTCCATGGCCTGTCCTGCCTTTCTAGATTTTACACTTTTTTCAGATGGCCCTTTTGACCGGGGGGAAGTGAGACTTCATTGTAGTGCAGATTTCCTTTGCAAGCTTGCTTGATTGGCCAAAAAGTGCGTATGCGTTTTTTCCTGAATATATTCAGGAAAAAACGCATACGCCCTTTTTGGCCAAGTGCATCATTGTGGACGTTCTGCCTCTTTTCCTATGCTTTCAATGCAATTCCAGTCTACCTCCTGAAATCGGTTTCCTGCAATTCTGCCCCGCTTTCAAGTCCTCTTGGCAGCCTTACTTCAGTCTATTTTTGGACGATAGCTGTCATTTATAACTCTGCAGGTTTGTGAATTACAGTGCCCCTGAGCTCCTTTCTTCAACTTGCTTTCTTGTGACCTGGCCGCAACACCGCAGGATGGCTTCAGGCCCTAATCTGGTTCTGGCACGGCACGCTGAGCCTTTGGTTAATTCCTCTTCCTGGTGGGAAATGAGAGTTAAATTTGCCCATCCAGACACCTCCAGCTAGTCTCTCATTGGTTCTCGCTATTCCTGTTCATCTTCCACAGAAATTGCAAACTGGGCCAAACAGGAGGTTAAAGAGACTGACTCTCCAAGTCGGGAGAGTGTTAGTAAAGCATCTGGAATGTTGCACCCGAGTACCAGGGTACGAAAACTGAGACATATTTGAACACGTCTCCCGATCACATGGTTGATCATACTCTGGGTTCCACATGCATCTTTTAGCTGAAGGAAGAATACCTTAAACCTGGAGAGTTGAGACCCGTGGAATGGGTACCGTGCAATATGACTTCAAAGGGTCTTCATTTGCTCACCGAACCTCTCCAATCCTATCACTGCTGCATTTATGCCCCTGTACACACGCTTGATTCTCTTTTGGAGACATAGCAATCCATAGGTTTTAAGATACTTACTAGTCAGGTACATTCTTAGGCGTTTAATATGGGGTTTTGAGTCCATTTCGTTGAGCAAGGAGTAGCTCTTGTCTATTCCATATTTGGCTTAAGGAACTTTATCTGTGCTCATTTCAATCTCTGGTTTTATGCAGCACCCCAACTCACCTTTCCCCTTAAGCAAGCATAAGTTGGTTTTCTAAATTTGAGACCCTGTTCTGTTCTGTAATTCAGTTCCTGTGTAGCCAAGTTTACATTCCGTGTATTACTGATATCTTATGATGTTTCTTTTTCTGTGTGACTTATTTCAGTTACAATCATCATACCTGAATCCACTCATTGTGCTGCTAAGGGCCTGATGACACAGATTTCATTGCTTGGTGATATTGCTTTGTAAGTAAATACCACAACTTCTTTATCCATTTTTCACTTTCTGCGATGTTGAACTTGTACTGTAAACGAGGTTCTTGTAAACGGAGGCGTCCCAAACTTTGGGGTGGCTGTGTCTTTTTGATTTTAATTTCCCTAAGCTATAGGACCATAAGTGGCAGTGCCCTAGGCTCTGTTGCTTTGTTTTTTAGATGTTTCACGAAACACCATACACTTCTCCCGAGTGTCTGTTGGCAATTTACATCCCGCCCATCAGCATAACAAGGCTCCCAGTTCTCCATGGCCTGTCCTGCCTTTCTGGATTTTACACTTTTTTCAGATGGCCCTTTTGACCGGGGGGAAGTGAGACTTCATTGTAGTGCAGATTTCCTTTGCAAGCTTGCTTGGTTGGCCAAAAAGTGCGTATGCGTTTTTTCCTGAATATATTCAGGAAAAAACACATACGCCCTTTTTGGCCAAGTACATCATTGTGGATGTTCTGCCTCTTTTCCTATGCTTTCAATGCAATTCCAGTCTACCTCCTGAAATCGGTTTCCTGCAATTCTGCCCCGCTTTCAAGTCCTCTTGGCAGCCTTACTTCAGTCTATTTTTGGACGATAGCTGTCATTTATAACTCTGCAGGTTTGTGAATTACAGTGCCCCTGAGCTCCTTTCTTCAACTCGCTTTCTTTTGAGCTGGCCGCAACACCGCAGGATGGCTTCAGGCCCTAATCTGGTTCCGGTACGGCCCGCTGAGCCTTTGGTTATTTCCTCTTCCTGGTGGGAAATGAGAGTTAAATTTGCCCATCCAGACACCTCCACCTAGCCTCTCATTGGTTCTCGCTATTCCTGTTCATCTTCCGCAGAAATTGCAAACTGGGCCAAACAGGAGGTTAAAGGCGCTGACTCTCCAAGTGGGGAGAGTGTTAGTAAAGCATCTGGAATGTTGCACCCGAGTACCAGGGGAGGAAAACTGAGACATATTTGAACACGTCTCCCGATCACATGGTTGATCATACTCTAGGTTCCACATGCATGTTTTAGCTGAAGGAAGAATACCTTAAACCTGGGTAGTTGAAACCCGTGGAATGGGTACCATGCAATATGACTTCAAAGGGTCTTCATTTGCTCACCGAACCTCTCCAATCCTATCACTGCTGCGTTTATGCCCCTGTACACATGCTTGATTCTCTTTCGGAGACATAGCAATCCATAGGTTTTAAGATACTTACTAGTCAGGTACATTCTTAGGCGTTTAATATGGGGTGTTGAGTCCATTTGGTTGAGCAAGGAGTAGCTCTTGTCTATTCCATATTTGGCTTAAGGAACTTTATCTGTGCTCATTTCAATCTCTGGTTTTATGCAGCACCCCAACTCACCTTTACCCTTAAGCAAGCATAAGTTGGTTTTCTAAATTTGAGACCCTGTTCTGTTCTGTAATTCAGTTCCTGTGTAGCCAAGTTTACATTCCATGTATTACTGATATCTTATGATGTTTCTTTTTCTGTGTGACTTATTTCAGTTAGAATCATCATACCTGAATCCACTCATTGTGCTGCTAAGGGCCTGATGACACAGATTTCATTGCTGAGTGATATTGCTTTGTAAGTAAATACCACAACTTCTTTATCCATTTTTCACTTTCTGCGATGTTGAACTTGTACTGTAAACGAGGTTCTTGTAAACAGAGCCGTTCCAAACTTTGGGGTGGCTGTGTCTTTTTGATTTTAATTTCCCTAAGCTATAGGACCATAAGTGGAAGTGCCCTAGGTTCTGTTGCTTTGTTTTTTAGATGTTTCAGGAAACACCATACACTGCTCCGGAGTGGTTGTTGGCAATTTACATCCCGCCCATCAGCATAACAAGGCTCCCAGTTCTCCATGTCCTGTCCTGCCTTTCTGGATTTTACACTTTTTTCAGATGGCCCTTTTGACCGGGGGGAATGAGACTTCATTGTAGTGCAGATTTCCTTTGCAAGCTTGCTTGGTTGGCCAAAAAGGGCGTATGCGTTTTTTCCTGAATATATTCAGGAAAAAACGCATACGCCCTTTTTGGCCAAGTGCATCATTGTGGACGTTCTGCCTCTTTTCCTATGCTTTCAATGCAATTCCAGTCTACCTCCTGAAATCGGTTTCCTGCAATTCTGCCCCGCTTTCAAGTCCTCTTGGCAGCCTTACTTCAGTCTATTTTTGGACGATAGCTGTCATTTATAACTCTGCAGGTTTGTGAATTACAGTGCCCCTGAGCTCCTTTCTTCAACTCGCTTTCTTGTGAGCTGGCCGCAACACCGCAGGATGGCTTCAGGCCCTAATCTGGTTCCGGCACGGCACGCTGAGCCTTTGGTTATTTCCTCTTCCTGGTGGGAAATGAGAGTTAAATTTGCCCGTCCAGACACCTCCAGCTAGTCTCTCATTGGTTCTCGCTATTCCTGTTCATCTTCCGCAGAAATTGCAAACTGGGCCAAACAGGAGGTTAAAGGGACTGACTCTCCAAGTCGGGAGAGTGTTAGTAAAGTGTCTGGAATGTTGCACCCGAGTACCGGGGTACGAAAACTGAGACATATTTGAACACTTCTCCCGATCACATGGTTGATCATACTCTAGGTTCCACATGCATGTTTTAGCTGAAGGAAGAATACCTTAAACCTGGGTAGTTGAAACCCGTGGAATGGGTACCATGCAATATGACTTCAAAGGGTCTTCATTTGCTCACCGAACCTCTCCAATCCTATCACTGCTGCGTTTATGCCCCTGTACACATGCTTGATTCTCTTTCGGAGACATAGCAATCCATAGGTTTTAAGATACTTACTAGTCAGGTACATTCTTAGGCGTTTAATATGCGGTGTTGAGTCCATTTCGTTGAGCAAGGAGTAGCTCTTGTCTATTCCATATTTGGCTTAAGGAACTTTATCTGTGCTCATTTCAATCTCTGGTTTTATGCAGCACCCCAACTCACCTTTACCCTTAAGCAAGCATAAGTTGGTTTTCTAAATTTGAGACCCTGTTCTGTTCTGTAATTCAGTTCCTGTGTAGCCAAGTTTACATTCCGTGTATTACTGATATCTTATGATGTTTCCTTTTCTGTGTGACTTATTTCAGTTAGAATCATCATACCTGAATCCACTCATTGTGCTGCTAAGGGCCTGATGACACAGATTTCATTGCTGAGTGATATTGCTTTGTAAGTAAATACCACAACTTCTTTATCCATTTTTCACTTTCTGCGATGTTGAACTTGTACTGTAAACGAGGTTCTTGTAAACAGAGGCGTCCCAAACTTTGGGGTGGCTGTGTCTTTTTGATTTTAATTTCCCTAAGCTATAGGACCATAAGTGGCAGTGCCCTAGGCTCTGTTGCTTTGTTTTTTAGATGTTTCAGGAAACACCATACACTTCTCCCGAGTGTCTGTTGGCAATTTACATCCCGCCCATCAGCATAACAAGGCTCCCAGTTCTCCATGGCCTGTCCTGCCTTTCTGGATTTTACACTTTTTTCAGATGGCCCTTTTGACCGGGGGGAAGTGAGACTTCATTGTAGTGCAGATTTCCTTTGCAAGCTTGCTTGGTTGGCCAAAAAGTGCGTATGCGTTTTTTCCTGAATATATTCAGGAAAAAACGCATACGCCCTTTTTGGCCAAGTACATCATTGTGGATGTTCTGCCTCTTTTCCTATGCTTTCAATGCAATTCCAGTCTACCTCCTGAAATCGGTTTCCTGCAATTCTACCCCGCTTTCAAGTCCTCTTGGCAGCCTTACTTCAGTCTATTTTTGGACGATAGCTGTCATTTATAACTCTGCAGGTTTGTGAATTACAGTGCCCCTGAGCTCCTTTCTTCAACTCGCTTTCTTTTGAGCTGGCCGCAACACCGCAGGATAGCTTCAGGCCCTAATCTGGTTCCGGTACGGCCCGCTGAGCCTTTGGTTATTTCCTCTTCCTGGTGGGAAATGAGAGTTAAATTTGCCCATCCAGACACCTCCACCTAGCCTCTCATTGGTTCTCGCTATTCCTGTTCATCTTCCGCAGAAATTGCAAACTGGGCCAAACAGGAGGTTAAAGGCGCTGACTCTCCAAGTGGGGAGAGTGTTAGTAAAGCATCTGGAATGTTGCACCCGAGTACCAGGGGAGGAAAACTGAGACATATTTGAACACGTCTCCCGATCACATGGTTGATCATACTCTAGGTTCCACATGCATGTTTTAGCTGAAGGAAGAATACCTTAAACCTGGGTAGTTGAAACCCGTGGAATGGGTACCATGCAATATGACTTCAAAGGGTCTTCATTTGCTCACCGAACCTCTCCAATCCTATCACTGCTGCGTTTATGCCCCTGTACACATGCTTGATTCTCTTTCGGAGACATAGCAATCCATAGGTTTTAAGATACTTACTAGTCAGGTACATTCTTAGGCGTTTAATATGGGGTGTTGAGTCCATTTGGTTGAGCAAGGAGTAGCTCTTGTCTATTCCATATTTGGCTTAAGGAAGTTTATCTGTGCTCATTTCAATCTCTGGTTTTATGCAGCACCCCAACTCACCTTTACCCTTAAGCAAGCATAAGTTGGTTTTCTAAATTTGAGACCCTGTTCTGTTCTGTAATTCAGTTCCTGTGTAGCCAAGTTTACATTCCATGTATTACTGATATCTTATGATGTTTCTTTTTCTGTGTGACTTATTTCAGTTAGAATCATCATACCTGAATCCACTCATTGTGCTGCTAAGGGCCTGATGACACAGATTTCATTGCTGAGTGATATTGCTTTGTAAGTAAATACCACAACTTCTTTATCCATTTTTCACTTTCTGCGATGTTGAACTTGTACTGTAAACGAGGTTCTTGTAAACAGAGCCGTTCCAAACTTTGGGGTGGCTGTGTCTTTTTGATTTTAATTTCCCTAAGCTATAGGACCATAAGTGGAAGTGCCCTAGGTTCTGTTGCTTTGTTTTTTAGATGTTTCAGGAAACACCATACACTTCTCCAGAGTGGTTGTTGGCAATTTACATCCCGCCCATCAGCATAACAAGGCTCCCAGTTCTCCATGTCCTGTCCTGCCTTTCTGGATTTTACACTTTTTTCAGATGGCCCTTTTGACCGGGGGGAATGAGACTTCATTGTAGTGCAGATTTCCTTTGCAAGCTTGCTTGGTTGGCCAAAAAGGGCGTATGCGTTTTTTCCTGAATATATTCAGGAAAAAACGCATACGCCCTTTTTGGCCAAGTGCATCATTGTGGACGTTCTGCCTCTTTTCCTATGCTTTCAATGCAATTCCAGTCTACCTCCTGAAATCGGTTTCCTGCAATTCTGCCCCGCTTTCAAGTCCTCTTGGCAGCCTTACTTCAGTCTATTTTTGGACGATAGCTGTCATTTATAACTCTGCAGGTTTGTGAATTACAGTGCCCCTGAGCTCCTTTCTTCAACTCGCTTTCTTGTGAGCTGGCCGCAACACCGCAGGATGGCTTCAGGCCCTAATCTGGTTCCGGCACGGCATGCTGAGCCTTTGGTTATTTCCTCTTCCTGGTGGGAAATGAGAGTTAAATTTGCCCGTCCAGACACCTCCAGCTAGTCTCTCATTGGTTCTCGCTATTCCTGTTCATCTTCCGCAGAAATTGCAAACTGGGCCAAACAGGAGGTTAAAGGGACTGACTCTCCAAGTCGGGAGAGTGTTAGTAAAGTGTCTGGAATGTTGCACCCGAGTACCGGGGTACGAAAACTGAGACATATTTGAACACTTCTCCCGATCACATGGTTGATCATACTCTAGGTTCCACATGCATGTTTTAGCTGAAGGAAGAATACCTTAAACCTGGGTAGTTGAAACCCGTGGAATGGGTACCATGCAATATGACTTCAAAGGGTCTTCATTTGCTCACCGAACATCTCCAATCCTATCACTGCTGCGTTTATGCCCCTGTACACATGCTTGATTCTCTTTCGGAGACATAGCAATCCATAGGTTTTAAGATACTTACTAGTCAGGTACATTCTTAGGCGTTTAATATGCGGTGTTGAGTCCATTTCGTTGAGCAAGGAGTAGCTCTTGTCTATTCCATATTTGACTTAAGGAACTTTATCTGTGCTCATTTCAATCTCTGGTTTTATGCAGCACCCCAACTCACCTTTACCCTTAAGCAAGCATAAGTTGGTTTTCTAAATTTGAGACCCTGTTCTGTTCTGTAATTCAGTTCTTGTGTAGCCAAGTTTACATTCCGTGTATTACTGATATCTTATGATGTTTCCTTTTCTGTGTGACTTATTTCAGTTAGAATCATCATACCTGAATCCACTCATTGTGCTGCTAAGGGCCTGATGACACAGATTTCATTGCTGAGTGATATTGCTTTGTAAGTAAATACCACAACTTCTTTATCCATTTTTCACTTTCTGCGATGTTGAACTTGTACTGTAAACGAGGTTCTTGTAAACAGAGGCGTCCCAAACTTTGGGGTGGCTGTGTCTTTTTGATTTTAATTTCCCTAAGCTATAGGACCATAAGTGGCAGTGCCCTAGGCTCTGTTGCTTTGTTTTTTAGATGTTTCAGGAAACACCATACACTTCTCCCGAGTGTCTGTTGGCAATTTACATCCCGCCCATCAGCATAACAAGGCTCCCAGTTCTCCATGGCCTGTCCTGCCTTTCTGGATTTTACACTTTTTTCAGATGGCCCTTTTGACCGGGGGGAAGTGAGACTTCATTGTAGTGCAGATTTCCTTTGCAAGCTTGCTTGGTTGGCCAAAAAGTGCGTATGCGTTTTTTCCTGAATATATTCAGGAAAAAACACATACGCCCTTTTTGGCCAAGTACATCATTGTGGATGTTCTGCCTCTTTTCCTATGCTTTCAATGCAATTCCAGTCTACCTCCTGAAATCGGTTTCCTGCAATTCTGCCCCGCTTTCAAGTCCTCTTGGCAGCCTTACTTCAGTCTATTTTTGGACGATAGCTGTCATTTATAACTCTGCAGGTTTGTGAATTACAGTGCCCCTGAGCTCCTTTCTTCAACTTGTTTTCTTTTGAGCTGGCCGCAACACCGCAGGATGGCTTCAGGCCCTAATCTGGTTCCGGTACGGCCCGCTGAGCCTTTGGTTATTTCCTCTTCCTGGTGGGAAATGAGAGTTAAATTTGCCCATCCAGACACCTCCACCTAGCCTCTCATTGGTTCTCGCTATTCCTGTTCATCTTCCGCAGAAATTGCAAACTGGGCCAAACAGGAGGTTAAAGGCGCTGACTCTCCAAGTGGGGAGAGTGTTAGTAAAGCATCTGGAATGTTGCACCCGAGTACCAGGGGAGGAAAACTGAGACATATTTGAACACGTCTCCCGATCACATGGTTGATCATACTCTAGGTTCCACATGCATGTTTTAGCTGAAGGAAGAATACCTTAAACCTGGGTAGTTGAAACCCGTGGAATGGGTACCATGCAATATGACTTCAAAGGGTCTTCATTTGCTCACCGAACCTCTCCAATCCTATCACTGCTGCGTTTATGCCCCTGTACACATGCTTGATTCTCTTTCGGAGACATAGCAATCCATAGGTTTTAAGATACTTACTAGTCAGGTACATTCTTAGGCGTTTAATATGGGGTGTTGAGTCCATTTGGTTGAGCAAGGAGTAGCTCTTGTCTATTCCATATTTGGCTTAAGGAACTTTATCTGTGCTCATTTCAATCTCTGGTTTTATGCAGCACCCCAACTCACCTTTCCCCTTAAGCAAGCATAAGTTGGTTTTCTAAATTTGAGACCCTGTTCTGTTCTGTAATTCAGTTCCTGTGTAGCCAAGTTTACATTCCATGTATTACTGATATCTTATGATGTTTCTTTTTCTGTGTGACTTATTTCAGTTAGAATCATCATACCTGAATCCATTCATTGTGCTGCTAAGGGCCTGATGACACAGATTTCATTGCTGAGTGATATTGTTTTGTAAGTAAATACCACAACTTCTTTATCCATTTTTCACTTTCTGCGATGTTGAACTTGTACTGTAAACGAGGTTCTTGTAAACAGAGCCGTTCCAAACTTTGGGGTGGCTGTGTCTTTTTGATTTTAATTTCCCTAAGCTATAGGACCATAAGTGGAAGTGCCCTAGGTTCTGTTGCTTTGTTTTTTAGATGTTTCAGGAAACACCATACACTTCTCCCCAGTGTCTGTTGGCAATTTACATCCCGCCCATCAGCATAACAAGGCTCCCTGTTCTCCATGTCCTGTCCTGCCTTTCTGGATTTTACACTTTTTTCAGATGGCCCTTTTGACCGGGGGGAATGAGACTTCATTGTAGTGCAGATTTCCTTTGCAAGCTTGCTTGGTTGGCCAAAAAGGGCGTATGCGTTTTTTCCTGAATATATTCAGGAAAAAACGCATACGCCCTTTTTGGCCAAGTGCATCATTGTGGACGTTCTGCCTCTTTTCCTATGCTTTCAATGCAATTCCAGTCTACCTCCTGAAATCGGTTTCCTGCAATTCTGCCCCGCTTTCAAGTCCTCTTGGCAGCCTTACTTCAGTCTATTTTTGGACGATAGCTGTCATTTATAACTCTGCAGGTTTGTGAATTACAGTGCCCCTGAGCTCCTTTCTTCAACTCGCTTTCTTGTGAGCTGGCCGCAACACCGCAGGATGGCTTCAGGCCCTAATCTGGTTCCGGCACGGCACGCTGAGCCTTTGGTTATTTCCTCTTCCTGGTGGGAAATGAGAGTTAAATTTGCCCGTCCAGACACCTCCAGCTAGTCTCTCATTGGTTCTCGCTATTCCTGTTCATCTTCCGCAGAAATTGCAAACTGGGCCAAACAGGAGGTTAAAGGGACTGACTCTCCAAGTCGGGAGAGTGTTAGTAAAGTGTCTGGAATGTTGCACCCGAGTACCGGGGTACGAAAACTGAGACATATTTGAACACTTCTCCCGATCACATGGTTGATCATACTCTAGGTTCCACATGCATGTTTTAGCTGAAGGAAGAATACCTTAAACCTGGGTAGTTGAAACCCGTGGAATGGGTACCATGCAATATGACTTCAAAGGGTCTTCATTTGCTCACCGAACATCTCCAATCCTATCACTGCTGCGTTTATGCCCCTGTACACATGCTTGATTCTCTTTCGGAGACATAGCAATCCATAGGTTTTAAGATACTTACTAGTCAGGTACATTCTTAGGCGTTTAATATGCGGTGTTGAGTCCATTTCGTTGAGCAAGGAGTAGCTCTTGTCTATTCCATATTTGACTTAAGGAACTTTATCTGTGCTCATTTCAATCTCTGGTTTTATGCAGCACCCCAACTCACCTTTACCCTTAAGCAAGCATAAGTTGGTTTTCTAAATTTGAGACCCTGTTCTGTTCTGTAATTCAGTTCCTGTGTAGCCAAGTTTACATTCCGTGTATTACTGATATCTTATGATGTTTCCTTTTCTGTGTGACTTATTTCAGTTAGAATCATCATACCTGAATCCACTCATTGTGCTGCTAAGGGCCTGATGACACAGATTTCATTGCTGAGTGATATTGCTTTGTAAGTAAATACCACAACTTCTTTATCCATTTTTCACTTTCTGCGATGTTGAACTTGTACTGTAAACGAGGTTCTTTTAAACAGAGGCGTCCCAAACTTTGGGGTGGCTGTGTCTTTTTGATTTTAATTTCCCTAAGCTATAGGACCATAAGTGGCAGTGCCCTAGGCTCTGTTGCTTTGTTTTTTAGATGTTTCAGGAAACACCATACACTTCTCCCGAGTGTCTGTTGGCAATTTACATCCCGCCCATCAGCATAACAAGGCTCCCAGTTCTCCATGGCCTGTCCTGCCTTTCTGGATTTTACACTTTTTTCAGATGGCCCTTTACCCGGGGGGAAGTGAGACTTCATTGTAGTGCAGATTTCCTTTGCAAGCTTGCTTGGTTGGCCAAAAAGTGCGTATGCGTTTTTTCCTGAATATATTCAGGAAAAAACACATACGCCCTTTTTGGCCAAGTACATCATTGTGGATGTTCTGCCTCTTTTCCTATGCTTTCAATGCAATTCCAGTCTACCTCCTGAAATCGGTTTCCTGCAATTCTGCCCCGCTTTCAAGTCCTCTTGGCAGCCTTACTTCAGTCTATTTTTGGACGATAGCTGTCATTTATAACTCTGCAGGTTTGTGAATTACAGTGCCCCTGAGCTCCTTTCTTCAACTCGCTTTCTTGTGACCTGGCCGCAACACCGCAGGATGGCTTCAGGCCCTAATCTGGTTCCGGCACGGCACGCTGAGCCTTTGGTTAATTCCTCTTCCTGGTGGGAAATGAGAGTTAAATTTGCCCGTCCAGACACCTCCAGCTAGTCTCTCATTGGTTCTCGCTATTCCTGTTCATCTTCCGCAGAAATTGCAAACTGGGCCAAACAGGAGGTTAAAGGGACTGACTCTCCAAGACGGGAGAGTGTTAGTAAAGCGTCTGGAATGTTGCACCCGAGTACCAGGGTACGAAAACTGAGACATATTTGAACACGTCTCCCGATCAAATGGTTGATCATACTCTAGGTTCCACATGCATGTTTTAGCTGAAGGAAGAATACCTTAAACCTGGGTAGTTGAAACCCGTGGAATGGGTACCATGCAATATGACTTCAAAGGGTCTTCATTTGCTCACCGAACCTCTCCAATCCTATCACTGCTGCGTTTATGCCCCTGTACACATGCTTGATTCTCTTTCGGAGACATAGCAATCCATAGGTTTTAAGATACTTACTAGTCAGGTACATTCTTAGGCGTTTAATATGGGGTGTTGAGTCCATTTCGTTGAGCAAGGAGTAACTCTTGTCTATTCCATATTTGGCTTAAGGAACTTTATCTGTGCTCATTTCAATCTCTGGTTTTATGCAGCACCCAAACTCACCTTTACCCTTAAGCAAGCATAAGTTGGTTTTCTAAATTTGAGACCCTGTTCTGTTCTGTAATTCAGTTCCTGTGTAGCCAAGTTTACATTCCGTGTATTACTGATATCTTATGATGTTTCTTTTTCTGTGTGACTTATTTCAGTTAGAATCATCATACCTGAATCCACTCATTATGCTGCTAAGGGCCTGATGACACAGATTTCATTGCTGAGTGATATTGCTTTGTAAGTAAATACCACATCTTTTTTATCCATTTTTCACTTTCTGCGATGTTGAACTTGTACTGTAAACGAGGTTTTTGTAAACAGAGCCGTTCCAAAATTTGGAGTGGCTGTGTCTTTTTGATTTTAAATTCCCTAAGCTATAGGACCATAATTGGAAGTGCCTAGGCTCTGTTGCTTTGTTTTTTAGATGTTTCAGGAAACACCATACACTTCTCCCGAGTGGTTGTTGGCAATTTACATCCCGCCCATCAGCATAACAAGGCTCCCAGTTCTCCATGGCCTGTCCTGCCTTTCTGGATTTTACCCTTTTTTCAGATGGCCCTTTTGACCAGGGGGCAGTGAGACTTCATTGTAGTGCAGATTTCCTTTGCAAGCTTGCTTGTTTGGCCAAAAAGGGCGTATGCGTTTTTTCCTGAATATATTCAGGAAAAAACGCATACGCCCTTTTTGGCCAAGTGCATCATTGTGGATGTTCTGCCTCTTTTCTTATGCTTTCAATGCAATTCCAGTCTACCTCCTGAAATCGGTTTCCTGCAATTCTGCCCCGCTTTCAAGTCCTCTTGGCAGCCTTACTTCAGTCTATTTTTGGACGATAGCTGTCATTTATAAGTCTGCAGGTTTGTGAATTACAGTGCCCCTGAGCTCCTTTCTTCAACTCGCTTTCTTTTGAGCTGGCCGCAACACCGCAGGATGGCTTCAGGCCCTAATCTGGTTCCGGTACGGCACGCTGAGCCTTTGGTTATTTCCTCTTCCTGGTGGGAAATGAGAGTTAAATTTGCCCGTCCAGACACCTCCAGCTAGCCTCTTATTGGTTCTCGCTATTCCTGTTCATCTTCCGCAGAAATTGCAAACTGGGCCAAACAGGAGGTTAAAGGCGCTGACTCTCTAAGTGGGGAGAGTGTTAGTAAAGCATCTGGAATGTTGCACCCGAGTACCAGGGGAGGAAAACTGAGACATATTTGAACACGTCTCCCGATCACATGGTTGATGATACTCTGGGTTCCACGTGCATGTTTTAGCTGAAGGAAGAATACCTAAAACCTGGGTAGTTGAAACCCGTGGAATGGGTACCATGCAATATGACTTCAAAGGGTCTTCATTTGCTCACCGAACCTCTCCAATCCTATCACTGCTGCGTTTATGCCCCTGTACACATGCTTGATTCTCTTTCGGAGACATAGCAATCTATAAGTTTTAAGATACTTACTAGTCAGGTACATTCTTAGGCGTTTAATATGCGGTGTTGAGTCCATTTCGTTGAGCAAGGAGTAGCTCTTGTCTATTCCATATTTGGCTTAAGGAACTTTATCTGTGCTCATTTCAATCTCTGGTTTTATGCAGCACCCCAACTCACCTTTCCCCTTAAGCAAGCATAAGTTGGTTTTCTAAATTTGAGACCCTGTTCTGTTCTGTAATTCAGTTCCTGTGTAGCCAAGTTTCCATTCCGTGTATTACTGATATCTTATGATGTTTCTTTTTCTGTGTGACTTATTTCAGTTAGAATTATCGTACCTGAATCCACTCATTATGCTGCTACGGGCCTGATGACATAGATTTCATTGCTGAGTGATACTGCATTGTACGTAAGTACCACAAGTTCTTTATCCATTTTTCACTTTCTGTGATATTGAACTTGTACGGTAAACGAGGTTCTTGTAAACAGAGGCGTCCCAAACTTTGGGGTGGCTGTGTCTTTTTGATTTTAATTTCCCTAAGCTATAGGACCATAAGTGGAAGTGCCCTAGGCTCTGTTGCTTTGTTTTTTAGATGTTTCAGGAAACACCATACACTTCTCCCAAGTGTCTGTTGGCAATTTACATCCCGCCCATCAGCATAACAAGGCTCCCAGTTCTCCATGGCCTGTCCTGCCTTTCTGGATTTTACACTTTTTTCAGATGGCCCTTTTGACCGGGGGGAAGTGAGACTTCATTGTCGTGCAGATTTCCTTTGCAAGCTTGCTTGGTTGGCCAAAAAGGGCGTATGCGTTTTTTCCTGAATATATTCAGGAAAAAACGCATACGCCCTTTTTGGCCAAGTGCATCATTGTGGACGTTCTGCCTCTTTTCCTATGCTTTCAATGCAATTCCAGTCTACCTCCTGAAATCGGTTTCCTGCAATTCTGCCCCGCTTTCAAGTCCTCTTGGCAGCCTTACTTCAGTCTATTTTTGGACGATAGCTGTCATTTATAACTCTGCAGGTTTGTGAATTACAGTGCCCCTGAGCTCCTTTCTTCAACTCGCTTTCTTGTGAGCTGGCTGCAACACCGCAGGATGGCTTCAGGCCCTAATCTGGTTCCGGCACGGCACGCTGAGCCTTTGGTTAATTCCTCTTCCTGGTGGGAAATGAGAGTTAAATTTGCCCGTCCAGACACCTCCAGCTAGTCTCTCATTGGTTCTCGCTATTCCTGTTCATCTTCCGCAGAAATTGCAAACTGGGCCAAACAGGAGGTTAAAGGGACTGACTCTCCAAGACGGGAGAGTGTTAGTAAAGCGTCTGGAATGTTGCACCCGAGTACCAGGGTACGAAATCTGAGACATATTTGAACACGTCTTCCGATCACATGGTTGATCATACTCTAGGTTCCACATGCATGTTTTAGCTGAAGGAAGAATACCTTAAACCTGGGTAGTTGAAACCCGTGGAATGGGTACCATGCAATATGACTTCAAAGGGTCTTCATTTGCTCACCGAACATCTCCAATCCTATCACTGCTGCGTTTATGCCCCTGTACACATGCTTGATTCTCTTTCGGAGACATAGCAATCCATAGGTTTTAAGATACTTACTAGTCAGGTACATTCTTAGGCGTTTAATATGTGGTGTTGAGTCCATTTCGTTGAGCAAGGAGTAGCTCTTGTCTATTCCATATTTGGCTTAAGGAACTTTATCTGTGCTCGTTTCAATCTCTGGTTTTATGCAGCACCCCAACTCACCTTTCCCCTTAATTAAGCTGAAGTTGGTTTTCTAAATTTGAGACCCTGTTCTGTTCTGTAATTCAGTTCCTGTGTAGCCAAGTTTACATTCCGTGTATTACTGATATCTTATGATGTTTCTTTTTCTGTGTGACTTATTTCAGTTAGAATCATCATACCTGAATCCACTCATTGTGATGCTAAGGGCCTGATGACACCGATTTCATTGCTGAGTGATATTGCTTTGTAAGTAAATACCACAACTTCTTTATCCATTTTTCACTTTCTGCGATGTTGAACTTGTACTGTAAACGAGGTTCTTGTAAACAGAGCCGTTCCAAACTTTGGGGTGGCTGTGTCTTTTTGATTTTAATTTCCCTAAGCTATAGGACCATAAGTGGCAGTGCCCTAGGCTCTGTTGCTTTGTTTTTTAGATGTTTCAGGAAACACCATACACTTCTCCCCAGTGTCTGTTGGCAATTTACATCCCGCCCATCAGCATAACAAGGCTCCCTGTTCTCCATGGCCTGTCCTGCCTTTCTGGATTTTACACTTTTTTCAGATGGCCCTTTTGACCGGGGGGAAGTGAGACTTCATTGTAGTGCAGATTTCCTTTGCAAGCTTGCTTGGTTGGCCAAAAAGGGCGTATGCGTTTTTTCCTGAATATATTCAGGAAAAAACGCATACGCCCTTTTTGGCCAAGTGCATCATTGTGGACGTTCTGCCTCTTTTCCTATGCTTTCAATGCAATTCCAGTCTACCTCCTGAAATCGGTTTCCTGCAATTCTGCCCCACTTTCAAGTCCTCTTGGCAGCCTTACTTCAGTCTATTTTTGGACGATAGCTGTCATTTATAACTCTGCAGGTTTGTGAATTACAGTGCCCCTGAGCTCCTTTCTTCAACTTGCTTTCTTGTGACCTGGCCGCAACACCGCAGGATGGCTTCAGGCCCTAATCTGGTTCTGGCACGGCACGTTGAGCCTTTGGTTAATTCCTCTTCCTGGTGGGAAATGAGAGTTAAATTTGCCCGTCCAGACACCTCCAGCTAGCCTCTCATTGGTTCTCGCTATTCCTGTTCATCTTCCGCAGAAATTGCAAACTGGGCCAAACAGGAGGTTAAAGGGACTGACTCTCCAAGTGGGGAGAGTGTTAGTAAAGCATCTGGAATGTTGCACCCGAGTACCAGGGTACGAAATCTGAGACATATTTGAACACGTCTCCCGATCACATGGTTGATCATACTCTAGGATCCACATGCATGTTTTAGCTGAAGGAAGAATACCTTAAACCTGGGTAGTTGAAACCCGTGGAATGGGTACCATGCAATATGACTTCAAAGGGTCTTCATTTGCTCACCGAACCTCTCCAATCCTATCACTGCTGCGTTTATGCCCCTGTACACATGCTTGATTCTCTTTCGGAGACATAGCAATCCATAGGTTTTAAGATACTTACTAGTCAGGTACATTCTTAGGCGTTTAATATGCGGTGTTGAGTCCATTTCGTTGAGCAAGGAGTAGCTCTTGTCTATTCCATATTTGGCTTAAGGAACTTTATCTGTGCTCATTTCAATCTCTGGTTTTATGCAGCACCCCAACTCACCTTTCCCCTTAAGCAAGCATAAGTTGGTTTTCTAAATTTGAGACCCTGTTCTGTTCTGTAATTCAGTTCCTGTGTAGCCAAGTTTAAATTCCGTGTATTACTGATATCTTATGATGTTTCTTTTTCTGTGTGACTTATTTCAGTTAGAATCATCATACCTGAATCCACTCATTGTGCTGCTAAGGACCTGAGGACATAGATTTCATTGCTGAGTGATATTGCTTTGTAAGTGAATACCACAACTTCTTTATCCATTTTTCACTTTCTGCGATGTTGAACTTGTACTGTAAACGAGGTTCTTGTAAACAGAGCCGTTCCAAACTTTGGGGTGGCTGTGTCTTTTTGATTTTAATTTCCCTAATCTATAGGACCATAAGTGGAAGTGCCCTAGGTTCTGTTGCTTTGTTTTTTAGATGTTTCAGGAAACACCATACACTTCTCCCAAGTGTCTGTTGGCAATTTACATCCCGCCCATCAGCATAACAAGGCTCCCAGTTCTCCATGGCCTGTCCTGCCTTTCTGGATTTTACACTTTTTTCAGATGGCCCTTTTGACCGGGGGGAAGTGAGACTTCATTGTAGTGCAGATTTCCTTTGCAAGCTTGCTTGGTTGGCCAAAAAGGGCGTATGCGTTTTTTCCTGAATATATTCAGGAAAAAACGCATACGCCCTTTTTGGCCAAGTGCATCATTGTGGACGTTCTGCCTCTTTTCCTATGCTTTCAATGCAATTCCAGTCTACCTCCTGAAATCGGTTTCCTGCAATTCTGCCCCGCTTTCAAGTCCTCTTGGCAGCCTTACTTCAGTATATTTTTGGACAATAGCTGTCATTTATAACTCTGCAGGTTTGTGGATTAAAGTGCCCCTGAGCTCCTTTCTTCAACTCGCTTTCTTGTGAGGTGGCCGCAACACCGCAGGATGGCTTCAGGCCCTAATCTGGTTCCGGCCCGGCATGCTGAGCCTTTGGTTAATTCCTCTTCCTGGTGGGAAATGAGAGTTAAATTTGCCCGTTCAGACACCTCCAGCTAGCCTCCCATTGATTCTCGCTATTCCTGTTCATCTTCCGCAGAAATTGCAAACTGGGCCAAACAGGAGGTTAAAGGCACTGACTCTCCAAGTCGGGAGTGTTAGTAAAGCGTCTGGAATGTTGCACCCGAGTACCAGGGGAGGAAAACTGAGACATATTTGAAAACGTCTCCCGTTCACACGGTTGATCATACTCTGGGTTCCACATGCATGTTTTAGCTGAAAGAAGAATACCTTAAACCTGGAGAGTTGAGACCCGTGGAATGGGTACCATGCAATATGACTTCAAAGGGTCTTCATTTGCTCACCGAACCTCTCCAATCCTATCACTGCTGCGTTTATGCCCCTGTACACACGCTTGATTCTCTTTCGGAGACATAGCAATCCATAGGTTTTAAGATACTTACTAGTCAGGTACATTCTTAGGCGTTTAATATGGGGTGTTGAGTCCATTTCGTTGAGCAAGGAGTAGCTCTTGTCTATTCCATATTTGGCTTAAGGAACTTTATCTGTGCTCATTTCAATCTCTGGTTTTATGCAGCACCCCAACTCACCTTCCCCCTTAAGCAAGCGTAAGTTGGTTTTCTAAACTTGAGACACTGTTCTGTTTTGTAATTCAGTTCATGTGTAGCCAAGTTCACATTCTGTGTATTAGTGATACCTTATGATGTTTCTTTTCTGTGTGACTTATTTCAGTTCGAATCATCATACCTGAATCCACTCATTATGCTGCTACGGGCCTGATGACATAGATTTCATTGCTGAGTGATATTGCATTGTACGTAAGTACCACAAGTTCTTTATCCATTTTTCACTTTCTGTGATATTGAACTTGTACCGTAAATGAGGTTCTTGTAAACAGAGCCGTCCCAAACTTTGGGGTGGCTGTGTCTTTTTGATTTTAATTTCCCTAAGCTATAGGACCATAAGTGGAAGTGCCCTAGGCTCTGTTGCTTTGTTTTTTAGATGTTTCAGGAAACACCATACACTTCTCCAGAGTGGCTGTTGGCAATTTACATCCCGCCCATCAGCATAAGAAGGCTCCCAGTTCTCCATGGCCTGTCCTGCCTTTCTGGATTTTACACTTTTTTCAGATGGCCCTTTTGACCGGGTGGAAGTGAGACTTCATTGTAGTGCAGATTTCCTTTGCAAGCTTGCTTGGTTGGCCAAAAAGTGCGTATGCGTTTTTTCCTGAATATATTCAGGAAAAAACGCATACGCCCTTTTTGGCCAAGTGCATCATTGTCGAGTTTCTGACTCTCTTCATATGCTTTCAATGCAATTCCAGTCTACCTCCTGAAATCGGTTTCCTGCAATTCTGCCTTGCTTTCAATGCCTCTTCATAGCCTTACCTCAATATATTTTTTAAAAATAGTTGGCCTTTATAACTCTGCAGGTTTTTGAATTGCAGTGGCCCTTAGCTCCATTTTTTAGCTCTTATTTTTGTGGTCTTGCCCCATAACCACAGGATTCCTTGAAGCCCTATTTTTCTTCTGGGGCACCTTGCTGTGCCTTTGGTTAATTCTTCTTACTGATGTGATATTAGAGTGACATGTGCCCATTGAAACCGCTACAGCTAGTTTCTCACTGGTTCCCCCTATTCCCATTCATCCTCTGCACTAACTGCAGACTGTGCGATACCAGAACTTAAAGGCATTGACTCCATGTGGGGATGTTGTTAGTAAAGCGGCTGGAATGTCGATCCGGAGCCCCAGGAGAGGAAAAATGAGGTGCGTTTTAGAAACCTTTCCCGATCATATGGTATACCAGTCGCTGGGTTTCCCAAGCATGGTTTAGCTGTAGGAAGATTCCCTTCAACCTGGAGTGTTGGGACCCTTGGACTGAGTAGCATGAAGTATTGCATTAAACTTTCGGCAGTTGCTCACCAAAGCTCACCAATCCTGTCAGCCCCAAGTGTCCAGCCTTATGTCTTATCCAGCTGTGGGTTTATATGTGGTCAATCCAGGTTGCATCACAGCCCCTGAGCGAATTTTGTAAGAATTTTTCTCTCTTTCATTGTTTCAGCGTTTTGTTTTTAAAATTTATTTCTATAATGGGGTTTAGCTCCTTTTCACTGCTGTGTTTGTGCCGCTCTGCACACACTTGATTCCCTTATGGAGATATATCAATACATGGGTTTTAAGATTCTTATTCCTCAGATATATTTCTCTGCGGTGTATAGGGTGTGTTGAGGCCTGTTCATTGAGCAAGGTGTAGATCTTGTCTAATACCTATTTGGTTTATTGAACGGTATCTGTGCTAATTTCAAACTCTGGTTTTATGCATCACCCCACCTCTCCTTTCCCCTTAAGCTGACATAAGTGTGTTTTCTAAATGTGAGACACTGTTCTGTTCTGTAATTCATTTCTTGTGCAGCCATATTTACCCTCCCTCTATAAGTGATATCTTATGATATGTTTCTTTTTCTGTTTGACTTATTTCAAGTAGTATTATCGGACCTAAATCCACTCTTTATCCTTCTACTAGCCTTATTACATTGATTTCATGGTGAAGAGATATTCCATTGTACATAAGTACCACATCTTCTTTATCCATTGTTCTCTTTCCTGGGATATTTAAGGTGTACTGAAGTTGAGGTTCTTGTAAACAGAGTAGCCCTAAACTGTGGTGTGCTTGTGTCTTGTTGATTTTTAGACTTCCCTAGATATACTCCCATGATTGGAAGTGTCCTATGCTCTGTAGCTCTGTTTTTTAGATGATTTAGGAACCACCATACACTTCTCCAGAGTGGCTCTCGGCAGTTCACACACTGCCCATCAGCGTATAAAGGCTCCCTGTTCTCCATGGCCTGTCCTGCATTTCTGGTTTTTACAATTTTTTAGGATGGCCCTTTTGACCGGTGGGAAGTGAGACTTCTTTGTTGTGCACATTTGCATTGCTTGCTTGCTTCGTTGCCCATAAAGTGCGTATGCGTTTTTTCCTGGATATAATCAGGAAAAAACGCATACGCCCTTTTGGGCCAACTGCATCATTGTCGAAATTCTGCCGCTTTTCATGTGCGTTAAAGACGAGTCCAATCTATCTCTTGAAATCTGTTTCTTGCAATTCTGTCTTGCATTCAGATCCTCTTCTTTGCCTTACCTCAACATATTTTTGGACGTTAGTTTTCATTTATAACTCTGCAGGTTTGTGAATTGCAGTGACCCTGAGCTCCATTTTTTAAGTTGCTCTTTTGTGAGCTGGCCTCAAACCCGCAGGATTGCTTCAGGCCCTATTTTGGCTCCGGCGAGGCAGGCTGAGCCTTCCTTTAATTCTTACTCTTAATGGGAAATTAGAGTGATATGTGCCCGTCCAAACCCCTACAACTCTTCTCTCATTGGTTCCCCCTCTTCCCGTTCATCCTCCTCACAATTTGCAAAATGTGTGAAACAGAAGTTTAAATGTGCTGATTCTCCAAGTGGGGAGATTCTAAGTAGCGTGGCTGGAATGGTGAACAGGAGCACCAGGAGAGGATAAATGAGGTGCATTTTAGACACATCTCCCGATCACATGGTGTACAGTCCTCTGGGTTTTCCATGCATGTTTTAGCTGTAGGAAGATCCCTTGAACCTGCAGATTTGGGACCCATTGAATGGGTACCAGGTAGTATTACTTTAAAGGGTGTGCATTTCCTCACCCAACCTCACATTTCTCTTAGCGCAAACAGTTTCCAGCCTTATGTCTCATCCTGCTGTGGGTCTAGATGTGTTCAATCCATGTTGCATCACCGTCCCTGAGGAAAAGTTGTAAGAGGTTTTCTCTGTCTCTCTGTCGTTTATTTTTTTCAATTTATTACTATATTGGTTACAGCTGATTTTCAAAGCTCTGTTTCTTGCTGCTGTACATCCACTTGATTCACGTACAGAGAGACATCAATAAATTCTTTTTCAGATTCTTACCAGTTGTATATATTCTTTTCCGGTGACTTGAGTGTGCTGAGTGCAGTTCTTTTAGCTACCGTGTAGGCCTTGTTGATTATCAGTTTGGTATTTGGAATGGTATCTTTGCTAATTTCAACCTCCTGGATGATGCCTCACCCCTCCCCACCTTTCCCGTTTAGCAGCCTTATGCGTGTTTTCTACATATTTGACTATGTTTTTGTTTTGTAATTTATTTCATGTGTAGCCATTTTGGATTCCACCTTTAAGTGATATCTTATGATATGTGTCTTTTTCTTTTTGAATTCTGTCACTTAGAATGATCATACGTAACTCCTCCGGAGTTGTTACAACTGGCCATATTTCATTGATTTCCAGGCTGAATAATATTCCACTCTACCTAAGTACCACATCTCTATCCATTTTTTCCCTCCAGAGACATTTAAGTTATATCCTAGTCGAGGATCTTTTAAACAGAGAGGGGGTAAACATTGGGGTGCCTGTGTCCTCTCGATTTTTGTTTTTCCCAAGATATACGCCCATGAGTGCAAGTGCCCTATGCTCTGTAGCTCATTTTTTAGATGCTTTAGTAAACACAATACACTTCTCCAGAATGGCCGTTGGCAATATACATTTCCACTATAAGTCTCACAGGGCTCCCTCTTCTCGTTGCCCTGTCCTGCATTTCTGTTGTTTACGCTTTATGAGGATGGCTCTTCTGACTGATGCGAAGTGATATCTTTTGTAGTATTGACTTCCAGTGCCCACCTGTTTGGTTGGCTAAAAAAGTGTATGCCCTTTTCTTGAATATATACAGAAAAGAATGCATACACCCTTTTTGGCCAACTGCAATGTTGGCAATGTTCAGCTCCTTTTCTTGTGCTTAATGGCGAGTCCTTTCTACCTCCTCAAATCCCTTTCCTGCCATTCTCCCTTGCTTACAAGTCCTTTTCTCTGACTTTCCTCAAGACATTTTTCAGTGATGGATATTTTCAACTCTGCAGTTTTGTGAATTTTACTGCCCCTGAGTTCCATTGTTCAACTCGTGTTTATGGGAACTGGCCACAAAGCAGCGGGATTTCCTCAAGCCCTATACTGTTTCCATGGGCAACCCTAGCCTTTGGTCAATTCGTCTTCCTGATTGGAAATTAGAGTGACATGTGCCTGTCTGAACACCTAGGACTTGTTTCTCATTGTTCCTCATCCTTCCGCTTCATCCTCTGGACAAATTCCAAACTGTACACAACAGGATGTTGACAGTGCTGACATCTCCAAGTGGGGAGACTGTTAGTAAAGACGCTGGAGGGGTGAACCCGAGCACCAGGAGATGAGGAGATGAGATGCCTTTTCCAAACTCTTCCCGATCAGATGGTATACCATCCTCTGGGTGTGACAGACATGTTTTAGCAGTAGGAAGAGTCCCATTCATGTAAGGAGAACACCAGGGCTTTTTCAAAATCAGTGTCTCCCCGAAACCCAAACTGGGGAAGTTTTTAAGCTACGGCTACACATATGTTCATTAAGGGCCTTGGGAAGTAGGCAGAGTCCAAACTTTAGATGATTGAAGTCTTCAGGGTCAGAAGCACTCACCACCAGCTTCCCTTAGGCTACACTTTAACTGTCATTGATAGATGATGTCAATAAAAATATCTATTCTTTTTCAGATTATTTCCCCTTATAGGTTATTGCAAAATGTTGAGTGTAGTTCCCTGTGCTATACAGTAGTTCCTTGTTGATGATCTATTTTATACATAGCAGTGTGTATGTGTTCATTCCAAACTGTTAATTTATCCCTCCTCCCACCTTTCCCCTTTGGTAATAATAAATTATAAGATTTTATACTTCTCAGAAATGGGGGAGCTGAAAGAGAGGTATCATTTTCAATGGAAAAGCATTTAAAACAAGATTGAAGGTTTAACCAAGATTATTAGCTGTACATCCTTGGAAAGAAATCACTTCGTTTCTCTAATATTGACCTGACAAATAAGACAAACCTTTTCACTGAACTTGCTTATAAAAAGTGATGGAAATATCAAATGGAAGTGTTAAAAACATCTTATTTTACCCGAGCCTTATACACTGTTCTATGTTAACTACAGTTTGGCTCACACATCTGTTCATTGAGGTTACAATAGTCTCAATTTCTGTTACTGATCCTCCAGAGTGGACCCCAACAAGTGTCCCCCTGCCCAGTGTCATTGGGGCCAACAGATCGAGACTGAGTTTGGTTCACAAGCAAAGGAAACTTTATATTTTGATCAGAGAATGGAGAGGTGAGAGCATGCACTACCCCGTGGGCTGTGGGCTGGGCTGCTGTGTAGAGATCCTGTCAGAGTCAGTGGGAGGGAGGGAGGCGGCGGAGCTCTCGAGGGCCGGGTTGGCTGTAGCTCAGGCTCTATATCGTGGAGTCTGCACTGGGCCCCAGGAGCTGAGGTGTCGACCCAGCCATTCTGCACTAGGAAATCTGGTCTGAAGTGCCGGGTGTGGAACCTCTGCATGCGGGACCCTAGGAGCACGTGAAATTAGACAAAGCACAAAGGATAAAAAAGGTTAGACTTGACTTTATTGCCCAGATTCTATTTTTATCTCCCAGGGATTTTTAATGGGCTTTGCTGGGGACAAACCCCTCCTCTGCCTTTTGTCCCGTTCCTCATTCTTGGAGTGCTGAGGGTGCAGACCCTTCTTCTGTAACTGCTGAGTGCTGAGTTGGGAGCCCTCATACCCTGGGGCGAGGGTCAGAGCTTCTCCCCAGCAGCCTCCCGGTGACGTTGATTGTCCCCAGGACCCCTGCCTCCCTGCTCGTCCACCTGAGCACCAGCATTGGAAGTGTTATAGATTCTAATGACCTTTAAGGGTCCAGGAAAGAGATGTGCAGAGACGCTGTGGGGGCCGGTTTCACCCCACCCCACATTTGTTCGGCCACCTTAGGCTGACCGTCTCTGCCAGCCTAGATGCTCTGACCAGTAGTCTGCGCTTTCTTCAGTTAGGCCCCTGAATTAACGTACAAACAGCACCAGGTGTCAGAGCCCTGCCTGCTCAACTCCCAGACAGTCCAGGGTCAGTGGTGACCAAGGACCATGATGGCTACTGAGTCAACAGCCTTTTGAAGTAAACAGGAGTCCAGCCGGTCTTATTGGCCACCATCATCACGGTGTCTGTAGGCTTTTCTATGGTGACAGTGTGGTATACTGTTCCCCCGCCAAGATTATTAGCTCCCCTCTGGGTGCAGTAAGTCCTGCAAGCAGTAGTCTACTCTTTTGGGACACACTCTTGTTGTTTTATGAGAGAAACTCCAGGTCAAGTGATGTTCACACGAGTCGTCATGGTGCCCTGTTGCCCCCGGTTATCTCTCTGGATGTTGGAGTTGGAGGGCCTCCTCACTCGAGGTCGGTGTGCCCACGGAGAGAACCCTGCAACTTCAGGGCATGGTTGGTGGTTAGGATCACCACGTGGGGTCCTTTTCCCTTAGGAGGGAGGTGGCCTTTTGGGCTGCTGATTTCCAGGTTTTTAGATACCGCCAGTATCTTGGCCAGATGTGGCAGTGGGCCAAGCCCCTTAGTGACCGTAGTTTATCCTACCTGGATGGCATTCTTGCATTGTTCCATTTCAAGTGGTCCCAGTTTTTGCGCTAATTCTCCAATGGCGATTCACCTTTCACCGGGATTGTAAAGATCAAAGGGTTTAGCTAAATTAGGGAGTTCCAGGGCAAGGGTCTGAATTGACTGCTCTTTCCATTCTTGAAAGGCCACTTCTGGATTCTATTCAAAAGGATCATCATCTTTTCCTTTCAGTGTTTCATATAGAGGCCCAGCTAGTAGACTGTAGTTAGGGATCCAGAAGCAGCAAACCCTGGCCTCCCCAGGAACCCCTAAGCTGTCTTCTAGTTTTAGAAAGGGGTAAGGCTGAAAATGGTTTCTTCCCTTTCCTGGGATGGGCTTCTCTGACCTTCTGTGAGAATGAAGCCCAGGCAGGTCACCGCAGTCTGTGATATTTGAGCTTTTTCTTGGACAACTTCTATCCTTTATTGGCTTGGTAGTTCAGAGGCCTCCTTAGTAGGGCTGGTGATCAGAATGTCGTCTGCATATTGAAGGAGGGTTTCCTTTTCCAGAGGTAGAACTTTTAGGTCTTTAGCTAAGCTTTCCCCAAAGATGGTGTGGGAATTTTTGCACCCTTGGGGCCAGACGGCCCGGAAGTATTGTTTTAGTTGTATGTTGAGTCCTGCCACTCACAAGCCAAAATTTCTTGTGACTCTGGGACTAATGGAATACAAAAGAAGGCATCATTGAAGACTAATACAGAATACCATGTCCTGGTGGTTGGTAGAATGACCAGCAGGGTGTAGGAATTAGGAGCAACTGGAGGTATATCCTCGGTGGCTTCACTGACTGTCCTGACATCCTTTACCAGGTCCCCAGCAGCCCATGGGGCTCTCGTGGTCAGACCAATCCCAGAATATGGAGCTCACCTGGGCAGGTACCCCACCCCCACCCCAGCCCACGGGGCTCTCGTGGTCAGGCCCCTCCCAGGATACAGAGCTACCCTTGCAGGTACCGTGGCAGGGCTGGGCACACAGGAACCGTGCACATAGCCCTCATTGCAGAGCACCCCCAGCTCACCTGTCGCTCAGAGCTGACACAGAGCACCTCAGAGCAGGACTTGAACTAACAAACAGCAGCTGCGACAGGTCTGTGACCCTGGGCATCACTCCATGAGGCCTCCCTCCACCTGGTCTTCCAGAGACTTCCACTGCACCCGGGGCACCAGGCCTCTGTCTCCAACCACCACCCACCCCTCCTCTGCCTGACTCCTGGGTTCCTCTCATTAGGAGAGGGTTTTCTTGAAGTTGTCTCCCACTCATGGGCCAGATAAAATGATTAGAAAACAAGCCAAAGCTGCAGCCCCTTGTCTATCCTGACTCTCAGGAGCCCACACCTGTTCCTTGGACCTGGCCGGTTCAGCAAGTTCCATTTTCTGCAACTGTGAGCCCCTGAGGGGTGATGATTGGCTGACCTGGGCAGCCTTACCGTGCCGGCCAGCCCTCCCCAGGTGTGCCTGGGTTGAGATCAATATAAATACCACTCCAGGCAGCAAGAGCCCCTGCAGCCGTGCCTGACGCCATTTTCTCTGCCCTGTCAGCAGTCTCGGGGCTGGGCTGGTGGGAGGGAGTGAGAGGCCACGGCTTTGTGGGTGGCCCAGTGTGAGTGGGGCTCTGCTGGACTTTCTGCAGCAGTTGCCAGGCTGCCACCTGCTAAAGAAGAGGATGTGTCACCCATACCTGCTGCTGGAATTTCTCCCTGGGCAGAGGTGAGGAAGGAAAAAAGCAGTGGGGGCAGGGACAGGACGGGTATCTCAGGCAGGGAAATGGAAATCTTCCAGAAGAGCACCCAGGGCCAGGACCATCCTGGCTGGCCTGCAGGCACCAAGTCGGCCGGCATGCTGTCACTCGTGTGGCTCTATGGCCCTTCCTCTAGGCTTTCAAGTCCTTGTATATATTCAGGTGTTTTACCTGGGACGGGTGGGAATAGTTCAGCAGCAACTGGCCTGGGGCTCAGCTCACGTTTACTCACAGATGCCTCGGCACGGTGCCCCAGCTTTGCAATGAGGACGCTTGTTGCGTGGGGGCTGCTGGCTGAATGGGAGACGATTCCCCACCACTGACCAACTTCAGAATTGTTTACAACTGGAGCAAGTGCCCTGATACGGTTTTCCTCTGTGGAACTGGTGGGTTCTGTGTTTTTTTCTCTTTTTCGTTTTTGGTTCAAGGTAGATTTTATTCCTCTTTTTTGTATTTACAGATATAAGCATGGAAATAATTTATTCATATAAATACATGTATGTGCAGGGAATAATTGTTTTTTCTGTTTTATTTTTTAAATTTTATTTCTTTTTAATTTTGAATTTTATTTTATATTTTTATACAGCAGGTTCTTATTGGTTATCTATTTTATACATATAAATGTATACATGCCAATCCCAGTCTCTCAACTCCTCCCACCACCACCCCCCAACAGCTTCCCCCCTTGTTGTCCATACGTTTGTTGTCTACATCTGTTGCTCTATTTATGCCTTGCAAAATGGTTAATCTGTACAGTTTTTCTAGGTTCCACATATATGCATGAATATACAAGATTTGTTTTTCTCTTTCTGACTTACTTCACTCTGTATGACAGTCTCTAGATCCATCGACGTCTCTACAAATGACCCAATTTCATTCCTTTTCATGGCTTAGTAATATTCCATTTTATATATGTCCCACAGCTTTATGCATTCGTCTGTCTGTGGGCATTTAGGTTGCTTCCATTACCTCGATATTGTAAATAGTGATGCAATGAACATTGCGGTGAATGACTCTTTTTGATTTATGGTTTTGTCTGGGTATATGTCCAGTACTGGGATTGCTGTATCATATGGTAATTCTATTGTTAGTTTCTTAAGAAATTCCATATTGTTCTCCATAATGACTGTATCAATTTATATTCCCAACAATAGTGGAAGAGGGTTCCTTTTCTCCAGACCCTTTCCAGCATTTTTTGTTTGTAGATTTTCAATGATGCCTATTCTACCAGGTGTGAGGTGATACCTCATTGTTGAATCCATTTCGTTGAGCAAGGGGTAGCTCTTGTCTATTACATATTTGGCTTATGGAATGGTATCTGTGCTAATTTCAAACTCTGCTTTTATGCAGCACCCCAACTCACCTTCCCCCTTAAGCAGGCATAAGTTGGTTTTCTAAACTTGAGACCCTGTTCTGTTTTGTAATTCAGTTCATGTGTAGCCAAGTTCACATTCCGTGTATTAGTGATACCTTATGATGTTTCTTTTTCTGTGTGACTTATTTCACTTAGAATCATCGTGCCTCAATCCACTCATTATGCTGGTACGGGCCTGGTGACATAGATTTCATTGCTGAGTGGTATTCTGTTGTACAGAAGTACCGCAACTTCTTTATCCATTATTTGCTCTCTGGGATATTTAACTTGTGCCGTAGAAGAGATTCCTGTAAAAAGAGCCGCCCCAAATTTTGGGGTTGCTGTGTCTTTTTGATATTAATTTCCCTAAGCTATAGGACCATAAGTGGAAGTGCCCTAGGCTCTGTTGCTTTGTTTTTTAGATGTTTCAGGAAACACCATACACTTCTCCCGAGTGTCTGTTGGCAATTTACATCCCGCCCATCAGCATAACAAGGCTCCCAGTTCTCCATGGCCTGTCCTGCCTTTCTGGATTTTACACTTTATTCTGATGGCCCTTTTGACCGGGGGGAAGTGAGACTTCATTGTAGTGCAGATTTCCTTTGCAAGCTTGCTTGGTTGGCCAAAAAGGGCGTATGCGTTTTTTCCTGAATATATTCAGGAAAAAACGCATATGCCCTTTTGGCAAAGTGCATCATTGTGGACGTTCTGCCTCTTTTCCTACGCTTTCAATGCAATTCCAGTCTACCTCCTGAAATCGGTATCCTGCAATTCTGCCCCGCTTTCAAGTCCTCTTGGCAGCCTTACTTCAGTATATTTTTGGACGATAGCTGTCATTTATAACTCTGCAGGTTTGTGAATTACAGAGCCCCTGAGCTCCTTTCTTCAACTCACTTTCTTGTGAGCTGGCCGCAACACTGCAGGATGACTTCAGGCCCTAATCTGTTTCCGTCACGGCACGCTGAGCCTTTGGTTAATTCCTCTTCCTAGTGGGAAATGAGAGTTAAATTTGCCCGTCCAGACACCTCCAGCTAGTCTCTCATTGGTTCTCCCTATTCCTGTTCATCTTCCGCAGAAATTGCAAACTGGGCCAAACAGGAGGTTAAAGGGACTGACTCTCCAAGTCGGGAGAGTGTTAGTAAAGCGTCTGGAATGTTGCACCCGAGTACCAGGGTATGAAAACTGAGACATATTTGAACACGTCTCCCGATCACACGGTTGATCATACTCTGGGTTCCACATGCATGTTTTAGCTGAAGGAAGAATACCTTAAACCTGGAGAGTTGAGACCCGTGGAATGGGTACCATGCAATATGACTTCAAAGGGTCTTCATTTGCTCACCGAACCTCTCCAATCCTATCACTGCTGCATTTATGCCCCAGTACACACGCTTGATTCTCTTTCGGAGACATAGCAATCCCTAGGTTTTAAGATACTTACTAGTCAGGTACATTCTTAGGCATTTAATATGGGGTGTTGAGTCCATTTCGTTGAGCAAGGAGTAGCTCTTGTCTATTCCATATTTGGCTTAAGGAACTTTATCTGTGCTCATTTCAATCTCTGGTTTTATGCAGCACCCCAACTCACCTTTCCCCTTAAGCAAGCAGAAGTTGGTTTTCTAAATTTGAGACCCTGTTCTGTTTTGGAATTCAGTTCCTGTGTAGCCAAGTTTACATTCCGTGTATTAGTGATATCTTTTGATGTTTCTTTTTCTGTGTGATTTATTTCAGTTAGAATCATCGTACCTGAATCCACTCATTATGCTGCTACGGGCCTGATGACATAGATTTCATTGCTGAGTGATATTGCATTGTACGTAAGTACCACAAGTTCTTTATCCATTTTTCACTTTCTCTGATATTGAACTTGTACGGTAAACGAGGTTCTTGTAAACAGAGGCGTCCCAAACTTTGGGGTGGCTGTGTCTTTTTGATTTTAATTTCCCTAAGCTATAGGACCATAAGTGGCAGTGCCCTAGGCTCTGTTGCTTTCTTTTTTAGATGTTTCAGGAAACACCATACACTTCTCCCGAGTGTCTGTTGGCAATTTACATCCCGCCCATCAGCATAACAAGGCTCCCAGTTCTCCATGGCCTGTCCTGCCTTTCTGGATTTTACACTTTTTTCAGATGGCCCTTTTGACCGGGGGGAAGTGAGACTTCATTGTAGTGCAGATTTCCTTTGGAAGCTTGCTTGGTTGGCCAAAAAGGGCGTATGCGTTTTTTCCTTAATATATTCAGGAAAAAACGCATACGCCCTTTTTGGCCAAGTGCATCATTGTGGACGTTCTGCCTCTTTTCCTATGCTTTCAATGCAATTCCAGTCTACCTCCTGAAATCGGTTTCCTGCAATTCTGCCCCGCTTTCAAGTCCTCTTGGCAGCCTTACTTCAGTCTATTTTTGGACGATAGCTGTCATTTATAACTCTGCAGGTTTGTGAATTACAGTGCCCCTGAGCTCCTTTCTTCAACTCGCTTTCTTGTGACCTGGCCGCAACACCGCAGGATGGCTTCAGGCCCTAATCTGGTTCTGGCACGGCACGCTGAGCCTTTGGTTATTTCCTCTTCCTGGTGGGAAATGAGAGTTAAATTTGCCCGTCCAGACACCTCCAGCTAGCCTCTCATTGGTTCTCGCTATTCCTGTTCATCTTCCGCAGAAATTGCAAACTGGGCCAAACAGGAGGTTAAAGGGACTGACTGTCCAAGTCGGGAGAGTGTTAGTAAAGCGTCTGGAATGTTGCACCCGAGTACCAGGGTATGAAAACTGAGACATATTTGAACACGTCTCCCGATCACACGGTTGATCATACTCTGGGTTCCACATGCATGTTTTAGCTGAAGGAAGAATACCTTAAACCTGGAGAGTTGAGACCCGTGGAATGGGTACCATGCAATATGACTTCAAAGGGTCTTCATTTGCTCACCGAACCTCTCCAATCCTATCACTGCTGCATTTATGCCCCAGTACACACGCTTGATTCTCTTTCGGAGACATAGCAATCCCTAGGTTTTAAGATACTTACTAGTCAGGTACATTCCTAGGCGTTTAATATGGGGTTTTGAGTCCATTTCGTTGAGCAAGGAGTAGCTCTTGTCTATTCCATATTTGGCTTAAGGAACTTTATCTGTGCTCATTTCAATCTCTGGTTTTATGCAGCACCCCAACTCACCTTTCCCCTTAAGCAAGCAGAAGTTGGTTTTCTAAATTTGAGACCCTGTTCTGTTTTGGAATGCAGTTCCTGTGTAGCCAAGTTTACATTCCGTGTATTACTGATATCTTATGATGTTTCTTTTTCTGTGTGACTTATTTCAGTTAGAATCATCGTACCTGAATCCACTCATTATGCTGCTACGGGCCTGATGACTTAGATTTCATTGCTGAGTGATATTGCATTGTACATAAGTACCACAAGTTCTTTATCCATTTTTCACTTTCTCTGATATTGAACTTGTACGGTAAACGAGGTTCTTGTAAAGAGAGGCGTCCCAAACTTTGGGGTGGCTGTGTCTTTTTGATTTTAATTTCCCTAAGCTATAGGACCATAAGTGGAAGTGCCCTAGGCTCTGTTGCTTTGTTTTTTAGATGTTTCAGGAAACACCATACACTTCTCCCGAGTGGTTGTTGGCAATTTACATCCCGCCCATCAGCATAACAAGGCCCCCAGTTCTCCATGGCCTGTCCTGCCTTTCTGGATTTTACACTTTTTTCAGATGGCCCTTTTGACCGGGGGGAAGTGAGACTTCATTGTAGTGCAGATTTCCTTTGCAAGCTTGCTTGGTTGGCCAAAAAGGGCGTATGCGTTTTTTCCTGAATATATTCAGGAAAAAACGCATACGCCCTATTTGGCCAAGTGCATCATTGTGGACGTTCTGCCTCTTTTCCTATGCTTTCAATGCAATTCCAGTCTACCTCCTGAAATCGGTTTCCTACAATTCTGCTCCGCCTTCAAGTCCTCTTGGCAGCCTTATTTCAGTATATTTTGGGACGATAGCTGTCATTTATAACTCTGCAGGTTTGTGAATTACAGTGCCCCTGAGCTCCTTTCTTCAACTCGCTTTCTTTTGAGCTGGCCGCAACACCGCAGGGTGGCTTCAGGCCCTAATCTGGTTCCAGTACGGCAGGCTGAGCCTTTGGTTATTTCCTCTTCCTGGTGGGAAATGAGAGTTAAATTTGCCCGTCCAGACACCTCCAGCTAGCCTCTCATTGGTTCTCGCTATTCCTGTTCATCTTCCGCAGAAATTGCAAACTGTGCCAAACAGGAGGTTAAAGGCGCTGACTCTCCAAGTGGGGAGAGTGTTAGTAAAGCTTCTGGAATGTTGCACCCGAGTACCAGGGGAGGAAAACTGAGACATATTTGAACACGTCTCGCGATCACATGGTTGATCATACTCTAGGTTCCATATGCATGTTTTAGCTGAAGGAAGAATACCTTAAACCTGGGTATTTGAAACCAGTGTAATGGGTACCATGCAATATGACTTCAAAGGGTCTTCATTTGCTCACCAAACCTCTCCAATCCTATCACTGCTGCGTTTATGCCCCTGTACACATGCTTGATTCTCTTTCGGAGACATAGCAATCTATAGGTTTTATGATACTTACTAGTCAGGTACATTCTTAGGCGTTTAATATGCGGTGTTGAGTCCATTTCGTTGAGCAAGGAGTAGCTCTTGTCTATTCCATATTTGGCTTAAGGAACTTTATCTGTGCTCATTTCAATCTCTGGTTTTATGCAGCACCCCAACTCACCTTTCCCCTTAAGCAAGCATAAGTTGGTTTTCTAAATTTGAGACCTTGTTCTGCTTTGGAATGCAGTTCCTGTGTAGCCAAGTTTACATTCCGTGTATTAGTGATATCTTATGATGTTTCTTTTTCTGTGTGACTTATTTCAGTTAGAATCATCGTACCTGAGTCCACTCCTTATGCTGCTACGGGCCTGATGACATAGATTTCATTGCTGAGTGATACTGCATTGTACGTAAGTACCACAAGTTCTTTATCCATTTTTCAATTTCTGTGATATTGAACTTGTACGGTAAACGAGGTTCTTGTAAACGGAGGCGTCCCAAACTTTGGGGTGGCTGTGTCTTTTTGATTTTAATTTCCCTAAGCTATAAGACCATAAGTGGAAGTGCCCTAGGCTCTGTTGCTTTGTTTTTTAGATGTTTCAGGAAACACCATACACTTCTCCTGAGTGTCTGTTGGCAATTTACATCCCGCCCATCAGCATAACAAGGCTCCCAGTTCTCCATGGCCTGTCCTGCCTTTCTGGATTTTACACTTTTTTCAGATGGCCCTTTTGACCGGGGGGAAGTGAGACTTCATTGTAGTGCAGATTTCCTTTGCAAGTTTGCTTGGTTGGCCAAAAAGGGCGTATGCGTTTTTTCCTGAATATATTCAGGAAAAAACGCATACGCCCTTTTTGGCCAAGTGCATCATTGTGGACGTTCTGCCTCTTTTCCTATGCTTTCAATGCAATTCCAGTCTACCTCCTGAAATCGGTTTCCTGCAATTCTGCCCCGCTTTCAAGTCCTCTTGGCAGCCTTACTTCAGTCTATTTTTGGACGATAGCTGTCATTTATAACTCTGCAGGTTTGTGAATTACAGTGCCCCTGAGCTCCTTTCTTCAACTCGCTTTCTTGTGAGCTGGCCGCAACACCGCAGGATGGCTTCAGGCCCTAATCTGGTTCCGGCACGGCACACTGAGCCTTTGGTTATTTCCTCTTCCTGGTCGGAAATGAGAGTTAAATTTGCCCGTCCAGACACCTCCAGCTAGCCTCTCATTGGTTCTCGCTATTCCTGTTCATCTTCCGCAGAAATTGCAAACTGGGCCAAACAGGAGGTTAAAGGCGCTGACTCTCCAAGTGGGGAGAGTGTTAGTAAAGCGTCTGGAATGTTGCACCCGAGTACCAGGGTACGAAAACTGAGACATATTTGAACACGTCTGCCGTTCACATGGTTGATCATACTTGGGTTCCACATGCATGTTTTAGCTGAAGGAAGAATACCTTAAACCTGGAGAGTTAAGACCCGTGGAATGGGTACCATGCAATATGACTTCAAAGGCTCTTCATTTGCTTACCGAACCTCTCCAATCCTATCACTGCTGCGTTTATGCCCCTGTACACATGCTTGATTCTCTTTCGGAGACATAGCAATCCATAGGTTTTAAGATACTTACTAGTCAGGTACATTCTTAGGCGTTTAATATGCGGTGTTGAGTCCATTTCGTTGAGCAAGGAGTAGCTCTTGTCTATTCCATATTTGGCTTAAGGAACTTTATCTGTGCTCATTTCAATCTCTGGTTTTATGCAGCACCCCAACTCACCTTTACCCTTAAGCAAGCATAAGTTGGTTTTCTAAATTTGAGACCCTGTTCTGTTCTGTAATTCAGTTCCTGTGTAGCCAAGTTTCCATTCCGTGTATTACTGATATCTTATGATGTTTCTTTTTCTGTGTGACTTATTTCAGTTAGAATCATCATACCTGAATCCACTCATTGTGCTGCTCTGGGCCTGATGACACAGATTTCATTGCTGAGTGATATTGCTTTGTAAGTAAATACCACAACTTCTTTATCCATTTTTCACTTTCTGCGATGTTGAACTTGTACTGTAAACGAGGTTCTTGTAAACAGAGCCGTTCCAAACTTTGGGGTGGCTGTGTCTTTTTGATTTTAATTTCCCTAAGCTATAGGACCATAAGTGGAAGTGCCCTAGGTTCTGTTGCTTTGTTTTTTAGATGTTTCAGGAAACACCATACACTTCTCCCGAGTGGTTGTTGGCAATTTACATCCCGCCCATCAGCATAACAAGGCTCCCAGTTCTCCATGGCCTGTCCTGCCTTTCTGGATTTTACACTTTTTTCAGAGGGCCCTTTTGATCGGGGGGAAGTGAGACTTCATTGTAGTGCAGATTTCCTTTGCAAGCTTGCTTGGTTGGCCAAAAAGGGCGTATGCGTTTTTTCCTGAATATATTCAGGAAAAAACGCATACGCCCTTTTTGGCCAAGTGCATCATTGTGGACGTTCTGCCTCTTTTCCTATGCTTTCAATGCAATTCCAGTCTACCTACTGAAATCGGTTTCCTGCAATTCTGCCCCGCTTTCAAGTCCTCTTGGCAGCCTTACTTCAGTCTATTTTTGGACGATAGCTGTCATTTATAACTCTGCAGGTTTGTGAATTACAGTGCCCCTGAGCTCCTTTCTTCAACTCGCTTTCTTGTGAGCTGGCCGCAACACCGCAGGATGGCTTCAGGCCCTAATCTGGTTCCGGCACGGCACACTGAGCCTTTGGTTATTTCCTCTTCCTGGTGGGAAATGAGAGTTAAATTTGCCCGTCCAGACACCTCCAGCTAGCCTCTCATTGGTTCTCGCTATTCCTGTTCATCTTCCGCAGAAATTGCAAACTGGGCCAAACAGGAGGTTAAAGGCGCTGACTCTCCAAGTGGGGAGAGTGTTAGTAAAGCGTCTGGAATGTTGCACCCGAGTACCAGGGGAGGAAAACTGAGACATATTTGAATACGTCTCCCGATCACATGGTTGATCATACTTGGGTTCCACATGCATGTTTTAGCTGAAGGAAGAATACCTAAAACCTGGGTAGTTGAAACCCGTGGAATGGGTACCATGCAATATGACTTCAAAGGGTCTTCATTTGCTCACCGAACCTCTCCAACCCTATCACTGCTGCGTTTATGCCCCTGTACACACGCTTGATTCTGTTTTGGAGACATAGCAATCCATAGGTTTTAAGATACTTACTAGTCAGGTACATTCTTAGGCGTTTAATATGGGGTGTTGAGTCCATTTCATTGATCAAGGAGTAGCTCTTGTCTATTCCATATTTGGCTTAAGGAACGTTATCTGTGCTCATTTCAATCTCTGGTTTTATGCAGCACCCCAACTCACCTTTACCCTTAAGCAAGCATAAGTTGGTGTTCTAAATTTGAGACCCTGTTCTGTTTTGGAATGCAGTTCCTGTGTAGCCAAGTTTACATTCCGTGTATTAGTGATATCTTATGATGTTTCTTTTTCTGTGTGACTTATTTCAGTTAGAATCATCGTACCTGAATCCACTCATTATGCTGCTACGGGCCTGATGACATAGATTTCATTGCTGAGTGGTATTGCTTTGTAAGTAAATACCACAACTTCTTTATCCATTTTTCACTTTCTGCGATGTTGAACTTGTAATGTAAACGAGGTTCTTGTAAACAGAGGCATCCCAAACTTTGGGGTGGCTGTGTCTTTTTGATTTTAATTTCCCTAAGCTATAGGACCATAAGTGGCAGTGCACTAGGCTCTGTTGCTTTGTTTTTTAGATGTTTCAGGAAACACCATACACTTCTCCCGAGTGTTTGTTGGCAATTTACATCCCGCCCTTCAGCATAACAAGGCTCCCAGTTCTCCATGGCCTGTCCTGCCTTTCTGCATTTTACACTTTTTTCAGATGGCCCTTTTGACCGGGGGAAGTGAGACTTCATTGTAGTGCAGATTTCCTTTGCAAGCTTGCTTGGTTGGCCAAAAAGGGCGTATGCGTTTTTTCCTGAATATATTCAGGAAAAAACGCATACGCCCTTTTTGGCCAAGTGCATCATTGTGGACCTTAGGCCTCTTTTCCTATGCTTTCAATGCAATTCCAGTCTACCTCCTGAAATCGGTTTCCTGCAATTGTGCCCTGCTTTCAAGTCCTCTTGGCAGCCTTACTTCAGTCTATTTTTGGACGATAGCTGTCATTTATAACTCTGCAGGTTTGTGAATTACAGTGCCCCTGAGCTCCTTTCTTCAACTCGCTTTCTTGTGAGCTGGCCGCAACACCGCAGGATGGCTTCAGGCCCTAATCTGGTTCCGGCACGGCACCCTGAGCCTTTGGTTAATTCCTCTTCCTGGTGGGAAATGAGAGTTAAATTTGCCCGTCCAGACACCTCCAGCTAGTCTCTCATTGGTTCTCGCTATTCCTGTTCATCTTCCGCAGAAATTGCAAACTGGGTCAAACAGGAGGTTAAAGGGACTGACTCTCCAAGTCGGGAGAGTGTTAGTAAAGCGTCTGGAATATTGCACCCGAGTACCAGGGTACGAAAACTGAGACATATTTGAACACGTCTCCCAATCACATGGTTGATCATACTCTAGGTTCCACATGCATGTTTTAGCTGAAGGAAGAATACCTAAAACCTGGGTAGTTGAAACCCGTGGAATGGGTACCATGCAATATGACTTCAAAGGGTCTTCATTTGCTCACCGAACATCTCCAATCCTATCACTGCTGCGTTTATGCCCCTGTACACATGCTTGATTCTCTTTCGGAGACATAGCAATCCATAGGTTTTAAGATACTTACTAGTCAGGTACACTCTTAGGCGTTTAATATGCGGTGTTGAGTCCATTTCGTTGAGCAAGGAGTAGCTCTTGTCTATTCCATATTTGGCTTAAGGAACTTTATCTGTGCTCATTTCAATCTCTGGTTTCATGCAGCACCCCAACTCACCTTTCCCCTTAAGCAAGCATAAGTTGGTTTTCTAAATTTGAGAAACTGTTCTGTTCTGTAATTCAGTTCCTGTGTAGCCAAGTTTACATTCCGTGTATTACTGATATCTTATGATGTTTCTTTTTCTGTGTGACTTATTTCAGTTAGAATCATCGTACCTGAATCCACTCATGATGCTGCTATGGGCCTGATGACATAGATTTCATTGCTGAGTGATACTGCATTGTACGTAAGTACCACAAGTTCTTTATCCATTTTTCACTTTCTGTGATATTGAACTTGTACGGTAAACGAGGTTCATGTAAACTGAGGCATCCCAAACTTTGGGGTGGCTGTGTCTTTTTGATTTTAATTTCCCTCAGCTATAGGACCATAAGTGGAAGTGCCCTAGGCTCTGTTGCTTTGTTTTTTAGATGTTTCAGGAAACACCATACACTTCTCCCGAGTGTCTGTTGGCAATTTACATCCCGCCCATCAGCATAACAAGGCTCCCAGTTCTCCATGGCCTGTCCTGCCTTTCTGGATTTTACACTTTTTTCAGATGGCCCTTTTGACCGGGGGGAAGTGAGACTTCATTGTAGTGCAGATTTCCTTTGCAAGTTTGCTTGGTTGGCCAAAAAGGGCGTATGCGTTTTTTCCTGAATATATTCAGGAAAAAACGCATACGCCCTTTTTGGCCAAGTGCATCATTGTGGACGTTCTGCCTCTTTTCCTATGCTTTCAATGCAATTCCAGTCTACCTCCTGAAATCGGTTTCCTGCAATTCTGCCCCGCTTTCAAGTCCTCTTGGCAGCCTTACTTCAGTCTATTTTTGGTCGATAGCTGTCATTTATAACTCTGCAGGTTTGTGAATTACAGTGCCCCTGAGCTCCTTTCTTCAACTCGCTTTCTTGTGAGCTGGCCGCAACACCGCAGGATGGCTTCAGGCCCTAATCTAGTTCCGGCACGGCACGCTGAGCCTTTAGTTAATTCCTCTTCCTGGTGGGAAATGAGAGTTAAATTTGCCCGTCCAGACACCTCCAGCTAGTCTCTCATTGGTTCTCGCTATTCCTGTTCATCTTCCGCAGAAATTGCAAACTGGGCCAAACAGGAGGTTAAAGGTGCTGACTCTCCAAGTGGGGAGAGTGTTAGTAAAGCGTCTGGAATGTTGCACCCGAGTACCAGGGTACGAAAACTGAGACATATTTGAACACGTCTCCCGATCACATGGTTGATCATACTCTGGGTTCCACATGCATGTTTTAGCTGAAGGAAGAATACCTAAAACCTGGGTAGTTGAAACCCGTGGAATGGGTACCATGCAATATGACTTCAAAGGGTCTTCATTTGCTCACCGAACCTCTCCAATCCTATCACTGCTGCGTTTATGCCCCTGTACACATGCTTGATTCTCTTTCGGAGACATAGCAATCCATAGGTTTTAAGATACTTACTAGTCAGGTACATTCTTAGGCGTTTAATATGCGGTGTTGAGTCCATTTCGTTGAGCAAGGAGTAGCTCTTGTCTATTCCATATTTGGCTTAAGGAACTTTATCTGTGCTCATTTCAATCTCTGGTTTTATGCAGCACCCCAACTCACCTTTCCCCTTAAGCAAGCATAAGTTGGTTTTCTAAATTTGAGACCCTGTTCTGTTTTGGAATGCAGTTCCTGTGTAGCCAAGTTTACATTCCGTGTATTACTGATATCTTATGATGTTTCTTTTTCTGTGTGACTTATTTCAGTTAGAATCATCGTACCTGAATCCACTCATTATGCTGCTACGGGCCTGATGACATAGATTTCATTGCTGAGTGATACTGCATTGTACGTAAGTACCACAAGTTCTTTATCCATTTTTCACTTTCTGTGATATTGAACTTGTACGGTAAACGAGGTTCTTGTAAACGGAGGTGTCCCAAACTTTGGGGTGGCTGTGTCTTTTTGATTTTAATTTCCCTAAGCTATAGGACCATAAGTGGAAGTGCCCTAGGCTCTGTTGCTTTGTTTTTTAGATGTTTCAGGAAACACCATACACTTCTCCCGAGTGTCTGTTGGCAATTTACATCCCGCCCATCAGCATAACAAGGCTCCCAGTTCTCCATGGCCTGTCCTGCCTTTCTGGATTTTACACTTTTTTCAGATGGCCCTTTTGACCGGGGGGAAGTGAAACTTCATTGTAGTGCAGATTTCCTTTGCAAGCTTGCTTGGTTGGCCAAAAAGGGCGAATGCGTTTTTTCCTGAATATATTCAGGAAAAAACGCATACGCCCTTTTTGGCCAAGTGCATCATTGTGGACGTTCTGCCTCTTTTCCTATGCTTTCAATGCAATTCCAGTCTACCTCCTGAAATCGGTTTCCTGCAATTCTGCCCCGCTTTCAAGTCCTCTTGGCAGCCTTACTTCAGTCTATTTTTGGACGATAGCTGTCATTTATAACTCTGCAGGTTTGTGAATTACAGTGCCCCTGAGCTCCTTTCTTCAACTCGCTTTCTTGTGAGCTGGCCGCAACACCGCAGGATGGCTTCAGGCCCTAATCTGGTTCCCGCACGGCACGCTGAGCCTTTGGTTAATTCCTCTTCCTGGTGGGAAATGAGAGTTAAATTTGCCCGTCCAGACACCTCCAGCTAGTCTCTCATTGGTTCTCGCTATTCCTGTTCATCTTCCGCAGAAATTGCAAACTGGGCCAAACAGGAGGTTAAAGGTGCTGACTCTCCAAGTGGGGAGAGTGTTAGTAAAGCGTCTGGAATGTTGCACCCGAGTACCAGGGTACGAAAACTGAGACATATTTGAACACGTCTCCCGATCACATGGTTGATCATACTCTGGGTTCCACATGCATGTTTTAGCTGAAGGAAGAATACCTAAAACCTGGGTAGTTGAAACCCGTGGAATGGGTACCATGCAATATGACTTCAAAGGGTCTTCATTTGCTCACCGAACCTCTCCAATCCTATCACTGCTGCGTTTATGCCCCTGTACACATGCTTGATTCCCCTTCGGAGACATAGCAATCCATAGGTTTTAAGATACTTACTAGTCAGGTACATTCTTAGGCGTTTAATATGCGGTGTTGAGTCCATTTCGTTGAGAAAGGAGTAGCTCTTGTCTATTCCATATTTGGCTTAAGGAACTTTATCTGTGCTCATTTCAATCTCTGGTTTTATGCAGCACCCCAACTCACCTTTCCCCTTAAGCAAGCATAAGTTGGTTTTCTAAATTTGAGACCCTGTTCTGTTCTGTAATTCAGTTCCTGTGTAGCCAAGTTTCCATTCCGTGTATTAGTGATATCTTATGATGTTTCTTTTTCTGTGTGACTTATTTCAGTTAGAATCATCATACCTGAATCCACTCATTGTGCTGCTACGGGCCTGATGACATAGATTTCATTGCTGAGTGATATTGTTTTGTAACTGAATACCACAACTTTTTTATCCATTTTTCACTTTCTGCGATGTTGAACTTGTACTGTAAACGAGGTTCTTGTAAACAGAGCCGTTCCAAACTTTGGGGTGGCTGTGTCTTTTTGATTTTAATTTCCCTAAGCTATAGGACCATAAGTGGAAGTGCCCTAGGCTCTGTTGCTTTGTTTTTTAGATGTTTCAGGAAACACCATACACTTCTCCCTAGTGTCTGTTGGCAATTTACATCCCTCCCATCAGCATAACAAGGCTCCCAGTTCTCAATGGCCTGTTGCCTTTCTGGATTTTACACTTTTTTCAGATGGCCCTTTTGACCGGGGGGAAGTGAGACTTCATTGTAGTGCAGATTTCCTTTGCAAGCTTGCTTGGTTGGCCAAAAAGGGCGTATGCGTTTTTTCCTGAATATATTCAGGAAAAAACGCATACGCCCTTTTTGGCCAAGTGCATCATTGTGGACGTTCTGCCTCTTTTCCTATGCTTTCAATGCAATTCCAGTCTACCTCCTGAAATCGGTTTCCTGCAATTCTGCCCCGCTTTCAAGTCCTCTTGGCAGCCTTACTTCAGTCTATTTTTGGACGATAGCTGTCATTTATAACTCTGCAGGTTTGTGAATTACAGTGCCCCTGAGCTCCTTTCTTCAACTCGCTTTCTTGTGAGCTGGCCGCAACACCGGAGGATGGCTTCAGGCCCTAATCTTGTTCCGGCCCGGCATGCTGAGCCTTTGGTTAATTCCTCTTCCTGGTGGGAAATGAGAGTTAAATTTGCCCGTCCAGACACCTCCAGCTAGCCTCTCATTGGTTCTCGCTATTCCTGTTCATCTTCCGCAGAAATTGCAAACTGGGCCAAACAGGAGTTTAAAGGGACTGACTCTCCAAGTCGGGAGAGTGTTAGTAAAGCGTCTGGAATGTTGCACCCGAGTACCAGGGGAGGAAAACTGAGACATATTTGAACACGTCTCCCGTTCACATGGTTGATCATACTCTGGGTTCCACATGCATGTTTTAGCTGAAGGAAGAATACCTTAAACCTGGAGAGTTGAGACCCGTGTAATGGGTACCATGCAATATGACTTCAAAGGGTCTTCATTTGCTCACCGAACCTCTCCAATCCTATCACTGCTGCGTTTATGCCCCTGTACACACGCTTGATTCTCTTTTGGAGACATAGCAATCCATAGGTTTTAAGATACTTACTAGTCAGGTACATTCTTAGGCGTTTAATATGGGGTTTTGAGTCCATTTCGTTGAGCAAGGAGTAGCTCTTGTCTATTCCATATTTGGCTTAAGGAACTTTATCTGTGCTCATTTCAATCTCTGGTTTTATGCAGCACCCCAACTCACCTTTCCCCTTAAGCAAGCATAAGTTGGTTTTCTAAATTTGAGACCCTGTTCTGTTCTGTAATTCAGTTCCTGTGTAGCCAGGTTTACATTCCGTGTATTACTGATATCTTATGATGTTTCTTTTTCTGTGTGACTTATTTCAGTTAGAATCATCATACCTGAATCCACTCATTGTGCTGCTAAGGGCCTGATGACATAGATTTCATTGCTGAGTGATATTGCTTTGTAAGTGAATTCCACAACTTCTTTATCCATTTTTCACTTTCTGCGATGTTGAACTTGTACTGTAAACGAGGTTCTTGTAAACAGAGGCGTCCCAAACTTTGGGGTGGCTGTGTCTTTTTGATTTTAATTTCCCTAAGCTATAGGACCATAAGTGGAAGTGCCCTAGGCTCTGTTGCTTTGTTTTTTAGATGTTTCAGGAAACACCATACACTTCTCCCAAGTGTCTGTTGGCAATTTACATCCCGCCCATCAGCATAACAAGGCTCCCAGTTCTCAATGGCCTGTTGCCTTTCTGGATTTTACACTTTTTTCAGATGGCCCTTTTGACCGGGGGGAAGTGAGACTTCATTGTAGTGCAGATTTCCTTTGCAAGCTTGCTTGTTTGGCCAAAAAGGGCGTATGCGTTTTTTCCTGAATATATTCAGGAAAAAACGCATACGCCCTTTTTGGCCAAGTGCATCATTGTGGACGTTCTGCCTCTTTTCCTATGCTTTCAATGCAATTCCAGTCTACCTCCTGAAATCGGTTTCCTGCAATTCTGCCCCGCTTTCAAGTCCTCTTGGCAGCCTTACTTCAGTCTATTTTTGGACGATAGCTGTCATTTATAACTCTGCAGGTTTGTGAATTACAGTGCCCCTGAGCTCCTTTCTTCAACTCGCTTTCTTGTGAGCTGGCCGCAACACCGCAGGATGGCTTCAGGCCCTAATCTGGTTCCGGCACGGCACGCTGAGCCTTTGGTTAATTCCTCTTCCTGGTGGGAAATGAGAGTTAAATTTGCCCGTCCAGACACCTCCAGCTAGTCTCTCATTGGTTCTCGCTATTCCTGTTCATCTTCCGCAGAAATTGCAAACTGGGCCAAACAGGAGGTTAAAGGTGCTGACTCTCCAAGTGGGGAGAGTGTTAGTAAAGCGCCTGGAATGTTGCACCCGAGTACCAGGGTACGAAAACTGAGACATATTTGAACACGTCTCCCGATCACATGGTTGATCATACTCTGGGTTCCACATGCATGTTTTAGCTGAAGGAAGAATACCTAAAACCTGGGTAGTTGAAACCCGTGGAATGGGTACCATACAATATGACTTCAAAGGGTCTTCATTTGCTCACCGAACCTCTCCAATCCTATCACTGCTGCGTTTATGCCCCTGTACACATGCTTGATTCCCCTTCAGAGACATAGCAATCCATAGGTTTTAAGATACTTACTAGTCAGGTACATTCTTAGGCGTTTAATATGCGGTGTTGAGTCCATTTCGTTGAGCAAGGAGTAGCTCTTGTCTATTCCATATTTGGCTTAAGGAACTTTATCTGTGCTCATTTCAATCTCTGGTTTTATGCAGCACCCCAACTCACCTTTCCCCTTAAGCAAGCATAAGTTGGTTTTCTAAATTTGAGACCCTGTTCTGTTCTGTAATTCAGTTCCTGTGTAGCCAAGTTTCCATTCCGTGTATTAGTGATATCTTATGATGTTTCTTTTTCTGTGTGACTTACTTCAGTTAGAATCATCGTACCTGAATCCACTCATTGTGCTGCTACGGGCCTGATGACATAGATTTCATTGCTGAGTGATATTGTTTTGTAACTGAATACCACAACTTTTTTATCCATTTTTCACTTTCTGCGATGTTGAACTTGTACTGTAAACGAGGTTCTTGTAAACAGAGCCGTTCCAAACTTTGGGGTGGCTGTGTCTTTTTGATTTTAATTTCCCTAAGCTATAGGACCATAAGTGGAAGTGCCCTAGGCTCTGTTGCTTTGTTTTTTAGATGTTTCAGGAAACACCATACACTTCTCCCGAGTGGTTGTTGGCAATTTACATCCCGCCCATCAGCATAACAAGGCTGCCAGTTCTCCATGGCCTGTTCTGCCTTTCTGGATTTTACACTTTTTTCAGATGGCCCTTTTGACCGGGGGGAAGTGAGACTTCATTGTAGTGCAGATTTCCTTTGCAAGCTTGCTTGGTTGGCCAAAAAGGGCGTATGCGTTTTTTCCTGAATATATTCAGGAAAAAACGCATACGCCCTTTTTGGCCAAGTGCATCATTGTGGACGTTCTGCCTCTTTTCCTATGCTTTCAATGCAATTCCAGTCTACCTGCTGAAATCGGTTTCCTGCAATTCTGCCCCGCTTTCAAGTCCTCTTGGCAGCCTTACTTCAGTCTATTTTTGGACGATAGCTGTCATTTATAACTCTGCAGGTTTGTGAATTACAGTGTCCCTGAGCTCCTTTCTTCAACTCGCTTTCTTGTGACCTGGCCGCAACACTGCAGGATGGCTTCAGGCCCTAATCTGGTTCCGGCACGGCATGCTGAGCCTTTGGTTATTTCCTCTTCCTGGTGGGAAATGAAAGTTAAATTTGCCCGTCCAGACACCTCCAGCTAGTCTCCATTGGTTCTCGCTATTCCTGTTCATCTTCCGCAGAAATTGCAAACTGGGCCAAATAGGAGGTTAAAGGCGCTGACTCTCCAAGTGGGGAGAGTGTTAGTAAAGCGTCTGGAATGTTGCACCCGAGTACCAGGGGAGGAAAACTGAGACATATTTGAACACGTCTCCCATTCACATGATTGATCATACTTGGGTTCCACATGCATGTTTTAGCTGAAGGAAGAATACCTTAAACCTGGAGAGTTGAGACCCGTGGAATGGGTACCATGCAATATGACTTCAAAGGGTCTTCATTTGCCCACCGAACCTCTCCAATCCTATCACTGCTGCATTTATGCCCCTGTACACATGTTTGATTCTCTTTTGGAGACATAGCAATCCATAGGTTTTACGATACTTACTAGTCAGGTACATTCTTAGGCGTTTAATATGCGGTGTTCAGTCCATTTCCTTGAGCAAGGAGTAGCTCTTGTCTATTCCATATTTGACTTAAGGAACTTTATCTGTGCTCATTTCAATCTCTGGTTTTATGCAGCACCCCAACTCACCTTTACCCTTAAGCAAGCATAAGTTGGTTTTCTAAATTTGAGACCCTGTTCTGTAATTCAGTTCCTGTGTAGCCAAGTTTACATTCCGTGTATTACTGATATCTTATGATGTTTCTTTTTCTGTGTGACTTATTTCAGTTAGAATCATCATACCTGAATCCACTCATTGTGATGCTAAGGGCCTGATGACATAGATTTCATTGCTGAGTGATATTGCTTTGTAAGTAAATACCACAACTTGTTTATCCGTTTTTCACTTTCTGCGATGTTGAACTTGTACTGTAAACGAGGTTCTTGTAAACAGAGGCGTCCCAAACTTTGGGTTGGCTGTGTCTTTTTGATTTTAATTTCCCTAAGCTATAGGACCATAAGTGGCAGTGCCCTAGGCTCTGTTGCTTTGTTTTTTAGATGTTTCAGGAAACACCATACACTTCTCCCGAGTGTCTGTTGGCAATTTACATCCCGCCCATCAGCATAACAAGGCTCCCAGTTCTCCATGGCCTGACCTGCCTTTCTGGATTTTACACTTTTTTCAGATGGCCCTTTTGACCGGGGGGAAGTGAGACTTCATTGTAGTGCAGATTTCCTTTGCAAGCTTGCTTGGTTGGCCAAAAAGGGCGTATGCGTTTTTTCCTGAATATATTCAGGAAAAAACGCATACGCCCTTTTTGGCCAAGTGCATCATTGTGGATGTTCTGCCTCTTTTCCTATACTTTCAATGCAATTCCAGTCTACCTCCTGAAATCGGTTTCCTGCAATTCTGCCCCGCTTTCAAGTCCTCTTGGCAGCCTTACTTCAGTCTATTTTTGGACGATAGCTGTCATTTATAACTCTGCAGGTTTGTGAATTACAGTGCCCCTGAGCTCCTTTCTTCAGCTCGCTTTCTTGTGAGCTGGCCGAAACACCGCAGGATGGCTTCAGGCCCTAATCTGGTTCCGGCACGGCACGCTGAGCCTTTGGTTATTTCCTCTTCCTGGTGGGAAATGAGAGTTAAATTTGCCCGTCCAGACACCTCCAGCTAGCCTCTCATTGGCTCTCACTATTCCTGTTCATCTTCCGCAGAAATTGCAAACTGGGCCAAACAGGAGGTTAAAGGGACTGACTCTCCAAGTGGGGAGAGTGTTAGTAAAGCGTCTGGAATGTTGCACCCGAGTACCAGGGGAGGAAAACTGAGACATATTTGAACACGTCTCCCGTTCACGTGGTTGATCATACTTGGGTTCCATATGCATGTTTTAGCTGAAGGAAGAATACCTAAAACCTGGGTACTTGAAACCCGAGGAATGGGTACCATGCAATATGACTTCAAAGGGTCTTCATTTGCTCACCGAACCTCTCCAATCCTATCACTGCTGCGTTTATGCCCCTGTACACATGCTTGATTCTCTTTCGGAGACATAGCAATCCATAGGTTTTAAGATACTTACTAGTCAGGTACATTCTTAGGCGTTTAATATGTGGTGTTGAGTCCATTTCGTTGAGCAAGGAGTAGCTCTTGTCTATTCCATATTTGGCTTAAGGAACTTTATCTGTGCTCATTTCAATCTCTGGTTTTATGCAGCACCCCAACTCACCTTTACCCTTAAGCAAGAATAAGTTGGTTTTCTAAATTTGAGACCCTGTTCTGTTCTGTAATTCAGTTCCTGTGTAGCCAAGTTTCCATTCCGTGTATTACTGATATCTTATGATGTTTCTTTTTCTGTGTGACTTATTTCAGTTAGAATCATCATACCTGAATCCACTCATTGTGATGCTAAGGGCCTGATGACATAGATTTCATTGCTGAGTGATATTGCTTTGTAAGTAAATACCACAACTTCTTTATCCATATTTCACTTTCTGCGATGTTGAACTTGTACTGTAAACGAGGTTCTTGTAAACAGAGGCGTCCCAAACTTTGGGGTGGCTGTGTCTTTTTGATTTTAATTTCCCTAAGCTATAGGACCATAAGTGGCAGTGCCCTAGGCTCTGTTGCTTTGTTTTTTAGATGTTTCAGGAAACACCATACACTTCTCCCGAGTGTCTGTTGGCAATTTACATCCCGCCCATCAGCATAACAAGGCTCCCAGTTCTCCATGGCCTGTCCTGCCTTTCTGGATTTTACACTTTTTTCAGATGGCCCTTTTGACCGGGGGGAAGTGAGACTTCATTGTAGTGCAGATTTCCTTTGCAAGCTTGCTTGGTTGGCCAAAAAGGGCGTATGCGTTTTTTCCTGAATATATTCAGGAAAAAACGCATACGCCCTTTTTGGCCAAGTGCATCATTGTGGACGTTCTGCCTCCTTTCCTATGCTTTCAATGCAATTCCAGTCTACCTCCTGAAATCGGTTTCCTGCAATTCTGTCCCGCTTTCAAGTCCTCTTGGCAGCCTTACTTCAGTCTATTTTTGGACGATAGCTGTCATTTATAACTCTGCAGGTTTGTGAATTACAGTGCCCCTGAGCTCCTTTCTTCAACTCGCTTTCTTTTGAGCTGGCCGCAACACCGCAGGATGGCTTCAGGCCCTAATCTGATTCCGGCACGGCACACTGAGCCTTTGGTTAATTCCTCTTCCTGGTGGGAAATGAGAGTTAAATTTGCCCGTCCAGACACCTCCAGCTAGCCTCTCATTGGTTCTCGCTATTCCTGTTCATCTTCCGCAGAAATTGCAAACTGGGCCAAACAGGAGGTTAAAGGGACTGACTCTCCAAGTGGGGAGAGTGTTAGTAAAGCGTCTGGAATGTTGCACCCGAGTACCAGGGGAGGAAAACTGAGACATATTTGAACACGTCTCCCGATCACATGGTTGATCATACTCTAGGTTCCACATGCATGTTTTAGCTGAAGGAAGAATACCTTAAACCTGGGTAGTTGAAACGCGTGGAATGGGTACCATGCAATATGACTTCAAAGGGTCTTCATTTGCTCACCGAACCTCTCCAATCCTATCACTGCTGCGTTTATGCCCCTGTACACATGCTTGATTCTCTTTCGGAGACATAGCAATCCATAGGTTTTAAGATACTTACTAGTCAGGTACATTCTTAGGTGTTTAATATGCGGTGTTGAGTCCATTTCATTGAGCAAGGAGTAGCTCTTGTCTATTCCATATTTGACTTAAGGAACTTTATCTGTGCTCATTTCAATCTCTGGTTTTATGCAGCACCCCAACTCACCTTTACCCTTAAGCAAGCATAAGTTGTTTTTCTAAATTTGAGACCCTGTTCTGTTCTGTAATTCAGTTCCTGTGTAGCCAAGTTTACATTCCGTGTATTACTGATATCTTATGATGTTTCTTTTTCTGTGTGACTTATTTCAGTTAGAATCATCATACCTGAATCCACTCATTGTGCTGCTAAGGGCCTGATGACATAGATTTCATTGCTGAGTGATATTGCTTTGTAAGTAAATACCACAACTTCTTTATCCATTTTTCACTTTCTGCGATGTTGAACTTGTACTGTAAACGAGGTTCTTGTAAACAGAGCTGTTCCAAACTTTGGGGTGGCTGTGTCTTTTTGATTTTAATTTCCCTAAGCTATAGGACCATAAGTGGAAGTGCCCTAGGTTCTGTTGCTTTGTTTTTTAGATGTTTCAGGAAACACCATACACTTCTCCCAAGTGGTTGTTGGCAATTTACATCCCGCCCATCAGCATAACAAGGCTCCCAGTTCTCCATGGCCTGTCCTGCCTTTCTGGATTTTACACTTTTTTCAGATGGCCCTTTTGACCGGGGGGAAGTGAGACTTCATTGTAGTGCAGATTTCCTTTGCAAGCTTGCTTGGTTGGCCAAAAAGGGCGTATGCGTTTTTTCCTGAATATATTCAGGAAAAAACGCATACGCCCTTTTTGGCCAAGTGCATCATTGTGGACGTTCTGCCTCTTTTCCTATGCTTTCAATGCAATTCCAGTCTACCTCCTGAAATCGGTTTCCTGCAATTCTGCCCCGCTTTCAAGTCCTCTGGGCAGCCTTACTTCAGTCTATTTTTGGACGATAGCTGTCATTTATAACTCTGCAGGTTTGTGAATTACAGTGCCCCTGGGCTCCTTTCTTCTACTTGCTTTCTTTTGAGCTGGCCGCAACACCGCAGGATGGCTTCTGGCCCTAATCTGGTTCCGGTACGGCACGCTGAGCCTTTGGTTATTTCCTCTTCCTGGTGCGAAATGAGAGTTAAATTTGCCCGTCCAGACACCTCCAGCTAGCCTCTCATTGGTTCTCGCTATTCCTGTTCATCTTCCGCAGAAATTGCAAACTGGGCCAAACAGGAGGTTAAAGGGACTGACTCTCCAAGTGGGGAGAGTGTTAGTAAAGCGTCTGGAATGTTGCACCCGAGTACCAGGGGAGGAAACCAGAGACATATTTGAACACGTCTCCCGTTCACATGGTTGATCATACTCTGGGTTCCACATGCATGTTTTAGCTGAAGGAAGAATACCTTAAACCTGGAGAGTTGAGACCCGTGGAATGGGTACCATGCAATATGACTTCAAAGGGTCTTCATTTGCTCACCGAACCTCTCCAATCCTATCACTGCTGCGTTTATGCCCCTGTACACACGCTTGATTCTCTTTTGGAGACATAGCAATCCATAGGTTTTAAGATACTTACTAGTCAGGTACATTCTTAGGGGTTTAATATGGGGTTTTGAGTCCATTTCGTTGAGCAAGGAGTAGCTCTTGTCTATTCCATATTTGGCTTAAGGAACTTTATCTGTGCTCATTTCAATCTCTGGTTTTATGCAGCACCCCAACTCACCTTTCCCCTTAAGCAAGCATAAGTTGGTTTTCTAAATTTGAGACCCTGTTCTGTTCTGGAATGCAGTTCCTGTGTAGCCAAGTTTACATTCCGTGTATTAGTGATATCTTATGATGTTTCTTTTTCTGTGTGACTTATTTCAGTTAGAATCATCGTACCTGAATCCACTCATTATGCTGCTACGGGCCTGATGACATAGATTTCATTGCTGAGTGATACTGCATTGTACGTAAGTACCACAAGTTCTTTATCCATTTTTCACTTTCTGCGATGTTGAACTTGTACTGTAAACGAGGTTCTTGTAAACAGAGGCGTCCCAAACTTTGGGGTGGCTGTGTCTTTTTGATTTTAATTTCCCTAAGCTATAGGACCATAAGTGGCAGTGACCTAGCTTCTGTTGCTTTGTTTTTTATTTGTTTCAGGAAACACCATACACTTCTCCCGAGTGTCTGTTGGCAATTTACATCCCGCCCATCAGCATAACAAGGCTCCCAGTTCTCCATGGCCTGTCCTGCCTTTCTGGATTTTACACTTTTTTCAGATGGCCCTTTTGACCGGGGGGAAGTGAGACTTCATTGTAGTGCAGATTTCCTTTGCAAGCTTGCTTGGTTGGCCAAAAAGGGCGTATGCGTTTTTTCCTGAATATATTCAGGAAAAAACGCATACGCCCTTTTTGGCCAAGTGCATCATTGTGGACGTTCTGCCTCTTTTCCTATGCTTTCAATGCAATTCCAGTCTACCTCCTGAAATCGGTTTCCTGCAATTCTGCCCCGCTTTCAAGTCCTCTTGGCAGCCTTACTTCAGTCTATTTTTGGACGATAGCTGTCATTTATAACTCTGCAGGTTTGTGAATTACAGTGCCCCTGAGCTCCTTTCTTCAACTCGCTTTCTTGTGACCTGGCTGCAACACCGCAGGATGTCTTCAGGCCCTAATCTGGTTCCGGTACGGCACGCTGAGCCTTTGGTTATTTCCTCTTCCTGGTGGGAAATGAGAGTTAAATTTGCCCGTCCAGACACCTCCAGCTAGCCTCTCATTGGTTCTCGCTATTCCTGTTCATCTTCCGCAGAAATTGCAAACTGGGCCAAACAGGAGGTTAAAGGGACTGACTCTCCAAGTGGGGAGAGTGTTAGTAAAGCGTCTGGAATGTTGCACCCGAGTACCAGGGGAGGAAAACTGAGACATATTTGAACACGTCTCCCATTCACATGGTTGATCATACTTGGGTTCCACATGCATGTTTTAGCTGAAGGAAGAATACCTTAAACCTGGAGAGTTGAGACCCGTGGAATGGGTACCATGCAATATGACTTCAAAGGGTCTTCATTTGCTCACCGAACCTCTCCAATCCTATCACTGCTGCGTTTATGCCCCTGTACACACGCTTGATTCTCTTTTGGAGACATAGCAATCCATAGGTTTTAAGATACTTACTAGTCAGGTACATTCTTAGGGGTTTAATATGGGGTTTTGAGTCCATTTCGTTGAGCAAGGAGTAGCTCTTGTCTATTCCATATTTGGCTTAAGGAACTTTATCTGTGCTCATTTCAATCTCTGGTTTTATGCAGCACCCCAACTCACCTTTCCCCTTAAGCAAGCATAAGTTGGTTTTCTAAATTTGAGACCCTGTTCTGTTCTGGAATGCAGTTCCTGTGTAGCCAAGTTTACATTCCGTGTATTAGTGATATCTTATGATGTTTCTTTTTCTGTGTGACTTATTTCAGTTAGAATCATCGTACCTGAATCCACTCATTATGCTGCTACGGGCCTGATGACATAGATTTCATTGCTGAGTGATATTGCATTGTACGTAAGTACCACAAGTTCTTTATCCATTTTTCACTTTCTGCGATGTTGAACTTGTACTGTAAACGAGGTTCTTGTAAACAGAGGCGTCCCAAACTTTGGGGTGGCTGTGTCTTTTTGATTTTAATTTCCCTAAGCTATAGGACCATAAGTGGCAGTGCCCTAGGCTCTGTTGCTTTGTTTTTTAGATGTTTCAGGAAACACCATACACTTCTCCCGAGTGTCTGTTGGCAATTTACATCCCGCCCATCAGCATAACAAGGCTCCCAGTTCTCCATGGCCTGTCCTGCTTTTCTGGATTTTACACTTTTTTCAGATGGCCCTTTTGACCGGGGGGAAGTGAGACTTCATTTTAGTGCAGATTTCCTTTGCAAGCTTGCTTGGTTGGCCAAAATGGGCGTATGCGTTTTTTCCTGAATATATTCAGGAAAAAACGCATACGCCCTTTTTGGCCAAGTGCATCATTGTGGACGTTCTGCCTCTTTTCCTATGCTTTCAGTGCAATTCCAGTCTACCTCCTGAAATCGGTTTCCTGCAATTCTGCCCCGCTTTCAAGTCCTCTTGGCAGCCTTACTTCAGTCTATTTTTGGACGATAGCTGTCATTTATAACTCTGCAGGTTTGTGAATTACAGTGCCCCTGGGCTCCTTTCTTCTACTCGCTTTCTTTTGAGCTGGCCGCAACACCGCAGGATGGCTTCAGGCCCTAATCTGGTTCCGGTACGGCATGCTGAGCCTTTGGTTATTTCCTCTTCCTGGTGGGAAATGAGAGTTAAATTTGCCCGTCCAGACACCTCCAGCTAGCCTCTCATTGGTTCTCGCTATTCCTGTTCATCTTCCGCAGAAATTGCAAACTGGGCCAAACAGGAGGTTAAAGGCGCTGACACTCCAAGTGGGGAGAGAGTTAGTAAAGCGTCTGGAATGTTGCACCTGAGTACCAGGGGAGGAAAACTGAGACATATTTGAACACGTCTCCCGTTCACATGGTTGATCATACTTGGGTTCCACATGCATGTTTTAGCTGAAGGAAGAATACCTTAAACCTGGAGAGTTGAGACCCGTGTAATGGGTACCATGCAATATGACTTCAAAGGGTCTTCATTTGCTCACCGAACCTCTCCAATCCTATCACTGCTGCGTTTATGCCCCTGTACACACGTTTGATTCTCTTTTGGAGACATAGCAATCCATAGGTTTTAAGATACTTACTAGTCAGGTACATTCTTAGGCGTTTAATATGGGGTGTTGAGTCCATTTCGTTGAGCAAGGAGTAGCTCTTGTCTATTCCATATTTGGCTTAAGGAACTTTATCTGTGCTCATTTCAATCTCTGGTTTTATGCAGCACCCCAACTCACCTTTCCCCTTAAGCAAGCATAAGTTGCTTTTCTAAATTTGAGACACTGTTCTGTTCTGTAATTCAGTTCCTGTGTAGCCAAGTTTACATTCCGTGTATTAGTGATATCTTATGATGTTTCTTTTTCTGTGTGACTTATTTCAGTTAGAATCATCGTACCTGAATCCACTCATTGTGCTGCTAAGGGCCTGATGACACAGATTTCATTGCTGAGTGATATTGCTTTGTAAGTAAATACCACAACTTCTTTATCCATTTTTCACTTTCTGCGATGTTGAACTTGTACTGTAAACGAGGTTCTTGTAAACAGAGCCGTTCCAAACTTTGGGGTGGCTGTGTCTTTTTGATTTTAATTTCCCTAAGCTATAGGACCATAAGTGGAAGTGCCCTAGGTTCTGTTGCTTTGTTTTTTAGATGTTTCAGGAAACACCATACACTTCTCCCGAGTGGTTGTTGGCAATTTACATCCCGCCCATCAGCATAACAAGGCTCCCAGTTCTCCATGGCCTGTCTTGTCTTTCTGGATTTTACACTTTTTTCAGATGGCCCTTTTGACCGGGGGGAAGTGAGACTTCATTGTAGTGCAGATTTCCTTTGCAAGCTTGCTTGGTTGGCCAAAAAGGGTGTATGCGTTTTTTCCTGAATATATTCAGGAAAAAACGCATACGCCCTTTTTGGCCAAGTGCATCATTGTGGACGTTCTGCCTCTTTTCCTATGCTTTCAATGCAATTCCAGTCTACCTCCTGAAATCGGTTTCCTGCAATTCTGCCCCGCTTTTAAGTCCTCTTGGCAGCCTTACTTCAGTCTATTTTTGGACGATAGCTGTCATTTATAAGTCTGCAGGTTTGTGAATTACAGTGCCCCTGAGCTCCTTTCTTCAACTCGCTTTCTTGTGACCTGGCCGCAACACCGCAGGATGGCTTCAGGCCCTAATCTGGTTCTGGCATGGCACGCTGAGCCTTTGGTTAATTCCTCTTCCTGGTGGGAAATGAGAGTTAAATTTGCCCGTCCAGACACCTCCAGCTAGTCTCTCATTGGTTCTCGCTATTCCTGTTCATCTTCCGCAGAAATTGCAAACTGGGCCAAACAGGGGGTTAAAGGGACTGACTCTCCAAGTCGGGAGAGTGTTAGTAAAGCGTCTGGAATGTTGCACCCGAGTACCAGGGGAGGAAAACTGAGACATATTTGAACACGTCTCCCGATCACATGGTTGATCATACTCTAGGTTCCACATGCATGTTTTAGCTGAAGGAAGAATACCTTAAACCTGGAGAGTTGAGACCCGTGTAATGCCTACCATGCAATATGACTTCAAAGGGTCTTCATTTGCTCACCGAACCTCTCCAATCCTATCACTGCTGCGTTTATGCCCCTGTACACATGCTTGATTCTCTTTTGGAGACATAGCAATCCATAGGTTTTCCGATACTTACTAGTCAGGTACATTCTTAGGCGTTTAATATGCGGTGTTGAGTCCATTTCTTTGAGCAAGGAGTAGCTCTTGTCTATTCCATATTTGACTTAAGGAACTTTATCTGTGCTCATTTCAATCTCTGGTTTTATGCAGCACCCCAACTCACCTTTACCCTTAAGCAATCATAAGTTGGTTTTCTAAATTTAAGACCCTGTTCTGTTCTGTAATTCAGTTCCTGTGTAGCCAAGTTTACATTCCGTGTATTACTGATATCTTATGATGTTTCTTTTCTGTGTGACTTATTTCAGTTAGAATCATCATACCTGAATCCACTCATTGTGCTGCTACGGGCCTGATGACACAGATTTCATTGCTGAGTGATATTGCTTTGTAAGTAAATACCACAACTTCTTTATCCATTTTTCACTTTCTGCGATGTTGAACTTGTACTGTAAACGAGGTTCTTGTAAACAGAGCCGTTCGAAAGTTTGGGGTGGCTGTGTCTTTTTGATTTTAATTTCCCTAAGCTATAGGACCATAAGTGGCAGTGCCCTAGGCTCTGTTGCTTTGTTTTTTAGATGTTTCAGGAAACACCATACACTTCTCCCGAGTGGTTGTTGGCAATTTACATCCCGCCCATCAGCATAACAAGGCTCCCAGTTCTCCATGGCCTGTCCTGCCTTTCTGGATTTTACACTTTTTTCAGATGGCCCTTTTGACCGGGGGGAAGTGAGACTTCATTGTAGTGCAGATTTCCTTTGCAAGCTTGCTTGGTTGGCCAAAAAGTGCGTATGCGTTTTTTCCTGAATATATTCAGGAAAAAACGCATACGCCCTTTTTGGCCAAGGGCATCATTGTGGACGTTCTGCCTCTTTTCCTATGCTTTCAATGCAATTCCAGTCTACCTCCTGAAATCGGTTTCCTGCAATTCTGCCCCGCTTTCAAGTCCTCTTGGCAGCCTTACTTCAGTCTATTTTCTGACGATAGCTGTCATTTATAAGTCTGCAGGTTTGTGAATTACAGTGCCCCTGAGCTCCTTTCTTCAACTCGCTTTCTTTTGAGCTGGCCGCAACACCGCAGGATGGCTTCAGGCCCTAATCTGGTTCCGGTACGGCACGCTGAACCTTTGGTTATTTCCTCTTCCTGGTGGGAAATGAGAGTTAAATTTGCCCGTCCAGACACCTTCAGCTAGCCTCTCATTGGTTCTCGCTATTCCTGTTCATCTTCCGCAGAAATTGCAAACTGGGCCAAACAGGAGGTTAAAGGCGCTGACTCTCCAAGTGGGGAGAGTGTTAGTAAAGCGTCTGGAATGTTGCACCCGAGTACCAGGGGAGGAAACCTGAGACATATTTGAACACGTCTCCCGTTCACATGGTTGATCATACTTGGGTTCCACATGCATGTTTTAGCTGAAGGAAGAATACCTAAAACCTGGGTAGTTGAAACCCGTGGAATGGGTACCATGCAATATGACTTCAAAGGGTCTTCATTTGCTCACCGAACCTCTCCAATCCTATCACTGCTGCGTTTATGCCCCTGTACACATGCTTGATTCTCTTTCGGAGACATAGCAATCCATAGGTTTTAAGATACTTACTAGTCAGGTACATTCTTAGGCGTTTAATATGGGGTGTTGAGTCCATTTCGTTGAGCAAGGAGTAGCTCTTGTCTATTCCATATTTGGCTTAAGGAACTTTATCTGTGCTCATTTCAATCCCTGGTTTTATGCAGCAACCCAACTCACCTTTCCCCTTAAGCAAGCATAAGTTGGTTTTCTAAATTTGAGACCCTGTTCTGTTTTGGAATTCAGTTCCTGTGTAGCCAAGTTTACATTCCGTGTATTAGTGATATCTTATGATGTTTCTTTTTCTGTGTGACTTATTTCAGTTAGAATCATCGTACCTGAATCCACTCATTGTGCTGCTAAGGGCCTGATGACACAGATTTCATTGCTGAGTGATATTGCTTTGTAAGTAAATACCACAACTTCTTTATCCATTTTTCACTTTCTGCGATGTTGAACTTGTACTGTAAACGAGGTTCTTGTAAACAGAGCCGTTCCAAACTTTGGGGTGGCTGTGTCTTTTTGATTTTAATTTCCCTAAGCTATAGGACCATAAGTGGAAGTGCCCTAGGTTCTGTTGCTTTGTTTTTTAGATGTTTCAGGAAACACCATACACTTCCCCCGAGTGGTTGTTGGCAATTTACATCCCGCCCATCAGCATAACAAGGCTGCCAGTTCTCCATGGCCTGTCCTGCCTTTCTGGATTTTACACTTTTTTCAGATGGCCCTTTTGACCGGGGGGAAGTGAGACTTCATTGTAGTGCAGATTTCCTTTGCAAGCTTGCTTGGTTGGCCAAAAAGGGCGTATGCGTTTTTTCCTGAATATATTCAGGAAAAAACGCATACGCCCTTTTTGGCCAAGTGCATCATTGTGGACGTTCTGCCTCTTTTCCTATGCTTTCAATGCAATTCCAGTCTACCTCCTGAAATCGGTTTCCTGCAATTCTGCCCCGCTTTCAAGTCCTCTTGGCAGCCTTACTTCAGTCTATTTTTGGACGATAGCTGTCATTTATAACTCTGCAGGTTTGTGAATTACAGTGCCCCTGAGCTCCTTTCTTCAACTCGCTTTCTTTTGAGCTGGCCGCAACACCGCAGGATGGCTTCAGGCCCTAATCTGGTTCCGGTACGGCACGCTGAGCCTTTGGTTATTTCCTCTTCCTGTTGGGAAATGAGAGTTAAATTTGCCCGTCCAGACACCTCCAGCTAGCCTCTCATTGGTTCTCGCTATTCCTGTTCATCTTCCGCAGAATTTGCAAACTGTGCCAAACAGGAGTTTAAAGGCGCTGACTCTCCAAGTGCAGAGAGTGTTAGTAAAGCGTCTGGAATGTTGCACCCGAGTACCAGGGGAGGAAAACTGAGACATATTTGAACACGTCTCCCGATCACATGGTTGATCATACTCTGGGTTCCACATGCATGTTTTATCTGAAGGAAGAATACCTAAAACCTGGGTAGTTGAAACCCGTGTAATGGGTACCATGCAATATGACTTCAAAGGGTCTTCATTTGCTCACCGAACCTCTCCAATCCTATCACTGCTGCGTTTATGCCCCTGTACACACGCTTGATTCTCTTTTGGAGACATAGCAATCCATAGGTTTTAAGATACTTACTAGTCAGGTACATTCTTAGGGGTTTAATATGGGGTTTTGAGTCCATTTCGTTGAGCAAGGAGTATCTCTTGTCCATTCCATATTTGGATTAAGGAACTTTATCTGTGCTCATTTCAATCTCTGGTTTTATGCAGCACCCCAACTCACCTTTACCCTTAAGCAAGCATAAGTTGGTTTTCTAAATTTGAGACCCTGTTCTGTTCTGTAATTCAGTTCCTGTGTAGCCAAGTTTACATTCTGTGTATTACTGATATCTTATGATGTTTCTCTTTCTGTGTGACTTATTTCAGTTAGAATCATCATACCTGAATCCACTCATTGTGATGCTAAGGGCCTGATGACATAGAATTCATTGCTGAGTGATATTGCTTTGTAAGTAAATACCACAACTTCTTTATCCATTTTTCACTTTCTGCGATGTTGAACTTGTACTGTAAACGAGGTTCTTGTAAACAGAGGCGTCCCAAACTTTGGGGTGGCTGTGTCTTTTTGATTTTAATTTCCCTAAGCTATAGGACCATAAGTGGCAGTGCCCTAGGCTCTGTTGCTTTGTTTTTTAGATGTTTCAGGAAACACCATACACTTCTCCCGAGTGTCTGTTGACAATTTACATACCGCCCATCAGCATAACAAGGCTCCCAGTTCTCCATGGCCTGTCCTGCCTTTCTGGATTTTACACTTTTTTCAGATGGCCCTTTTGACCGGGGGGAAGTGAGACTTCATTGTAGTGCAGATTTCCTTTGCAAGCTTGCTTGGTTGGCCAAAAAGGGCGTATGCGTTTTTTCCTGAATATATTCAGGAAAAAACGCATACGCCCTTTTTGGCCAAGTGCATCATTGTGGACGTTCTGCCTCTTTTCCTATGCTTTCAATGCAATTCCAGTCTACCTCCTGAAATCGGTTTCCTGCAATTCTGCCCCGCTTTCAAGTCCTCTTGGCAGCCTTACTTCAGTCTATTTTTGCACGATAGCTGTCATTTATAACTCTGCAGGTTTGTGAATTACAGTGCCCCTGAGCTCCTTTCTTCAACTCGCTTTCTTGTGACCTGGCCGCAACACCGCAGGATGGCTTCAGGCCCTAATCTGGTTCCGGCACGGCATGCTGAGCCTTTGGTTATTTCCTCTTCCTGGTGGGAAATGAGAGTTAAATTTGCCCGTCCAGACACCTCCAGCTAGTCTCTCATTGGTTCTCGCTATTCCTGTTCATCTTCCGCAGAAATTGCAAACTGGGCCAAACAGGAGGTTAAAGGGACTGACTCTCCAAGTCGGGAGAGTGTTAGTAAAGCGTCTGGAATGTTGCACCCGAGTACCAGGGTACGAAAACTGAGACATATTTGAACAAGTCTCCCGATCACATGGTTGATCATACTCTAGGTTCCACATGCATGTTTTAGCTGAAGGAAGAATACCTTAAACCTGGGTAGTTGAAACCCGTGGAATGGGTACCATGCAATATGACTTCAAAGGGTCTTCATTTGCTCACCGAACCTCTCCAATCCTATCACTGCTGCGTTTATGCCCCTGTACACATGTTTGATTCTCTTTCGGAGACATAGAAATCCATAGGTTTTAAGATACTTACTAGTCAGGTACATTCTTAGGCGTTTAATATGCGGTGTTGAGTCCATTTCGTTGAGCAAGGAGTAGTTCTTGTCTATTCCATATTTGACTTAAGGAACTTTATCTGTGCTCATTTCAATCTCTGGTTTTATGCAGCACCCCAACTCACCTTTACCCTTAAGCAAGCATAAGTTGGTTTTCTAAATTTGAGTCCCTGTTCTGTTCTGTAATTCAGTTCCTGTGTAGCCAAGTTTACATTCCGTGTACTACTGATATCTTATGATGTTTCTTTTTCTGTGTGACTTACTTCAGTTAGAATCATCATACCTGAATCCACTCATTGTGCTGCTAAGGGCCTGATGACACAGATTTCATTGCTGAGTGATATTGCTTTGTAAGTAAATACCACAACTTCTTTATCCATTTTTCACTTTCTGCGATGTTGAACTTGTACTGTAAACGAGGTTCTTGTAAACAGAGCCGTTCCAAACTTTGGGGTGGCTGTGTCTTTTTGATTTTAATTTCCCTAAGCTATAGGACCATAAGTGGCAGTGCCCTAGGCTCTGTTGCTTTGTTTTTTAGATGTTTCAGGAAACACCATACACTTCTCCCGAGTGTCTGTTGGCAATTTACATCCCGCCCATCAGCATAACAAGGCTCCCAGTTCTCCATGGCCTGTCCTGCCTTTCTGGATTTTACACTTTTTTCAGATGGCCCTTTTGACCGGGGGGAAGTGAGACTTCATTGTAGTGCAGATTTCCTTTGCAAGCTTGCTTGGTTGGCCAAAAAGGGCGTATGCGTTTTTTCCTGAATATATTCAGGAAAAAACGCATACGCCCTTTTTGGCCAAGTGCATCATTGTGGACGTTCTGCCTCTTTTCCTATGCTTTCAATGCAATTCCAGTCTACCTCCTGAAATCGGTTTCCTGCAATTCTGCCCCGCTTTCAAGTCCTCTTGGCAGCCTTACTTCAGTCTATTTTTGGACGATAGCTGTCATTTATAACTCTGCAGATTTGTGAATTACAGTGCCCCTGAGCTCCTTTCTTCAACTCGCTTTCTTGTGAGCTGGCCGCAACACCGCAGGATGGCTTCAGGCCCTAATCTGGTTCCGGCACGGCACGCTGAGCCTTTGGTTATTTCCTCTTCCTGGTGGGAAATGAGAGTTAAATTTGCCCGTCCAGACACCTCCAGCTAGCCTCTCATTGGTTCTCGCTATTCCTGTTCATCTTCCGCAGAAATTGCAAACTGGGCCAAACAGGAGGTTAAAGGCGCTGACTCTCCAAGTCGGGAGAGTGTTAGTAAAGCGTCTGGAATGTTGCACCCGAGTACCAGGGGAGGAAAACTGAGACATATTTGAACACGTCTCCCGTTCATTGGTTGATCATACTTGGGTTCCACATGCATGTTTTAGCTGAAGGAAGAATACCTTAAACCTGGAGAGTTCAGACCCGTGTAATGGGTACCATGCAATATGACTTCAAAGGGTCTTCATTTGCTCACCGAACCTCTCCAATCCTATCACTGCTGCGTTTATGCCCCTGTACACACGCTTGATTCTCTTTTGGAAACATAGCAATCCATAGGTTTTAAGAAACTTACTAGTCAGGTACATTCTTAGGCGTTTAATATGGGGTGTTGAGTCCATTTCGTTGAGCAAGGAGTAGCTCTTGTCTATTCCATATTTGGCTTAAGGAACTTTATCTGTGCTCATTTCAATCTCTGCTTTTATGCAGCACCCCAACTCACCTTTCCCCTTAAGCAAGCATAAGTTGGTTTTCTAAATTTGAGACCCTGTTCTGTTCTGTAATTCAGTTCCTGTGTAGCCAAGTTTAAATTCCGTGTATTACTGATATCTTATGATGTTTCTTTTCTGTGTGACTTATTTCAGTTAGAATCATCATACCTGAATCCACTCATTGTGCTGCTACGGGCCTGATGACACAGATTTCATTGCTGAGTGATATTGCTTTGTAAGTAAATACCACAACTTCTTTATCCATTTTTCACTTTCTGCGATGTTGAACTTGTACTGTAAACGAGGTTCTTGTAAACAGAGCCGTTCCAAACTTTGGGGTGGCTGTGTCTTTTTGATTTTAATTTCCCTAAGCTATAGGACCATAAGTGGCAGTGCCCTAGGCTCTGTTGCTTTGTTTTTTAGATGTTTCAGGAAACACCATACACTTCTCCCGAGTGTCTGTTGGCAATTTACATCCCGCCCATCAGCATAACAAGGCTCCCAGTTCTCCATGGGCTGTCCTGCCTTTCTGGATTTTACACTTTTTTCAGATGGCCCTTTTGACCGGGGGGAAGTGAGACTTCATTGTAGTGCAGATTTCCTTTGCAAGCTTGCTTGGTTGGCCAAAAAGGGCGTATGCGTTTTTTCCTGAATATATTCAGGAAAAAACGCATACGCCCTTTTTGGCCAAGTGCATCATTGTGGACGTTCTGCCTCTTTTCCTATGCTTTCAATGCAATTCCAGTCTACCTCCTGAAATCGGTTTCCTGCAATTCTGCCCCGCTTTCAAGTCCTCTTGGCAGCCTTACTTCAGTCTATTTTTGGACGATAGCTGTCATTTATAACTCTGCAGGTTTGTGAATTACAGTGCCCCTGAGCTCCTTTCTTCAACTCGCTTTCTTGTGACCTGGCCGCAACACCGCAGGATGGCTTCAGGCCCTAATCAGGTTCCGGCACGGCACGCTTAGACTTTGGTTAATTCCTCTTCCTGGTGGGAAATGAGAGTTAAATTTGCCCGTCCAGACACCTCCAGCTAGTCTCTCATTGGTTCTCGCTATTCCTGTTCATCTTCCGCAGAAATTGCAAACTGGGCCAAACAGGAGGTTAAAGGGACTGACTCTCCAAGTCGGGAGAGTGTTAGTAAAGCGTCTGGAATGTTGCACCCGAGTACCAGGGGAGGAAAACTGAGACATATTTGAACACGTCTCCCGTTCACATGGTTGGTCATACTCTGGGTTCCACATGCATGTTTTAGCTGAAGGAAGAATACCTTAAACCTGGAGAGTTGAGACCCGTGGAATGGGTACCATGCAATATGACTTCAAAGGGTCTTCATTTGCTCACCGAACCTCTCCAACCCTATCACTGCTGCGTTTATGCCCCTGTACACACGCTTGATTCTCTTTTGGACACATAGCAATCCATAGGTTTTAAGATACTTACTAGTCAGGTACATTCTTAGGCATTTAATATGGGGTGTTGAGTCCATTTCGTTGAGCAAGGAGTAGCTCTTGTCTATTCCATATTTGGCTTAAGGAACTTTATCTGTGCTCATTTCAATCTCTGGTTTTATGCAGCACCCCAACTCACCTTTCCCCTTAAGCAAGCATAAGTTGGTTTTCTAAATTTGAGACCCTGTTCTGTTTTGGAATTCAGTTCCTGTGTAGCCAAGTTTACATTCCGTGTATTACTGATATCTTATGATGTTTCTTTTGCTGTGTGACTTACTTCAGTTAGAATCATCATACCTGAATCCACTCATTGTGCTGCTAAGGGCCTGATGACACAGATTTCATTGCTGAGTGATACTGCTTTGTAAGTAAATACCACAACTTCTTTATCCATTTTTTACTTTCTGCGATGTTGAACTTGTACTGTAAACGAGGTTCTTGTAAACAGAGGCGTCCCAAACTTTGGGGTGGCTGTGTCTTTTTGATTTTAATTTCCCTATGCTATAGGACCATAAGTGGCAGTGCCCTAGGCTCTGTTGCTTTGTTTTTTAGATGTTTCAGGAAACACCATACACTTCTCCCGAGTGTCTGTTGGCAATTTACATCCCGCCCATCAGCATAACAAGGCTCCCAGTTCTCCATGGCCTGTCCTGCCTTTCTGGATTTTACACTTTTTTCAGATGGCTCTTTTGACCGGGGGGAAGTGAGACTTCATTGTAGTGCAGATTTCCTTTGCAAGCTTGCTTGGTTGGCCAAAAAGGGCGTATGCGTTTTTTCCTGAATATATTCAGGAAAAAACGCATACGCCCTTTTTGGCCAAGTGCATCATTGTGGACGTTCTGCCTCTTTTCCTATGCTTTCAATGCAATTCCAGTCTACCTCCTGAAATCGGTTTCCTGCAATTCTGCCCCGCTTTCAAGTCCTCTTGGCAGCCTTACTTCAGTCTATTTTTGGACGATAGCTGTCATTTATAACTCTGCAGGTTTGTGAATTACAGTGCCCCTGAGCTCCTTTCTTCAACTCGCTTTCTTGTGACCTGGCCGCAACACCGCAGGATGGCTTCAGGCCCTAATCTGGTTCCGGCACGGCACGCTGAGCCTTTGGTTATTTCCTCTTCCTGGTGGGAAATGAGAGTTAAATTTGCCCGTCCAGACACCTCCAGCTAGTCTCTCATTGGTTCTCGCTATTCCTGTTCATCTTCCGCAGAAATTGCAAACTGGGCCAAACAGGAGGTTAAAGGGACTGACTCTCCAAGTGGGGAGAGTGTTAGTAAAGCGTCTGGAATGTTGCACCCGAGTACCAGGGGAGGAAAACTGAGACATATTTGAACACGTCTCCCGTTCACATGGTTGATCATACTTGGGTTCCACATGCATGTTTTAGCTGAAGGAAGAATACCTTAAACCTGGAGAGTTAAGACCCGTGTAATGGGTACCATGCAATATGACTTCAAAGGGTCTTCATTTGCTCACCGAACCTCTCCAATCCTATCACTGCTGCGTTTATGCCCCTGTACACATGCTTGATTCTCTTTTGGAGACATAGCAATCCATAGGTTTTAAGATACTTACTAGTCAGGTACATTCTTAGGCGTTTAATATGCGGTGTTGAGTCCATTTCGTTGAGCAAGGAGTAGCTCTTGTCTATTCCATATTTGACTTAAGGAACTTTATCTGTGCTCATTTCAATCTCTGGTTTTATGCAGCACCCCAACTCACCTTTACACTTAAGCAAGCATAAGTTGGTTTTCTAAATTTGAGACCCTGTTCTGTTTTGGAATTCAGTTCCTGTGTAGCCAAGTTTACATTCCGTGTATTACTGATATCTTATGATGTTTCTTTTTCTGTGTGACTTATTTCAGTTAGAATCATCATACCTGAATCCACTCATTGTGATGCTAAGGGCCTGATGACATAGATTTCATTGCTGAGTGATATTGCTTTGTAAGTAAATACCATAACTTCTTTATCCATTTTTCACTTTCTGCGATGTTGAACTTGTACTATAAACGAGGTTCTTGTAAACAGAGCCGTTCCAAACTTTGGGGTGGCTGTGTCTTTTTGATTTTAATTTCCCTAAGCTATAGGACCATAAGTGGAAGTGCCCTAGGTTCTGTTGCTTTGTTTTTTAGATGTTTCAGGAAACAGCATATACTTCTCCCGAGTGGTTGTTGACAATTTACATCCCGCCCATCAGCATAACAAGGCTCCCAGTTCTCCATGGCCTGTCCTGCCTTTCTGGGTTTTACACTTTTTTCAGATGGCCCTTTTGACCGGGGGGAAGTGAGACTTCATTGTAGTGCAGATTTCCTTTGCAAGCTTGCTTGGTTGGCCAAAAAGGGCGTATGCGTTTTTTCCTGAATATATTCAGGAAAAAACACATACGCCCTTTTTGGCCAAGTGCATCATTGTGGACGTTCTGCCTCTTTTCCTATGCTTTCAGTGCAATTCCAGTCTACCTCCTGAAATCGGTTTCCTGCAATTCTGCCCCGCTTTCAAGTCCTCTTGGCAGCCTTACTTCAGTCTATTTTTGGACGATAGCTGTCATTTATAACTCTGCAGGTTTGTGAATTACAGTGCCCCTGAGCTCCTTTCTTCAACTCGCTTTCTTTTGAGCTGGCCGCAACACCGCAGGATGGCTTCAGGCCCTAATCTGGTTCCGGCACGGCACGCTGAGCCTTTGGTTATTTCCTCTTCCTGGTGGGAAATGAGAGTTAAATTTGCCCGTCCAGACACCTCCAGCTAGTCTCTCATTGGTTCTCGCTATTCCTGTTCATCTTCCGCAGAAATTGCAAACTGGGCCAAACAGGAGGTTAAAGGCGCTGACTCTCCAAGTGGGGAGAGTGTTAGTAAAGCGTCTGGAATGTTGCACCCGAGTACCAGGGGAGGAAAACTGAGACATATTTGAACACGTCTCCCGTTCACATGGTTGACCATACTTGGGTTCCACATGCATGTTTTAGCTGAAGGAAGAATACCTTAAACCTGGAGAGTTAAGACCCGTGTAATGGGTACCATGCAATATGACTTCAAAGGGTCTTCATTTGCTCACCGAACCTCTCCAATCCTATCACTGCTGCGTTTATGCCCCTGTACACATTCTTGATTCTCTTTTGGAGACATAGCAATCCATAGGTTTTACGATACTTACTAGTCAGGTACATTCTTAGGCGTTTAATATGCGGTGTTGAGTCCATTTCGTTGAGCAAGGAGTAGCTCTTGTCTATTCCATATTTGACTTAAGGAACTTTATCTGTGCTCATTTCAATCTCTGGTTTTATGCAGCACCCCAACTCACCTTTACCCTTAAGCAAGCCTAAGTTGGTTTTCTAAATTTGAGACCCTGTTCTGTTCTGTAATTCAGTTCCTGTGTAGCCAAGTTTACATTCCATGTATTACTGATATCTTATGATGTTTCTTTTTCTGTGTGACTTATTTCAGTTAGAATCATCATACCTGAATCCACTCATTGTGATGCTAAGGGCCTGATGACATAGATTTCATTGCTGAGTGATATTGCTTTGTAAGTAAATACCACAACTTCTTTATCCATTTTTCACTTTCTGCGATGTTGAACTTGTACTGTAAACGAGGTTCTTGTAAACAGAGCCGTTCTAAACTTTGGGGTGGCTGTGTCTTTTTGATTTTAATTTCCCTAAGCTATAGGACCATAAGTGGAAATGCCCTAGGCTCTGTTGCTTTGCTTTTTAGATGTTTCAGGAAACACCATATACTTCTCCCGAGTGGTTGTTGTCAATTTACATCCCGCCCATCAGATTAACAAGGCTCCCAGTTCTCCATGGCCTGTCCTGCCTTTCTGGATTTTACACTTTTTTCAGATGGCCCTTTTGACCGGGGGGAAGTGAGACTTCATTGTAGTGCAGATTTCCTTTGCAAGCTTGCTTGGTTGGCCAAAAAGGGCGTATGCGTTTTTTCCTGAATATATTCAGGAAAAAACGCATACGCCCTTTTTGGCCAAGTGCATCATTGTGGACGTTCTGCCTCTTTTCCTATGCTTTCAGTGAAATTCCAGTCTACCTCCTGAAATCGGTTTCCTGCAATTCTGCCCCGCTTTCAAGTCCTCTTGGCAGCCTTACTTCAGTCTATTTTTGGACGATAGCTGTCATTTATAACTCTGCAGGTTTGTGAATTACAGTGCCCCTGAGCTCCTTTCTTCAACTTGCTTTCTTGGGACCTGGCCGCAACACCGCAGGATGGCTTCAGGCCCTAATCTGGTTCCGGCACGGCACGCTGAGCCTTTGGTTATTTCCTCTTCCTGGTGGGAAATGAGAGTTAAATTTGCCCGTCCAGACTCCTCCAGCTAGTCTCTCATTGGTTCTCGGTATTCCTGTTCATCTTCCGCAGAAATTGCAAACTGGGCCAAACAGGAGGTTAAAGGCGCTGACTCTCCAAGTGGGGAGAGTGTTAGTAAAGCGTCTGGAATGTTGCACCCGAGTACCAGGGGAGGAAAACTGAGACATATTTGAACACGTCTCCCGTTCACATGGTTGATCATACTTGGGTTCCACATGCATGTTTTAGCTGAAGGAAGAATACCTTAAACCTGGAGAGTTAAGACCCGTGTAATGGGTACCATGCAATATGACTTCAAAGGGTCTTCATTTGCTCACCGAACCTCTCCAATCCTATCACTGCTGCGTTTATGCCCCTGTACACATGCTTGATTCTCTTTCGGAGACATAGCAATCCATAGGTTTTAAGATACTTACTAGTCAGGTACATTCTTAGGCGTTTAATATGCGGTGTTGAGTCCATTTCGTTGAGCAAGGAGTAGCTCTTGTCTATTCCATATTTGACTTAAGGAACTTTATCTGTGCTCATTTCAATCTCTGGTTTTATGCAGCACCCCAACTCACCTTTCCCCTTAAGCAAGCATAAGTTGGTTTTCTAAATTTGAGACCCTGTTCTGTTCTGTAATTCAGTTCCTGTGTAGCCAAGTTTACATTCCGTGTATTACTGATATCTTATGATGTTTCTTTTTCTGTGTGACTTACTTCAGTTAGAATCATCATACCTGAATCCACTCATTGTGCTGCTACGGGCCTGATGACACAGATTTCATTGCTGAGTGATATTGCTTTGTAAGTAAATACCACAACTTCTTTATCCATTTTTCACTTTCTGCGATGTTGAACTTGTACTGTAAACGAGGTTCTTGTAAACAGAGCCGTTCCAAACTTTGGGGTGGCTGTGTCTTTTTGATTTTAATTTCCCTAAGCTATAGGACCATAAGTGGAAGTGCCCTAGGTTCTGTTGCTTTGTTTTTTAGATGTTTCAGGAAACACCATACACTTCTCCCGAGTGGTTGTTGTCAATTTACATCCCGCCCATCAGCATAACAAGGCTCCCAGTTCTCCATGGCCTGTCCTGCCTTTCTGGATTTTACACTTTTTTCAGATGGCCCTTTTGACCGGGGGAAAGTGAGACTTCATTGTAGTGCAGATTTCCTTTGCAAGCTTGCTTGGTTGGCCAAAAAGGGCGTATGCGTTTTTTCCTGAATATATTCAGGAAAAAACGCATACGCCCTTTTTGGCCAAGTGCATCATTGTGGACGTTCTGCCTCTTTTCCTATGCTTTCAATGCAATTCCAGTCTACCTCCTGAAATCGGTTTCCTGCAATTCTGCCCCGCTTTCAAGTCCTCTTGGCAGCCTTACTTCAGTATATTTTTGGACGATAGCTGTCATTTATAACTCTGCAGGTTTGTGAATTACAGTGCCCCTGAGCTCCTTTGTTCAACTCGCTTTCTTTTGAGCTGGCCGCAACACCGCAGGATGGCTTCAGGCCCTAATCTGGTTCCGGCCCGGCACGCTGAGCCTTTGGTTATTTCCTCTTCCTGGTGGGAAATGAGAGTTAAATTTGCCCGTCCAGACACCTCCAGCTAGTCTCTCATTGGTTCTCGCTATTCCTGTTCATCTTCCGCAGAAATTGCAAACTGGGCCAAACAGGAGGTTAAAGGCGCTGACTCTCCAAGTGGGGAGAGTGTTAGTAAAGCGTCTGGAATGTTGCACCCGAGTACCAGGGGAGGAAAACTGACACATATTTGAACACGTCTCCCGTTCACATGGTTGATCATACTTGGGTTCCACATGCATGTTTTAGCTGAAGGAAGAATACCTTAAACCTGGAGAGTTGAGACCCGTGTAATGGGTACCATGCAATATGACTTCAAAGGGTCTTCATTTGCTCACCGAACCTCTCCAATCCTATCACTGCTGCGTTTATGCCCCTGTTCACATGCTTGATTCTCTTTTGGAGACATAGCAATCCATAGGTTTTACGATACTTACTAGTCAGGTACATTCTTAGGCGTTTAATATGCGGTGTTGAGTCCATTTCGTTGAGCAAGGAGTAGCTCTTGTCTATTCCATATTTGACTTAAGGAACTTTATCTGTGCTCATTTCAATCTCTGGTTTTATACAGCACCCCAACTCACCTTTCCCCTTAAGCAAGCATAAGTTGGTTTTCTAAATTTGAGACCCTGTTCTGTTCTGTAATTCAGTTCCTGTGTAGCCAAGTTTACATTCCGTGTATTACTGATATCTTATGATGTTTCTTTTTCTGTGTGACTTATTTCAGTTAGAATCATCATACCTGAATCCACTCATTGTGATGCTAAGGGCCTGATGACATAGATTTCATTGCTGAGTGATATTGCTTTGTAAGTAAATACCACAACTTCTTTATCCATTTTTCACTTTCTGCGATGTTGAACTTGTACTGTAAACGAGGTTCTTGTAAACAGAGCCGTTCCAAACTTTGGGGTGGCTGTGTCTTTTTGATTTTAATTTCCCTAAGCTATAGGACCATAAGTGGAAGTGCCCTAGGTTCTGTTGCTTTGTTTTTTAGATGTTTCAGGAAACAGCATATACTTCTCCCGAGTGGTTGTTGACAATTTACATCCCGCCCATCAGCATAACAAGGCTCCCAGTTCTCCATGGCCTGTCCTGCCTTTCTGGGTTTTACACTTTTTTCAGATGGCCCTTTTGACCGGGGGGAAGTGAGACTTCATTGTAGTGCAGATTTCCTTTGCAAGCTTGCTTGGTTGGCCAAAAAGGGCGTATGCGTTTTTTCCTGAATATATTCAGGAAAAAACACATACGCCCTTTTTGGCCAAGTGCATCATTGTGGACGTTCTGCCTCTTTTCCTATGCTTTCAGTGCAATTCCAGTCTACCTCCTGAAATCGGTTTCCTGCAATTCTGCCCCGCTTTCAAGTCCTCTTGGCAGCCTTACTTCAGTCTATTTTTGGACGATAGCTGTCATTTATAACTCTGCAGGTTTGTGAATTACAGTGCCCCTGAGCTCCTTTCTTCAACTCGCTTTCTTTTGAGCTGGCCGCAACACCGCAGGATGGCTTCAGGCCCTAATCTGGTTCCGGCACGGCACGCTGAGCCTTTGGTTATTTCCTCTTCCTGGTGGGAAATGAGAGTTAAATTTGCCCGTCCAGACACCTCCAGCTAGTCTCTCATTGGTTCTCGCTATTCCTGTTCATCTTCCGCAGAAATTGCAAACTGGGCCAAACAGGAGGTTAAAGGCGCTGACTCTCCAAGTGGGGAGAGTGTTAGTAAAGCGTCTGGAATGTTGCACCCGAGTACCAGGGGAGGAAAACTGAGACATATTTGAACACGTCTCCCGTTCACATGGTTGACCATACTTGGGTTCCACATGCATGTTTTAGCTGAAGGAAGAATACCTTAAACCTGGAGAGTTAAGACCCGTGTAATGGGTACCATGCAATATGACTTCAAAGGGTCTTCATTTGCTCACCGAACCTCTCCAATCCTATCACTGCTGCGTTTATGCCCCTGTACACATTCTTGATTCTCTTTTGGAGACATAGCAATCCATAGGTTTTACGATACTTACTAGTCAGGTACATTCTTAGGCGTTTAATATGCGGTGTTGAGTCCATTTCGTTGAGCAAGGAGTAGCTCTTGTCTATTCCATATTTGACTTAAGGAACTTTATCTGTGCTCATTTCAATCTCTGGTTTTATGCAGCACCCCAACTCACCTTTACCCTTAAGCAAGCCTAAGTTGGTTTTCTAAATTTGAGACCCTGTTCTGTTCTGTAATTCAGTTCCTGTGTAGCCAAGTTTACATTCCATGTATTACTGATATCTTATGATGTTTCTTTTTCTGTGTGACTTATTTCAGTTAGAATCATCATACCTGAATCCACTCATTGTGATGCTAAGGGCCTGATGACATAGATTTCATTGCTGAGTGATATTGCTTTGTAAGTAAATACCACAACTTCTTTATCCATTTTTCACTTTCTGCGATGTTGAACTTGTACTGTAAACGAGGTTCTTGTAAACAGAGCCGTTCTAAACTTTGGGGTGGCTGTGTCTTTTTGATTTTAATTTCCCTAAGCTATAGGACCATAAGTGGAAATGCCCTAGGCTCTGTTGCTTTGCTTTTTAGATGTTTCAGGAAACACCATATACTTCTCCCGAGTGGTTGTTGTCAATTTACATCCCGCCCATCAGATTAACAAGGCTCCCAGTTCTCCATGGCCTGTCCTGCCTTTCTGGATTTTACACTTTTTTCAGATGGCCCTTTTGACCGGGGGGAAGTGAGACTTCATTGTAGTGCAGATTTCCTTTGCAAGCTTGCTTGGTTGGCCAAAAAGGGCGTATGCGTTTTTTCCTGAATATATTCAGGAAAAAACGCATACGCCCTTTTTGGCCAAGTGCATCATTGTGGACGTTCTGCCTCTTTTCCTATGCTTTCAGTGAAATTCCAGTCTACCTCCTGAAATCGGTTTCCTGCAATTCTGCCCCGCTTTCAAGTCCTCTTGGCAGCCTTACTTCAGTCTATTTTTGGACGATAGCTGTCATTTATAACTCTGCAGGTTTGTGAATTACAGTGCCCCTGAGCTCCTTTCTTCAACTTGCTTTCTTGGGACCTGGCCGCAACACCGCAGGATGGCTTCAGGCCCTAATCTGGTTCCGGCACGGCACGCTGAGCCTTTGGTTATTTCCTCTTCCTGGTGGGAAATGAGAGTTAAATTTGCCCGTCCAGACTCCTCCAGCTAGTCTCTCATTGGTTCTCGGTATTCCTGTTCATCTTCCGCAGAAATTGCAAACTGGGCCAAACAGGAGGTTAAAGGCGCTGACTCTCCAAGTGGGGAGAGTGTTAGTAAAGCGTCTGGAATGTTGCACCCGAGTACCAGGGGAGGAAAACTGAGACATATTTGAACACGTCTCCCGTTCACATGGTTGATCATACTTGGGTTCCACATGCATGTTTTAGCTGAAGGAAGAATACCTTAAACCTGGAGAGTTAAGACCCGTGTAATGGGTACCATGCAATATGACTTCAAAGGGTCTTCATTTGCTCACCGAACCTCTCCAATCCTATCACTGCTGCGTTTATGCCCCTGTACACATGCTTGATTCTCTTTCGGAGACATAGCAATCCATAGGTTTTAAGATACTTACTAGTCAGGTACATTCTTAGGCGTTTAATATGCGGTGTTGAGTCCATTTCGTTGAGCAAGGAGTAGCTCTTGTCTATTCCATATTTGACTTAAGGAACTTTATCTGTGCTCATTTCAATCTCTGGTTTTATGCAGCACCCCAACTCACCTTTCCCCTTAAGCAAGCATAAGTTGGTTTTCTAAATTTGAGACCCTGTTCTGTTCTGTAATTCAGTTCCTGTGTAGCCAAGTTTACATTCCGTGTATTACTGATATCTTATGATGTTTCTTTTTCTGTGTGACTTACTTCAGTTAGAATCATCATACCTGAATCCACTCATTGTGCTGCTACGGGCCTGATGACACAGATTTCATTGCTGAGTGATATTGCTTTGTAAGTAAATACCACAACTTCTTTATCCATTTTTCACTTTCTGCGATGTTGAACTTGTACTGTAAACGAGGTTCTTGTAAACAGAGCCGTTCCAAACTTTGGGGTGGCTGTGTCTTTTTGATTTTAATTTCCCTAAGCTATAGGACCATAAGTGGAAGTGCCCTAGGTTCTGTTGCTTTGTTTTTTAGATGTTTCAGGAAACACCATACACTTCTCCCGAGTGGTTGTTGTCAATTTACATCCCGCCCATCAGCATAACAAGGCTCCCAGTTCTCCATGGCCTGTCCTGCCTTTCTGGATTTTACACTTTTTTCAGATGGCCCTTTTGACCGGGGGAAAGTGAGACTTCATTGTAGTGCAGATTTCCTTTGCAAGCTTGCTTGGTTGGCCAAAAAGGGCGTATGCGTTTTTTCCTGAATATATTCAGGAAAAAACGCATACGCCCTTTTTGGCCAAGTGCATCATTGTGGACGTTCTGCCTCTTTTCCTATGCTTTCAATGCAATTCCAGTCTACCTCCTGAAATCGGTTTCCTGCAATTCTGCCCCGCTTTCAAGTCCTCTTGGCAGCCTTACTTCAGTATATTTTTGGACGATAGCTGTCATTTATAACTCTGCAGGTTTGTGAATTACAGTGCCCCTGAGCTCCTTTGTTCAACTCGCTTTCTTTTGAGCTGGCCGCAACACCGCAGGATGGCTTCAGGCCCTAATCTGGTTCCGGCCCGGCACGCTGAGCCTTTGGTTATTTCCTCTTCCTGGTGGGAAATGAGAGTTAAATTTGCCCGTCCAGACACCTCCAGCTAGTCTCTCATTGGTTCTCGCTATTCCTGTTCATCTTCCGCAGAAATTGCAAACTGGGCCAAACAGGAGGTTAAAGGCGCTGACTCTCCAAGTGGGGAGAGTGTTAGTAAAGCGTCTGGAATGTTGCACCCGAGTACCAGGGGAGGAAAACTGACACATATTTGAACACGTCTCCCGTTCACATGGTTGATCATACTTGGGTTCCACATGCATGTTTTAGCTGAAGGAAGAATACCTTAAACCTGGAGAGTTGAGACCCGTGTAATGGGTACCATGCAATATGACTTCAAAGGGTCTTCATTTGCTCACCGAACCTCTCCAATCCTATCACTGCTGCGTTTATGCCCCTGTTCACATGCTTGATTCTCTTTTGGAGACATAGCAATCCATAGGTTTTACGATACTTACTAGTCAGGTACATTCTTAGGCGTTTAATATGCGGTGTTGAGTCCATTTCGTTGAGCAAGGAGTAGCTCTTGTCTATTCCATATTTGACTTAAGGAACTTTATCTGTGCTCATTTCAATCTCTGGTTTTATACAGCACCCCAACTCACCTTTCCCCTTAAGCAAGCATAAGTTGGTTTTCTAAATTTGAGACCCTGTTCTGTTCTGTAATTCAGTTCCTGTGTAGCCAAGTTTACATTCCGTGTATTACTGATATCTTATGATGTTTCTTTTTCTGTGTGACTTATTTCAGTTAGAATCATCATACCTGAATCCACTCATTGTGATGCTAAGGGCCTGATGACATAGATTTCATTGCTGAGTGATATTGCTTTGTAAGTAAATACCACAACTTCTTTATCCATTTTTCACTTTCTGCGATGTTGAACTTGTACTGTAAACGAGGTTCTTGTAAACAGAGCCGTTCCAAACTTTGGGGTGGCTGTGTCTTTTTGATTTTAATTTCCCTAAGCTATAGGACCATAAGTGGCAGTGCCCTAGGCTCTGTTGCTTTGTTTTTTAGATGTTTCAGGAAACACCATACACTTCTCCCGAGTGTCTGTTGGCAATTTACATCCCGCCCATCAGCATAACAAGGCTCCCAGTTCTCCATGGCCTGTCCTGCCTTTCTGGATTTTACACTTTTTTCAGATGGCCCTTTTGACCGGGGGGAAGTGAGACTTCATTGTAGTGCAGATTTCCTTTGCAAGCTTGCTTGGTTGGCCAAAAAGGGCGTATGCGTTTTTTCCTGAATATATTCAGGAAAAAACGCATACGCCCTTTTTGGCCAAGTGCATCATTGTGGACGTTCTGCCTCTTTTCCTATGCTTTCAATGCAATTCCAGTCTACCTCCTGAAATCGGTTTCCTGCAATTCTGCCCCGCTTTCAAGTCCTCTTGGCAGCCTTACTTCAGTGTATTTTTGGACGATAACTGTCATTTATAACTCTGCAGGTTTGTGAATTACAGTGCCCCTGGGCTCCTTTCTTCAACTCGCTTTCTTTTGAGCTGGCCGCAACACCGCAGGATGGCTTCAGGCCCTAATCTGGTTCCGGTACGGCACGCTGAGCCTTTGGTTATTTCCTCTTCCTGGTGGGAAATGAGAGTTAAATTTGCCCGTCCAGACACCTCCAGCTAGCCTGTCATTGGTTCTCGCTATTCCTGTTCATCTTCCGCAGAAATTGCAAACTGGGCCAAACAGGAGGTTAAAGGGACTGACTCTCCAAGTCGGGAGAGTGTTAGTAAAGCGTCTGGAATGTTGCACCCGAGTACCAGGGGAGGAAAACTGAGACATATTTGAACACGTCTCCCGTTCACATGGTTGATCATACTCTGGGTTCCACATGCATGTTTTAGCTGAAGGAAGAATACCTAAAACCTGGGTAGTTGAAACCCGTGGAATGGGTACCATGCAATATGACTTCAAAGGGTCTTCATTTGCTCACCGAACCTCTCCAATCCTATCACTGCTGCGTTTATTCCCCTGTACACACGCTTGATTCTCTTTTGGAGACATAGCAATCCATAGGTTTTAAGATACTTACTAGTCAGGTACAATCTTAGGTGTTTAATATGGGGTGTTGAGTCCATTTCGTTGAGCAAGGAGTAGCTCTTGTCTATTCCATATTTGGCTTAAAGAACTTTATCTGTGCTCATTTCAATCTCTGGTTTTATGCAGCACCCCAACTCACCTTTACCCTTAAGCAAGCATAAGTTGGTTTTCTAAATTTGAGAACCTGTTCTGTTTTGGAATTCAGTTCCTGTGTAGCCAAGTTTACATTCCGTGTATTAGTGATATCTTATGATGTTTCTTTTTCTGTGTGACTTATTTCAGTTAGAATCATCGTACCTGAATCCACTCATTGTGCTGCTAAGGGCCTGATGACACAGATTTCATTGCTGAGTGATATTGCTTTGTAAGTAAATACCACAACTTCTTTATCCATTTTTCACTTTCTGCGATGTTGAACTTGTACTGTAAACGAGGTTCTTGTAAACAGAGCCGTTCCAAACTTTGCGGTGGCTGTGTCTTTTTGATTTTAATTTCCCTAAGCTATAGGACCATAAGTGGAAGTGCCCTAGGCTCTGTTGCTTTGTTTTTTAGATGTTTCAGGAAACACCATACACTTCTCCCGAGTGTCTGTTGGCAATTTACATCCCGCCCATCAGATTAACAAGGCTCCCAGTTCTCCATGGCCTGTCCTGCCTTTCTGGATTTTACACTTTTTTCAGATGGCCCTTTTGACCGGGGGGAAGTGAGACTTCATTGTAGTGCAGATTTCCTTTGCAAGCTTGCTTGGTTGGCCAAAAAGGGCATATGCGTTTTTTCCTGAATATATTCAGGAAAAAACGCATACGCCCTTTTTGGCCAAGTGCATCATTGTGGACGTTCTGCCTCTTTTCCTATGCTTTCAGTGCAATTCCAGTCTACCTCCTGAAATCGGTTTCCTGCAATTCTGCCCCGCTTTCAAGTCCTCTTGGCAGCCTTACTTCAGTCTATTTTTGGACGATAGCTGTCATTTATAACTCTGCAGGTTTGTGAATTACAGTGCCCCTGAGCTCCTTTCTTCAACTCGCTTTCTTGTGACCTGGCCGCAACACCGCAGGATGGCTTCAGGCCCTAATCTGGTTCCGGCACGGCACGCTGAGCCTTTGGTTAATTCCTCTTCCTGGTGGGAAATGAGAGTTAAATTTGCCCGTCCAGACACCTCCAGCTAGTCTCTCATTGGTTCTCGCTATTCCTGTTCATCTTCCGCAGAAATTGCAAACTGGGCCAAACAGGAGGTTAAAGGGACTGACGCTCCAAGTCAGAAGAGTGTTAGTAAAGCGTCTGGAATGTTGCACCCGAGTACCAGGGGAGGAAAACTGAGACATATTTGAACACGTCTCCCGTTCACATGGTTGATCATACTCTGGGTTCCACATGCATGTTTTAGCTGAAGGAAGAATACCTTAAACCTGGAGAGTTGAGACCCGTGTAATGGGTACCATGCAATATGACTTCAAAGGGTCTTCATTTGCTCACCGAACCTCTCCAATCCTATCACTGCTGCGTTTATGCCCCTGTACACATGCTTGATTCTCTTTTGGAGACATAGCAATCCATAGGTTTTAAGATACTTACTAGTCAGGTACATTCTTAGGCGTTTAATATGCGGTGTTGAGTCCATTTCGTTGAGCAAGGAGTAGCTCTTGTCTATTCCATATTTGGCTTAAAGAACTTTATCTGTGCTCATTTCAATCTCTGGTTTTATGCAGCACCCCAACTCACCTTTACCCTTAAGCAAGCACAAGTTGGTTTTCTAAATTTGAGAACCTGTTCTGATTTGGAATTCAGTTCCTGTGTAGCCAAGTTTACATTCCGTGTATTACTGATATCTTATGATGTTTCTTTTTCTGTGTGACTTATTTCAGTTAGAATCATCATACCTGAATCCACTCATTGTGCTGCTAAGGGCCTGATGACACAGATTTCATTGCTGAGTGATATTGCTTTGTAAGTAAATACCACAACTTCTTTATCCATTTTTCACTTTCTGCGATGTTGAACTTGTACTGTAAACGAGGTTCTTGTAAACAGAGCCGTTCCAAACTTTGGGGTGGCTGTGTCTTTTTGATTTTAATTTCCCTAAGCTATAGGACCATAAGTGGCAGTGCCCTAGGCTCTGTTGCTTTGTTTTTTAGATGTTTCAGGAAACACCATACACTTCTCCCAAGTGTCTGTTGGCAATTTACATCCCGCCCATCAGCATAACAAGGCTCCCAATTCTCCATGGCCTGTCCTGCCTTTCTGGATTTTACACTTTTTTCAGATGGCCCTTTTGACCGGGGGGAAGTGAGACTTCATTGTAGTGCAGATTTCCTTTGCAAGCTTGCTTGGTTGGCCAAAAAGGGCGTATGCGTTTTTTCCTGAATATATTCAGGAAAAAACGCATACGCCCTTTTTGGCCAAGTGCATCATTGTGGACGTTCTGCCTCTTTTCCTATGCTTTCAGTGCAATTCCAGTCTACCTCCTGAAATCGGTTTCCTGCAATTCTGCCCCGCTTTCAAGTCCTCTTGGCAGCCTTACTTCAGTATATTTTTGGACGATAGCTGTCATTTATAACTCTGCAGGTTTGTGAATTACAGTGCCCCTGAGCTCCTTTGTTCAACTAGCTTTCATTTGAGCTGGCCGCAACACCGCAGGATGGCTTCAGGCCCTAATCTGGTTCCGGTACGGAACGCTGAGCCTTTGGTTATTTCCTGTTCCTGGTGGGAAATGAGAGTTAAATTTGCCCGTCCAGACACCTCCAGCTAGCCTCTCATTGGTTCTCGCTATTCCTGTTCATCTTCCGCAGAAATTGCAAACTGGGCCAAACAGGAGGTTAAAGGCGCTGACTCTCCAATTGGGGAGAGTGTTAGTAAAGCGTCTGGAATGTTGCACCCGAGTACCAGGGGAGGAAAACTGAGACATATTTGAACACGTCTCCCGTTCACATGGTTGATCATACTTGGGTTCCACATGCATGTTTTAGCTGAAGGAAGAATACCTTAAACCTGGAGAGTTGAGACCCGTGTAATGGGTACCATGCAATATGACTTCAAAGGGTCTTCATTTGCTCACCGAACCTCTCCAATCCTATCACTGCTGCGTTTATGCCCCTGTTCACATGCTTGATTCTCTTTTGGAGACATAGCAATCCATAGGTTTTACGATACTTACTAGTCAGGTACATTCTTAGGCGTTTAATATGCGGTGTTGAGTCCATTTCGTTGAGCAAGGAGTAGCTCTTGTCTATTCCATATTTGACTTAAGGAACTTTATCTGTGCTCATTTCAATCTCTGGTTTTATGCAGCACCCCAACTCACCTTTCCCCTTAAGCAAGCATAAGTTGGTTTTCTAAATTTGAGACCCTGTTCTGTTCTGTAATTCAGTTCCTGTGTAGCCAAGTTTACATTCCGTGTATTACTGATATCTTATGATGTTTCTTTTTCTGTGTGACTTATTTCAGTTAGAATCATCATACCTGAATCCACTCATTGTGATGCTAAGGGCCTGATGACATAGATTTCATTGCTGAGTGATATTGCTTTGTAAGTAAATACCACAACTTCTTTATCCATTTTTCACTTTCTGCGATGTTGAACTTGTACTGTAAACGAGGTTCTTGTAAACAGAGCCGTTCCAAACTTTGGGGTGGCTGTGTCTTTTTGATTTTAATTTCCCTAAGCTATAGGACCATAAGTGGCAGTGCCCTAGGCTCTGTTGCTTTGTTTTTTAGATGTTTCAGGAAACACCATACACTTCTCCCGAGTGTCTGTTGGCAATTTACATCCCGCCCATCAGCATAACAAGGCTCCCAGTTCTCCATGGCCTGTCCTGCCTTTCTGGATTTTACACTTTTTTCAGATGGCCCTTTTGACCGGGGGGAAGTGAGACTTCATTGTAGTGCAGATTTCCTTTGCAAGCTTGCTTGGTTGGCCAAAAAGGGCGTATGCGTTTTTTCCTGAATATATTCAGGAAAAAATGCATACGCCCTTTTTGGCCAAGTGCATCATTGTGGACGTTCTGCCTCTTTTCCTATGCTTTCAATGCAATTCCAGTCTACCTCCTGAAATCGGTTTCCTGCAATTCTGCCCCGCTTTCAAGTCCTCTTGGCAGCCTTACTTCAGTGTATTTTTGGACGATAACTGTCATTTATAACTCTGCAGGTTTGTGAATTACAGTGCCCCTGGGCTCCTTTCTTCAACTCGCTTTCTTTTGAGCTGGCCGCAACACCGCAGGATGGCTTCAGGCCCTAATCTGGTTCCGGTACGGCATGCTGAGCCTTTGGTTATTTCCTCTTCCTGGTGGGAAATGAGAGTTAAATTTGCCCGTCCAGACACCTCCAGCTAGCCTCTCATTGGTTCTCGCTATTCCTGTTCATCTTCCGCAGAAATTGCAAACTGGGCCAAACAGGAGGTTAAAGGGACTGACTCTCCAAGTCGGGAGAGTGTTAGTAAAGCGTCTGGAATGTTGCACCCGAGTACCAGGGGAGGAAAACTGAGACATATTTGAACACGTCTCCCGTTCACATGGTTGATCATACTCTGGGTTCCACATGCATGTTTTAGCTGAAGGAAGAATACCTTAAACATGGAGAGTTGAGACCCGTGGAATGGGTACCATGCAATATGACTTCAAAGGGTCTTCATTTGCTCACCGAACCTCTCCAATCCTATCACTGCTGCGTTTATTCCCCTGTACACACGCTTGATTCTCTTTTGGAGACATAGCAATCCATAGGTTTTAAGATACTTACTAGTCAGGTACATTCTTAGGTGTTTAATATGGGGTGTTGAGTCCATTTCGTTGAGCAAGGAGTAGCTCTTGTCTATTCCATATTTGGCTTAAAGAACTTTATCTGTGCTCATTTCAATCTCTGGTTTTATGCAGCACCCCAACTCACCTTTCCCCTTAAGTAAGCATAAGTTGGTTTTCTAAATTTGAGAACCTGTTCTGTTTTGGAATTCAGTTCCTGTGTAGACAAGTTTACATTCCGTGTATTAGTGATATCTTATGATGTTTCTTTTTCTGTGTGACTTATTTCAGTTAGAATCATCGTACCTGAATCCACTCATTGTGCTGCTAAGGGCCTGATGACACAGATTTCATTGCTGAGTGATATTGCTTTGTAAGTAAATACCACAACTTCTTTATCCATTTTTCACTTTCTGCGATGTTGAACTTGTACTGTAAACGAGGTTCTTGTAAACAGAGCCGTTCCAAACTTTGCGGTGGCTGTGTCTTTTTGATTTTAATTTCCCTAAGCTATAGGACCATAAGTGGCAGTGCCCTAGGCTCTGTTGCTTTGTTTTTTAGATGTTTCAGGAAACACCATACACTTCTCCCGAGTGTCTGTTGGCAATTTACATCCCGCCCATCAGCATAACAAGGCTCCCAGTTCTCCATGGCCTGTCCTGCCTTTCTGGATTTTACACTTTTTTCAGATGGCCCTTTTGACCGGGGGGAAGTGAGACTTCATTGTAGTGCAGATTTCCTTTGCAAGCTTGCTTGGTTGGCCAAAAAGGGCGTATGCGTTTTTTCCTGAATATATTCAGGAAAAAACGCATACGCCCTTTTTGGCCAAGTGCATCATTGTGGACGTTCTGCCTCTTTTCCTATGCTTTCAGTGCAATTCCAGTCTACCTCCTGAAATCGGTTTCCTGCAATTCTGCCCCGCTTTCAAGTCCTCTTGGCAGCCTTACTTCAGTCTATTTTTGGACGATAGCTGTCATTTATAACTCTGCAGGTTTGTGAATTACAGTGCCCCTGAGCTCCTTTCTTCAACTCGCTTTCTTGTGACCTGGCCGCAACACCGCAGGATGGATTCAGGCCCTAATCTGGTTCCGGCACGGCACGCTGAGCCTTTGGTTAATTCCTCTTCCTGGTGGGAAATGAGAGTTAAATTTGCCCGTCCAGACACCTCCAGCTAGTCTCTCATTGGTTCTTGCTATTCCTGTTCATCTTCCGCAGAAATTGCAAACTGGGCCAAACAAGAGGTTAAAGGCGCTGACTCTCCAAGTGGGGAGAGTGTTAGTAAAGCGTCTGGAATGTTGCACCCGAGTACCAGGGGAGGAAAACTGAGACATATTTGAACACGTCTCCCGTTCACATGGTTGATCATACTTGGGTTCCACATGCATGTTTTAGCTGAAGGAAGAATACCTAAAACCTGGGTAGTTGAAACCCGTGGAATGGGTACCATGCAATATGACTTCAAAGGGTCTTCATTTGCTCACCGAACCTCTCCAATCCTATCACTGCTGCGTTTATGCCCCTGTACACATGCTTGATTCTCTTTCGGAGACATAGCAATCCATAGGTTTTAAGATACTTACTAGTCAGGTACATTCTTAGGCGTTTAATATGCGGTGTTGAGTCCATTTCGTTGAGCAAGGAGTAGCTCTTGTCTATTCCATATTTGACTTAAGGAACTTTATCTGTGCTCATTTCAATCTCTGGTTTTATGCAGCACCCCAACTCACCTTTCCCCTTAAGCAAGCATAAGTTGGTTTTCTAAATTTGAGACCCTGTTCTGTTCTGTAATTCAGTTCCTGTGTAGCCAAGTTTACATTCCGTGTATTACTGATATCTTATGATGTTTCTTTTTCTGTGTGACTTACTTCAGTTAGAATCATCATACCTGAATCCACTCATTGTGCTGCTAAGTGCCTGATGACACAGATTTCATTGCTGAGTGATATTGCTTTGTAAGTAAATACCACAAGTTCTTTATCCATTTTTCACTTTCTGTGATGTTGAACTTGTACTGTAAACGAGGTTCTTGTAAACAGAGCCGTTCCAAACTTTGGGGTGGCTGTGTCTTTTTGATTTTAATTTCCCTAAGCTATAGGACCATAAGTGGAAGTGCCCTAGTTTCTGTTGCTTTGTTTTTTAGATGTTTCAGGAAACACCATAGACTTCTCCCGAGTGGTTGTTGGCAATTTACATCCCGCCCATCAGCATAACAAGGCTCCCAGTTCTCCATGGCCTGTCCTGCCTTTCTGGATTTTACACTTTTTTCAGATGGCCCTTTTGACCGGGGGGAAGTGAGACTTCATTGTAGTGCAGATTTCCTTTGCAAGCTTGCTTGGTTGGCCAAAAAGGGCGTATGCGTTTTTTCCTGAATATATTCAGGAAAAAACGCATACGCCCTTTTTGGCCAAGTGCATCATTGTGGACGTTCTGCCTCTTTTCCTATGCTTTCAATGCAATTCCAGTCTACCTCCTGAAATCGGTTTCCTGCAATTCTGCCCCGCTTTCAAGTCCTCTTGGCAGCCTTACTTCAGTCTATTTTTGGACGATAGCTGTCATTTATAATTCTGCAGGTTTGTGAATTACAGTGCCCCTGAGCTCCTTTCTTCAACTCGCTTTCTTGTGACCTGGCCGCAACACCGCAGGATGGCTTCAGGCCCTAATCTGGTTCCGGCACGGCACGCTGAGCCTTTGGTTAATTCCTCTTCCTGGTGGGAAATGAGAGTTAAATTTGCCCGTCCAGACACCTCCAGCTAGCCTCTCATTGGTTCTCGCTATTCCTGTTCATCTTCCGCAGAAATTGCAAACTGGGCCAAACAAGAGGTTAAAGGCGCTGACTCTCCAAGTGGGGAGAGTGTTAGTAAAGCGTCTGGAATGTTGCACCCGAGTACCAGGGGAGGAAAACTGAGACATATTTGAACACGTCTCCCGTTCACATGGTTGATCATACTTGGGTTCCACATGCATGTTTTAGCTGAAGGAAGAATACCTAAAACCTGGGTAGTTGAAACCCGTGGAATGGGTACCATGCAATATGACTTCAAAGGGTCTTCATTTGCTCACCGAACCTCTCCAATCCTATCACTGCTGCGTTTATGCCCCTGTACACATGCTTGATTCTCTTTCGGAGACATAGCAATCCATAGGTTTTAAGATACTTACTAGTCAGGTACATTCTTAGGCGTTTAATATGCGGTGTTGAGTCCATTTCGTTGAGCAAGGAGTAGCTCTTGTCTATTCCATATTTGACTTAAGGAACTTTATCTGTGCTCATTTCAATCTCTGGTTTTATGCAGCACCCCAACTCACCTTTCCCCTTAAGCAAGCATAAGTTGGTTTTCTAAATTTGAGACCCTGTTCTGTTCTGTAATTCAGTTCCTGTGTAGCCAAGTTTACATTCCGTGTATTACTGATATCTTATGATGTTTCTTTTTCTGTGTGACTTACTTCAGTTAGAATCATCATACCTGAATCCACTCATTGTGCTGCTAAGTGCCTGATGACACAGATTTCATTGCTGAGTGATATTGCTTTGTAAGTAAATACCACAAGTTCTTTATCCATTTTTCACTTTCTGTGATGTTGAACTTGTACTGTAAACGAGGTTCTTGTAAACAGAGCCGTTCCAAACTTTGGGGTGGCTGTGTCTTTTTGATTTTAATTTCCCTAAGCTATAGGACCATAAGTGGAAGTGCCCTAGTTTCTGTTGCTTTGTTTTTTAGATGTTTCAGGAAACACCATAGACTTCTCCCGAGTGGTTGTTGGCAATTTACATCCCGCCCATCAGCATAACAAGGCTCCCAGTTCTCCATGGCCTGTCCTGCCTTTCTGGATTTTACACTTTTTTCAGATGGCCCTTTTGACCGGGGGGAAGTGAGACTTCATTGTAGTGCAGATTTCCTTTGCAAGCTTGCTTGGTTGGCCAAAAAGGGCGTATGCGTTTTTTCCTGAATATATTCAGGAAAAAACGCATACGCCCTTTTTGGCCAAGTGCATCATTGTGGACGTTCTGCCTCTTTTCCTATGCTTTCAATGCAATTCCAGTCTACCTCCTGAAATCGGTTTCCTGCAATTCTGCCCCGCTTTCAAGTCCTCTTGGCAGCCTTACTTCAGTCTATTTTTGGACGATAGCTGTCATTTATAATTCTGCAGGTTTGTGAATTACAGTGCCCCTGAGCTCCTTTCTTCAACTCGCTTTCTTGTGACCTGGCCGCAACACCGCAGGATGGCTTCAGGCCCTAATCTGGTTCCGGCACGGCACGCTGAGCCTTTGGTTATTTCCTCTTCCTGGTGGGAAATGAGAGTTAAATTTCCCCGTCCAGACACCTCCACCTAGTCTCTCATTGGTTCTCGCTATTCCTGTTCATCTTCCGCAGAAATTGCAAACTGGGCCAAACAGGAGGTTAAAGGGACTGACTCTCAAAGTCGGGAGAGTGTTAGTAAAGCGTCTGGAATGTTGCACCCGAGTACCAGGGTACGAAAACTGAGACATATTTGAACACGTCTCCCGATCAAATGGTTGATCATACTCTAGGTTCCACATGCATGTTTTAGCTGAAGGAAGAATACCTTAAACCTGGGTAGTTGAAACCCGTGGAATGGGTACCATGCAATATGACTTCAAAGGGTCTTCATTTGCTCACCGAACCTCTCCAATCCTATCACTGCTGCGTTTATGCCCCTGTACACATGCTTGATTCTCTTTCGGAGACATAGCAAACCATAGGTTTTAAGATACTTACTAGTCAGGTACATTCTTAGGCGTTTAATATGCGGTGTTGAGTCCATTTCGTTGAGCAAGGAGTAGCTCTTGTCTATTCCATATTTGACTTAAGGAACTTTATCTGTGCTCATTTCAATCTCTGGTTTTATGCAGCACCCCAACTCACCTTTCCCCTTAAGCAAGCATAAGTTGGTTTTCTAAATTTGAGACCCTGTTCTGTTCTGTAATTCAGTTCCTGTGTAGCCAAGTTTACATTCCGTGTATTACTGATATCTTATGATGTTTCTTTTTCTGTGTGACTTACTTCAGTTAGAATCATCATACCTGAATCCACTCATTGTGCTGCTAAGGGCCTGATGACACAGATTTCATTGCTGAGTGATATTGCTTTGTAAGTAAATACCACAACTTCTTTATCCATTTTTCACTTTCTGCGATGTTGAACTTGTACTGTAAACGAGGTTCTTGTAAACAGAGGCGTCCCAAACTTTGGGGTGGCTGTGTCTTTTTGATTTTAATTTCCCTAAGCTATAGGACCATAAGTGGAAGTGCCCTAGGTTCTGTTGCTTTGTTTTTTAGATGTTTCAGGAAACACCATACACTTCTCCCGAGTGGTTGTTGGCAATTTACATCCCGCCCATCAGCATAACAAGGCTCCCCGTTCTCCATGACCTGTCCTGCCTTTCTGGATTTTACACTTTTTTCAGATGGCCCTTTTGACCGGGGGGAAGTGAGACTTCATTGTAGTGCAGATTTCCTTTGCAAGCTTGCTTGGTTGGCCAAAAAGGGCGTATGCGTTTTTTCCTGAATATATTCAGGAAAAAACGCATACACCCTTTTTGGCCAAGTGCATCATTGTGGACGTTCTGCCTCTTTTCCTATGCTTTCAATGAAATTCCAGTCTACCTCCTGAAATCGGTTTCCTGCAATTCTGCCCCGCTTTCAAGTCCTCTTGGCAGCCTTACTTCAGTCTATTTTTGGACGATAGCTGTCATTTATAACTCTGCAGGTTTGTGAATTACAGTGCCCCTGAGCTCCTTTCTTCAACTCGCTTTCTTTTGAGCTGGCCGCAACACCGCAGGATGGCTTCAGGCTCTAATCTGGTTCCGGTACGGCACGCTGAGCCTTTGGTTAATTCCTCTTCCTGGTGGGAAATGAGAGTTAAATTTGCCCGTCCAGACACCTCCAGCTAGCCTCTCATTGGTTCTCGCTATTCCTGTTCATCTTCCGCAGAAATTGCAAACTGGGCCAAACAGGAGGTTAAAGGCGCTGACTCTCCAAGTGGGGAGAGTGTTAGTAAAGCGTCTGGAATGTTGCACCCGAGTACCAGGGGAGGAAAACTGAGACATATTTGAACACGTCTCCCGTTCACATGGTTGATCATACTTGGGTTCCACATGCATGTTTTAGCTGAAGGAAGAATACCTTAAATCTGGGTAGTTGAAACCCGTGGAATGGGTACCATGCAATATGACTTCAAAGGGTCTTCATTTGCTCACTGAACCTCTCCAATCTTATCACTGCTGTGTTTATGCCCCTGTACACATGCTTGATTCTCTTTCGGAGACATAGCAATCCATAGGTTTTAAGATACTTACTAGTCAGGTACATTCTTAGGCGTTTAATATGCGGTGTTGAGTCCATTTCGTTGAGCAAGGAGTAGCTCTTGTCTATTCCATATTTGGCTTAAGGAACTTTATCTGTGCTCATTTCAATCTCTGGTTTTATGCAGCACCCAACTCACCTTTACCCTTAAGCAAGCATAAGTTGGTTTTCTAAATTTGAGACCCTGTTCTGTTCTGTAATTCAGTTCCTGTGTAGGCAAGTTTACATTCCGTGTATTAGTGATATCTTATGATGTTTCTTTTTCTGTGTGACTTATTTCAGTTAGAATCATCATACCTGAATCCACTCATTGCGATGCTAAGGGCCTGATGACATAGATTTCATTGCTGAGTGATATTGCTTTGTAAGTGAATACCACAACTTCTTTATCCATTTTTCACTTTCTGCGATGTTGAACTTGTACTGTAAACGAGGTTCTTGTAAACAGAGCCGTTCCAAACTTTGGGGTGGCTGTGTCTTTTTGATTTTAATTTCCCTAAGCTATAGGACCATAAGTGGAAGTGCCCTAGGTTCTGTTGCTTTGTTTTTTAGATGTTTCAGGAAACACCATACACTTCTCCCAAGTGTCTGTTGGCAATTTACATCCCGCCCATCAGCATAACAAGGCTCCCAGTTCTCAATGGCCTGTTGCCTTTATGGATTTTACACTTTTTTCAGATGGCCCTTTTGACCAGGGGGAAGTGAGACTTCATTGTAGTGCAGATTTCCTTTGCAAGCTTGCTTGGTTGGCCAAAAAGGGCGTATGCGTTTTTTCCTGAATATATTCAGGAAAAAACGCATACGCCCTTTTTGGCCAAGTGCATCATTGTGGACGTTCTGCCTCTTTTCCTATGCTTTCAATGCAATTCCAGTCTACCTCCTGAAATCGGTTTCCTGCAATTCTGCCCCGCTTTCAAGTCCTCTTGGCAGCCTTACTTCAGTCTATTTTTGGACGATAGCTGTCATTTATAACTCTGCAGGTTTGTGAATTACAGTGCCCCTGAGCTCCTTTCTTCAACTCGCTTTCTTGTGACCTGGCTGCAACACCGCATGATGGCTTCAGGCCCTAATCTGGTTCCGGCCCGGCATGCTGAGCCTTTGGTTAATTCCTCTTCCTGGTGGGAAATGAGAGTTAAATTTGCCCGTCCAGACACCTCCAGCTAGCCTCTCATTGGTTCTCGCTATTCCTGTTCATCTTCCGCAGAAATTGCAAACTGGGCCAAACAGGAGGTTAAAGGCGCTGACTCTCCAAGTGGGGAGAGTGTTAGTAAAGCGTCTGGAATGTTGCACCCGAGTAGCAGGGGAGGAAAACTGAGACATATTTGAACACGTCTCCCGTTCACATGGTTGACCATACTTGGGTTCCACATGCATGTTTTAGCTGAAGGAAGAATACCTTAAACCTGGAGAGTTAAGACCCGTGTAATGGGTACCATGCAATATGACTTCAAAGGGTCTTCATTTGCTCACCGAACCTCTCCAATCCTATCACTGCTGCGTTTATGCCCCTGTACACATGCTTGATTCTCTTTCGGAGACATAGCAATCCATAGGTTTTTAAGATACTTACTAGTCAGGTACATTCTTAGGCGTTTAATATGCGGTGTTGAGTCCATTTCGTTGAGCAAGGAGTAGCTCTTGTCTATTCCATATTTGACTTAAGGAACTTTATCTGTGCTCATTTCAATCTCTGGTTTTATGCAGCACCCCAACTCACCTTTACCCTTAAGCAAGCATAAGTTGGTTTTCTAAATTTGAGACCCTGTTCTGTTCTGTAATTCAGTTCCTGTGTAGCCAAGTTTACATTCCGTGTATTACTGATATCTTATGATGTTTCTTTTTCTGTGTGACTTACTTCAGTTAGAATCATCATACCTGAATCCACTCATTGTGCTGCTAAGGGCCTGATGACACAGATTTCATTGCTGAGTGATATTGCTTTGTAAGTAAATACCACAACTTCTTTATCCATTTTTCACTTTCTGCGATGTTGAACTTGTACTGTAAACGAGGTTCTTGTAAACAGAGGCGTCCCAAACTTTGGGGTGGCTGTGTCTTTTTGATTTTAATTTCCCTAAGCTATAGGACCATAAGTGGAAGTGCCCTAGGTTCTGTTGCTTTGTTTTTTAGATGTTTCAGGAAACACCATACACTTCTCCCGAGTGGTTGTTGGCAATTTACATCCCGCCCATCAGCATAACAAGGCTCCCCGTTCTCCATGGCCTGTCCTGCCTTTCTGGATTTTACACTTTTTTCAGATGGCCCTTTTGACCGGGGGGAAGTGAGACTTCATTGTAGTGCAGATTTCCTTTGCAAGCTTGCTTGGTTGGCCAAAAAGGGCGTATGCGTTTTTTCCTGAATATATTCAGGAAAAAACGCATACACCCTTTTTGGCCAAGTGCATCATTGTGGACGTTCTGCCTCTTTTCCTATGCTTTCAATGAAATTCCAGTCTACCTCCTGAAATCGGTTTCCTGCAATTCTGCCCCGCTTTCAAGTCCTCTTGGCAGCCTTACTTCAGTCTATTTTTGGACGATAGCTGTCATTTATAACTCTGCAGGTTTGTGAATTACAGTGCCCCTGAGCTCCTTTCTTCAACTCGCTTTCTTTTGAGCTGGCCGCAACACCGCAGGATGGCTTCAGGCTCTAATCTGGTTCCGGTACGGCACGCTGAGCCTTTGGTTAATTCCTCTTCCTGGTGGGAAATGAGAGTTAAATTTGCCCGTCCAGACACCTCCAGCTAGCCTCTCATTGGTTCTCGCTATTCCTGTTCATCTTCCGCAGAAATTGCAAACTGGGCCAAACAGGAGGTTAAAGGCGCTGACTCTCCAAGTGGGGAGAGTGTTAGTAAAGCGTCTGGAATGTTGCACCCGAGTACCAGGGGAGGAAAACTGAGACATATTTGAACACGTCTCCCGTTCACATGGTTGATCATACTTGGGTTCCACATGCATGTTTTAGCTGAAGGAAGAATACCTTAAATCTGGGTAGTTGAAACCCGTGGAATGGGTACCATGCAATATGACTTCAAAGGGTCTTCATTTGCTCACTGAACCTCTCCAATCTTATCACTGCTGTGTTTATGCCCCTGTACACATGCTTGATTCTCTTTCGGAGACATAGCAATCCATAGGTTTTAAGATACTTACTAGTCAGGTACATTCTTAGGCGTTTAATATGCGGTGTTGAGTCCATTTCGTTGAGCAAGGAGTAGCTCTTGTCTATTCCATATTTGGCTTAAGGAACTTTATCTGTGCTCATTTCAATCTCTGGTTTTATGCAGCACCCAACTCACCTTTACCCTTAAGCAAGCATAAGTTGGTTTTCTAAATTTGAGACCCTGTTCTGTTCTGTAATTCAGTTCCTGTGTAGGCAAGTTTACATTCCGTGTATTAGTGATATCTTATGATGTTTCTTTTTCTGTGTGACTTATTTCAGTTAGAATCATCATACCTGAATCCACTCATTGCGATGCTAAGGGCCTGATGACATAGATTTCATTGCTGAGTGATATTGCTTTGTAAGTGAATACCACAACTTCTTTATCCATTTTTCACTTTCTGCGATGTTGAACTTGTACTGTAAACGAGGTTCTTGTAAACAGAGCCGTTCCAAACTTTGGGGTGGCTGTGTCTTTTTGATTTTAATTTCCCTAAGCTATAGGACCATAAGTGGAAGTGCCCTAGGTTCTGTTGCTTTGTTTTTTAGATGTTTCAGGAAACACCATACACTTCTCCCAAGTGTCTGTTGGCAATTTACATCCCGCCCATCAGCATAACAAGGCTCCCAGTTCTCAATGGCCTGTTGCCTTTATGGATTTTACACTTTTTTCAGATGGCCCTTTTGACCAGGGGGAAGTGAGACTTCATTGTAGTGCAGATTTCCTTTGCAAGCTTGCTTGGTTGGCCAAAAAGGGCGTATGCGTTTTTTCCTGAATATATTCAGGAAAAAACGCATACGCCCTTTTTGGCCAAGTGCATCATTGTGGACGTTCTGCCTCTTTTCCTATGCTTTCAATGCAATTCCAGTCTACCTCCTGAAATCGGTTTCCTGCAATTCTGCCCCGCTTTCAAGTCCTCTTGGCAGCCTTACTTCAGTCTATTTTTGGACGATAGCTGTCATTTATAACTCTGCAGGTTTGTGAATTACAGTGCCCCTGAGCTCCTTTCTTCAACTCGCTTTCTTGTGACCTGGCTGCAACACCGCATGATGGCTTCAGGCCCTAATCTGGTTCCGGCCCGGCATGCTGAGCCTTTGGTTAATTGCTCTTCCTGGTGGGAAATGAGAGTTAAATTTGCCCGTCCAGACACCTCCAGCTAGCCTCTCATTGGTTCTCGCTATTCCTGTTCATCTTCCGCAGAAATTGCAAACTGGGCCAAACAGGAGGTTAAAGGCGCTGACTCTCCAAGTGGGGAGAGTGTTAGTAAAGCGTCTGGAATGTTGCACCCGAGTAGCAGGGGAGGAAAACTGAGACATATTTGAACACGTCTCCCGTTCACATGGTTGACCATACTTGGGTTCCACATGCATGTTTTAGCTGAAGGAAGAATACCTTAAACCTGGAGAGTTAAGACCCGTGTAATGGGTACCATGCAATATGACTTCAAAGGGTCTTCATTTGCTCACCGAACCTCTCCAATCCTATCACTGCTGCGTTTATGCCCCTGTACACATGCTTGATTCTCTTTCGGAGACATAGCAATCCATAGGTTTTTAAGATACTTACTAGTCAGGTACATTCTTAGGCGTTTAATATGCGGTGTTGAGTCCATTTCGTTGAGCAAGGAGTAGCTCTTGTCTATTCCATATTTGACTTAAGGAACTTTATCTGTGCTCATTTCAATCTCTGGTTTTATGCAGCACCCCAACTCACCTTTACCCTTAAGCAAGCATAAGTTGGTTTTCTAAATTTGAGACCCTGTTCTGTTCTGTAATTCAGTTCCTGTGTAGCCAAGTTTACATTCCGTGTATTACTGATATCTTATGATGTTTCTTTTTCTGTGTGACTTACTTCAGTTAGAATCATCATACCTGAATCCACTCATTGTGCTGCTAAGGGCCTGATGACACAGATTTCATTGCTGAGTGATATTGCTTTGTAAGTAAATACCACAACTTCTTTATCCATTTTTCACTTTCTGCGATGTTGAACTTGTACTGTAAACGAGGTTCTTGTAAACAGAGGCGTCCCAAACTTTGGGGTGGCTGTGTCTTTTTGATTTTAATTTCCCTAAGCTATAGGACCATAAGTGGAAGTGCCCTAGGTTCTGTTGCTTTGTTTTTTAGATGTTTCAGGAAACACCATACACTTCTCCCGAGTGGTTGTTGGCAATTTACATCCCGCCCATCAGCATAACAAGGCTCCCCGTTCTCCATGGCCTGTCCTGCCTTTCTGGATTTTACACTTTTTTCAGATGGCCCTTTTGACCGGGGGGAAGTGAGACTTCATTGTAGTGCAGATTTCCTTTGCAAGCTTGCTTGGTTGGCCAAAAAGGGCGTATGCGTTTTTTCCTGAATATATTCAGGAAAAAACGCATACGCCCTTTTTGGCCAAGTGCATCATTGTGGACGTTCTGCCTCTTTTCCTATGCTTTCAATGCAATTCCAGTCTACCTCCTGAAATCGGTTTCCTGCAATTCTGCCCCGCTTTCAAGTCCTCTTGGCAGCCTTACTTCAGTCTATTTTTGGACGATAGCTGTCATTTATAACTCTGCAGGTTTGTGAATTACAGTGCCCCTGAGCTCCTTTGTTCAACTCGCTTTCTTTTGAGCTGGCCGCAACACCGCAGGATGGCTTCAGGCTCCAATCTGGTTCCGGTACGGCACGCTGAGCCTTTGGTTAATTCCTCTTCCTGGTGGGAAATGAGAGTTAAATTTGCCCGTCCAGACACCTCCAGCTAGCCTCTCATTGGTTCTCGCTATTCCTGTTCATCTTCCGCAGAAATTGCAAACTGGGCCAAACAGGAGGTTAAAGGCGCTGACTCTCCAAGTGGGGAGAGTGTTAGTAAAGCGTCTGGAATGTTGCACCCGAGTACCAGGGGAGGAAAACTGAGACATATTTGAACACGTCTCCCGTTCACAAGGTTGATCATACTTGGGTTCCACATGCATGTTTTAGCTGAAGGAAGAATACCTTAAACCTGGGTAGTTGAAACCCGTGGAATGGGTACCATGCAATATGACTTCAAAGGGTCTTCATTTGCTCACCGAACCTCTCCAATCCTATCACTGCTGCGTTTATGCCCCTGTACACATGCTTGATTCTCTTTCGGAGACATAGCAATCCATAGGTTTTAAGATACTTACTAGTCAGGTACATTCTTAGGCGTTTAATATGCGGTGTTGAGTCCATTTCGTTGAGCAAGGAGTAGCTCTTGTCTATTCCATATTTGGCTTAAGGAACTTTATCTGTGCTCATTTCAATCTCTGGTTTTATGCAGCAACCCAACTCACCTTTCCCCTTAAGCAAGCATAAGTTGGTTTTCTAAATTTGAGACCCTGTTCTGTTTTGGAATTCAGTTCCTGTGTAGCCAAGTTTACATTCCGTGTATTAGTGATATCTTATGATGTTTCTTTTTCTGTGTGACTTATTTCAGTTAGAATCATCGTACCTGAATCTACTCATTATGCTGCTACGGGCCTGATGACATAGATTTCATTGCTGAGTGATACTGCATTGTACGTAAGTACCACAAGTTCTTTATCCATTTTTCACTTTCTGCGATGTTGAACTTGTACTGTAAACGAGGTTCTTGTAAACAGAGCCGTTCCAAACTTTGGGGTGGCTGTGTCTTTTTGATTTTAATTTCCCTAAGCTATAGGACCATAAGTGGCAGTGCCCTAGGCTCTGTTGCTTTGTTTTTTAGATGTTTCAGGAAACACCATACACTTCTCCCGAGTGGTTGTTGGCAATTTACATCCCGCCCATCAGCATAACAAGGCTCCCAGTTCTCCATGGCCTGTCCTGACTTTCTGGATTTTACACTTTTTCAGATGGCCCTTTTGACCGGGGGGAAGTGAGACTTCATTGTAGTGCAGATTTCCTTTGCAAGCTTGCTTGGTTGGCCAAAAAGGGCGTATGCGTTTTTTCCTGAATATATTCAGGAAAAAACGCATACGCCCTTTTTGGCCAAGTGCATCATTGTGGACGTTCTGCCTCTTTTCCTATGCTTTCAATGCAATTCCAGTCTACCTCCTGAAATCGGTTTCCTGCAATTCTGCCCCGCTTTCAAGTCCTCTTGGCAGCCTTACTTCAGTCTATTTTTGGACGATAGCTGTCATTTATAACTCTGCAGGTTTGTGAATTACAGTGCCCCTGAGCTCCTTTCTTCAACTCGCTTTCTTGTGACCTGGCCGCAACACCGCAGGATGGCTTCAGGACCTAATCTGGTTCCGGCACGGCACGCTGAGCCTTTGGTTAACTCCTCTTCCTGGTGGGAAATGAGAGTTAAATTTGCCCGTCAAGACACCTCCAGCTAGTCTCTCATTGGCTCTCGCTATTCCTGTTCATCTTCCGCAGAAATTGCAAACTGGGCCAAACAGGAGGTTAAAGGCACTGACTCTCCAAGTCGGGAGAGTGTTAGTAAAGCGTCTGGAATGTTGCACCCGAGTACCAGGGTACGAAAACTGAGACATATTTGAACACGTCTCCCGTTCACATGGTTGATCATACTCTAGGTTCCACATGCATGTTTTAGCTGAAGGAAGAATACCTTAAACCTGGGTAGTTGAAACCCGTGGAATGGGTACCATGCAATATGACTTCAAAGTGTCTTCATTTGCGCACCGAACCTCTCCAATCCTATCACTGCTGCGTTTATGCCCCTGTACACATGCTTGATTCTCTTTTGGAGACATAGCAATCCATAGGTTTTAAGATACTTACTAGTCAGGAACATTCTTAGGCGTTTAATATGGGGTGTTGAGTCCATTTCGTTGAGCAAGGAGTAGCTCTTGTCTATTCCATATTTGGCTTAAGGAAATTTATCTGTGCTCATTTCAATCTCTGATTTTATGCAGCACCCCAACTCACCTTTCCCCTTAAGCAAGCATAAGTTGGTTTTCTAAATTTGAGACCCTGTTCTGTTCTGTAATTCAGTTCCTGTGTAGCCAAGTTTACATTCCGTGTATTACTGATATCTTATGATGTTTCTTTTTCTGTGTGACTTACTTCAGTTAGAATCATCATACCTGAATCCACTCATTGTGCTGCTAAGGGCCTGATGACACAGATTTCATTGCTGAGTGATATTGCTTTGTAAGTAAATACCACAACTTCTTTATCCATTTTTCACTTTCTGCGATGTTGAACTTGTACTGTAAACGAGGTTCTTGTAAACAGAGGCGTCCCAAACTTTGGGGTGGCTGTGTCTTTTTGATTTTAATTTCCCTAAGCTATAGGACCATAAGTGGAAGTGCCCTAGGTTCTGTTGCTTTGTTTTTTAGATGTTTCAGGAAACACCATACACTTCTCCCGAGTGGTTGTTGGCAATTTACATCCCGCCCATCAGCATAACAAGGCTCCCAGTTCTCCATGGCCTGTCCTGCCTTTCTGGATTTTACACTTTTTTCAGATGGCCCTTTTGACCGGGGGGAAGTGAGACTTCATTGTAGTGCAGATTTCCTTTGCAAGCTTGCTTGGTTGGCCAAAAAGGGCGTATGCGTTTTTTCCTGAATATATTCAGGAAAAAACGCATACGCCCTTTTTGGCCAAGTGCATCATTGTGGACGTTCTGCCTCTTTTCCTATGCTTTCAATGCAATTCCAGTCTACCTCCTGAAATCGGTTTCCTGCAATTCTGCCCCGCTTTCAAGTCCTCTTGGCAGCCTTACTTCAGTCTATTTTTGGACGATAGCTGTCATTTATAACTCTGCAGGTTTGTGAATTACAGTGTCCCTGAGCTCCTTTGTTCAACTCGCTTTCTTTTGAGCTGGCCGCAACACCGCAGGATGGCTTCAGGCTCCAATCTGGTTCCGGTACGGCACGCTGAGCCTTTGGTTAATTCCTCTTCCTGGTGGGAAATGAGAGTTAAATTTGCCCGTCCAGACACCTCCAGCTAGCCTCTCATTGGTTCTCGCTATTCCTGTTCATCTTCCGCAGAAATTGCAAACTGGGCCAAACAGGAGGTTAAAGGCGCTGACTCTCCAAGTGGGGAGAGTGTTAGTAAAGCGTCTGGAATGTTGCACCCGAGTACCAGGGGAGGAAAACTGAGACATATTTGAACACGTCTCCCGTTCACAAGGTTGATCATACTTGGGTTCCACATGCATGTTTTAGCTGAAGGAAGAATACCTTAAACCTGGGTAGTTGAAACCCGTGGAATGGGTACCATGCAATATGACTTCAAAGGGTCTTCATTTGCTCACCGAACCTCTCCAATCCTATCACTGCTGCGTTTATGCCCCTGTACACATGCTTGATTCTCTTTCGGAGACATAGCAATCCATAGGTTTTAAGATACTTACTAGTCAGGTACATTCTTAGGCGTTTAATATGCGGTGTTGAGTCCATTTCGTTGAGCAAGGAGTAGCTCTTGTCTATTCCATATTTGGCTTAAGGAACTTTATCTGTGCTCATTTCAATCTCTGGTTTTATGCAGCAACCCAACTCACCTTTCCCCTTAAGCAAGCATAAGTTGGTTTTCTAAATTTGAGACCCTGTTCTGTTTTGGAATTCAGTTCCTGTGTAGCCAAGTTTACATTCCGTGTATTAGTGATATCTTATGATGTTTCTTTTTCTGTGTGACTTATTTCAGTTAGAATCATCGTACCTGAATCTACTCATTATGCTGCTACGGGCCTGATGACATAGATTTCATTGCTGAGTGATACTGCATTGTACGTAAGTACCACAAGTTCTTTATCCATTTTTCACTTTCTGCGATGTTCAACTTGTACTGTAAACGAGGTTCTTGTAAACAGAGCCGTTCCAAACTTTGGGGTGGCTGTGTCTTTTTGATTTTAATTTCCCTAAGCTATAGGACCATAAGTGGCAGTGCCCTAGGCTCTGTTGCTTTGTTTTTTAGATGTTTCAGGAAACACCATACACTTCTCCCGAGTGGTTGTTGGCAATTTACATCCCGCCCATCAGCATAACAAGGCTCCCAGTTCTCCATGGCCTGTCCTGACTTTCTGGATTTTACACTTTTTCAGATGGCCCTTTTGACCGGGGGGAAGTGAGACTTCATTGTAGTGCAGATTTCCTTTGCAAGCTTGCTTGGTTGGCCAAAAAGGGCGTATGCGTTTTTTCCTGAATATATTCAGGAAAAAACGCATACGCCCTTTTTGGCCAAGTGCATCATTGTGGACGTTCTGCCTCTTTTCCTATGCTTTCAATGCAATTCCAGTCTACCTCCTGAAATCGGTTTCCTGCAATTCTGCCCCGCTTTCAAGTCCTCTTGGCAGCCTTACTTCAGTCTATTTTTGGACGATAGCTGTCATTTATAACTCTGCAGGTTTGTGAATTACAGTGCCCCTGAGCTCCTTTCTTCAACTCGCTTTCTTGTGACCTGGCCGCAACACCGCAGGATGGCTTCAGGACCTAATCTGGTTCCGGCACGGCACGCTGAGCCTTTGGTTAACTCCTCTTCCTGGTGGGAAATGAGAGTTAAATTTGCCCGTCAAGACACCTCCAGCTAGTCTCTCATTGGCTCTCGCTATTCCTGTTCATCTTCCGCAGAAATTGCAAACTGGGCCAAACAGGAGGTTAAAGGCACTGACTCTCCAAGTCGGGAGAGTGTTAGTAAAGCATCTGGAATGTTGCACCCGAGTACCAGGGTACGAAAACTGAGACATATTTGAACACGTCTCCCGTTCACATGGTTGATCATACTCTAGGTTCCACATGCATGTTTTAGCTGAAGGAAGAATACCTTAAACCTGGGTAGTTGAAACCCGTGGAATGGGTACCATGCAATATGACTTCAAAGTGTCTTCATTTGCGCACCGAACCTCTCCAATCCTATCACTGCTGCGTTTATGCCCCTGTACACATGCTTGATTCTCTTTTGGAGACATAGCAATCCATAGGTTTTAAGATACTTACTAGTCAGGAACATTCTTAGGCGTTTAATATGGGGTGTTGAGTCCATTTCGTTGAGCAAGGAGTAGCTCTTGTCTATTCCATATTTGGCTTAAGGAAATTTATCTGTGCTCATTTCAATCTCTGATTTTATGCAGCACCCCAACTCACCTTTCCCCTTAAGCAAGCATAAGTTGGTTTTCTAAATTTGAGACCCTGTTCTGTTCTGTAATTCAGTTCCTGTGTAGCCAAGTTTACATTCCGTGTATTACTGATATCTTATGATGTTTCTTTTTCTGTGTGACTTATTTCAGTTAGAATCATCATACCTGAATCCACTCATTGTGCTGCTACGGGCCTGATGACACAGATTTCATTGCTGAGTGATATTGCTTTGTAAGTAAATACCACAACTTCTTTATCCATTTTTCACTTTCTGCGATGTTGAACTTGTACTGTAAATGAGGTTCTTGTAAACAGAGCAGTTCCAAACTTTGGGGTGGCTGTGTCTTTTTGATTTTAATTTCCCTAAGCTATAGGACCATAAGTGGAAGTGCCCTAGGCTCTGTTGCTTTGTTTTTTAGATGTTTCAGGAAACACCATACACTTCTCCCAAGTGTCTGTTGGCAATTTACATCCCGCCCATCAGGATAACAAGGCTCCCAGTTCTCAATGGCCTGTTGCCTTTGGGATTTTACACTTTTTTCAGATGGCCCTTTTGACCGGGGGGAAGTGAGACTTCATTGTAGTGCAGATTTCCTTTGCAAGCTTGCTTGGTTGGCCAAAAAGGGCGTATGCGTTTTTTCCTGAATATATTCAGGAAAAAACGCATACGCCCTTTTTGGCCAAGTGCATCATTGTGGACGTTCTGCCTCTTTTCCTATGCTTTCAATGCAATTCCAGTCTACCTCCTGAAATCGGTTTCCTGCAATGCTGCCCCGCTTTCAAGTCCTCTTGGCAGCCTTACTTCAGTATATTTTTGGACGATAGCTGTCATTTATAACTCTGCAGGTTTGTGAATTACAGTGCCCCTGAGCTCCTTTCTTCAACTCGCTTTCTTGTGACCTGGCCGCAACACCGCAGGATGGCTTCAGGCCCTAATCTGGTTCCGGCACGGCACGCTGAGCCTTTGGTTATTTCCTCTTCCTGGTGGGAAATGAGAGTTAAATTTGCCCGTCCAGACACCTCCAGCTAGCCTCTCATTGGTTCTCGCTATTCCTGTTCATCTTCCGCAGAAATTGCAAACTGGGCCAAACAGGAGGTTAAAGGCACTGACTCTCCAAGTGGGGAGAGTGTTAGTAAAGCGTCTGGAATGTTGCACCCGAGTACCAGGGGAGGAAAACTGAGACATATTTGAACACGTCTCCCGTTCACATGGTTGATCATACTTGGGTTCCACATGCATGTTTTAGCTGAAGGAAGAATACCTTAAACATGGAGAGTTGAAACCCGTGGAATGGGTACCATGCAATATGACTTCAAAGGGTCTTCATTTGCTCACCGAACCTCTCCAATCCTATCACTGCTGCGTTTATGCCCCTGTACACATGCTTGATTCTCTTTCGGAGACATAGCAATCCATAGGTTTTAAGATACTTACTAGTCAGGTACATTCTTAGGCGTTTAATATGCGGTGTTGAGTCCATTTCGTTGAGCAAGGAGTAGCTCTTGTCTATTCCATATTTGACTTAAGGAACTTTATCTGTGCTCATTTCAATCTCTGGTTTTATGCAGCACCCCAACTCACCTTTACCCTTAAGCAAGCATAAGTTGGTTTTCTAAATTTGAGACCCTGTTCTGTTCTGTAATTCAGTTCCTGTGTAGCCAAGTTTACATTCCGTGTATTACTGATATCTTATGATGTTTCTTTTTCTGTGTGACTTACTTCAGTTAGAATCATCATACCTGAATCCACTCATTGTGCTGCTAAGGGCCTGATGACACAGATTTCATTGCTGAGTGATATTGCTTTGTAAGTAAATACCACAACTTCTTTATCAATTTTTCACTTTCTGCGATGTTGAACTTGTACTGTAAACGAGGTTCTTGTAAACAGAGCCGTTCCAAACTTTGGGGTGGCTGTGTCTTTTTGATTTTAATTTCCCTAAGCTATAGGACCATAAGTGGAAGTGCCCTAGGTTCTGTTGCTTTGTTTTTTAGATGTTTCAGGAAACACCATACACTTCTCCCGAGTGGTTGTTGGCAATTTACATCCCGCCCATCAGCATAACAAGGCTCCCAGTTCTCCATGGCCTGTCCTGCCTTTCTGGATTTTACACTTTTTTCAGATGGCCCTTTTGACCGGGGGGAAGTGAGACTTCATTGTAGTGCAGATTTCCTTTGCAAGCTTGCTTGGTTGGCCAAAAAGGGCGTATGCGTTTTTTCCTGAATATATTCAGGAAAAAACGCATACGCCCTTTTTGGCCAAGTGCATCATTGTGGACGTTCTCCCTCTTTTCCTATGCTTTCAATGCAATTCCAGTCTACCTCCTGAAATCGGTTTCCTGCAATTCTGCCCCGCTTTCAAGTCCTCTTGGCAGCCTTACTTCAGTATATTTTTGGACGATAGCTGTCATTTATAACTCTGCAGGTTTGTGAATTACAGTGCCCCTGAGCTCCTTTGTTCAACTCGCTTTCTTTTGAGCTGGCCGCAACACCGCAGGATGGCTTCAGGCCCTAATCTGGTTCCGGTACGGCACGCTGAGCCTTTGGTTATTTCCTCTTCCTGGTGGGAAATGAGAGTTAAATTTGCCCGTCCAGACACCTCCAGCTAGCCTCTCATTGGCTCTCGCTATTCCTGTTCATCTTCCGCAGAAATTGCAAACTGGGCCAAACAGGAGGTTAAAGGCGCTGACTCTCCAAGTGGGGAGAGTGTTAGTAAAGCGTCTGGAATGTTGCACCCGAGTACCAGGGGAGGAAAACTGAGACATATTTGAACACGTCTCCCGTTCACATGGTTGATCATACTTGGGTTCCACATGCATGTTTTAGCTGAAGGAAGAATACCTAAAACCTGGGTAGTTGAAACCCGTGGAATGGGTACCATGCAATATGACTTCAAAGGGTCTTCATTTGCTCACCGAACCTCTCCAATCCTATCACTGCTGCGTTTATGCCCCTGTACACATGCTTGATTCTCTTTTGGAGACATAGCAATCCATAGGTTTTAAGATACTTACTAGTCAGGTACATTCTTAGGCGTTTAATATGCGGTGTTGAGTCCATTTCGTTGAGCAAGGAGTAGCTCTTGTCTATTCCATATTTGGCTTAAGGAACTTTATCTGTGCTCATTTCAATCTCTGGTTTTATGCAGCAACCCAACTCACCTTTACCCTTAAGCAAGCATAAGTTGGTTTTCTAAATTTGAGACCCTGTTCTGTTTTGGAATTCAGTTCCTGTGTAGCCAAGTTTACATTCCGTGTATTACTGATATCTTATGATGTTTCTTTTTCTGTGTGACTTATTTCAGTTAGAATCATCGTACCTGAATCTACTCATTATGCTGCTACGGGCCTGATGACATAGATTTCATTGCTGAGTGATACTGCATTGTACGTAAGTACCACAAGTTCTTTATCCATTTTTCACTTTCTGCGATGTTGAACTTGTACTGTAAACGAGGTTCTTGTAAACAGAGCCGTTCCAAACATTGGGGTGGCCGTGTCTTTTTGATTTTAATTTCCCTAAGCTATAGGACCATAAGTGGAAGTGCCCTAGGCTCTGTTGCTTTGTTTTTTAGATGTTTCAGGAAACACCATACACTTCTCCCGAGTGGTTGTTGGCAATTTACATCCCGCCCATCAGCATAACAAGGCTCCCAGTTCTCCATGGCCTGTCCTGCCTTTCTGGATTTTACACTTTTTTCAGATGGCCCTTTTGACCGGGGGGAAGTGAGACTTCATTGTAGTGCAGATTTCCTTTGCAAGCTTGCTTGGTTGGCCAAAAAGGGCGTATGCGTTTTTTCCTGAATATATTCAGGAAAAAACGCATACGCCCTTTTTGGCCAAGTGCATCATTGTGGACGTTCTGCCTCTTTTCCTATGCTTTCAATGCAATTCCAGTCTACCTCCTGAAATCGGTTTCCTGCAATTCTGCCCCGCTTTCAAGTCCTCTTGGCAGCCTTACTTCAGTCTATTTTTGGACGATAGCTGTCATTTATAACTCTGCAGGTTTGTGAATTACAGCGCCCCTGAGCTCCTTTCTTCAACTCGCTTTCTTGTGACCTGGCCGCAACACCGCAGGATGGCTTCAGGCCCTAATCTGGTTCCGGCCCGGCACGCTGAGCCTTTGGTTAATTCCTCTTCCTGGTGGGAAATGAGAGTTAAATTTGCCCGTCCAGACACCTCCAGCTAGCCTCTCATTGGTTCTCGCTATTCCTGTTCATCTTCCGCAGAAATTGCAAACTGGGCCAAACAGGAGGTTAAAGGCGCTGACTCTCCAAGTGGGGAGAGTGTTAGTAAAGCGTCTGGAATGTTGCACCCGAGTACCAGGGTACGAAAACTGAGACATATTTGAACACGTCTCCCGATCACATGGTTGATCATACTCTAGGTTCCACATGCATGTTTTAGCTGAAGGAAGAATACCTTAAACCTGGGTAGTTGAAACCCGTGGAATGGGTACCATGCAATATGACTTCAAAGGGTCTTCATTTGCTCACCGAACCTCTCCAATCCTATCACTGCTGCGTTTATGCCCCTGTACACATGCTTGATTCTCTTTTGGAGACATAGCAATCCGTAGGTTTTAAGATACTTACTAGTCAGGAACATTCTTAGGCGTTTAATATGGGGTGTTGAGTCCATTTCGTTGAGCAAGGAGTAGCTCTTGTCTATTCCATATTTGGCTTAAGGAACTTTATCTGTGCTCATTTCAATCTCTGGTTTTATGCAGCACCCCAACTCACCTTTCCCCTTAAGCAAGCATAAGTTGGTTTTCTAAATTTGAGACCCTGTTCTGTTTTGGAATTCAGTTCCTGGGTAGCCAAGTTTACATTCCGTTTATTACTGATATCTTATGATGTTTCTTTTTCTGTGTGACTTACTTCAGTTAGAATCATCATACCTGAATCCACTCATTGTGCTGCTAAGGGCCTGATGACACAGATTTCATTGCTGAGTGATATTGCTTTGTAAGTAAATACCACAACTTCTTTATCCATTTTTCACTTTCTGCGATGTTGAACTTGTACTGTAAACGAGGTTCTTGTAAACAGAGCCGTTCCAAACTTTGGGGTGGCTGTGTCTTTTTGATTTTAATTTCCCTAAGCTATAGGACCATAAGTGGAAGTGCCCTAGGTTCTGTTGCTTTGTTTTTTAGATGTTTCAGGAAACACCATACACTTCTCCCCAGTGGTTGTTGGCAATTTACATCCCGCCCATCAGCATAACAAGGCTCCCAGTTCTCAATGGCCTGTTGCCTTTCTGGATTTTACACTTTTTTCAGATGGCCCTTTTGACCGGGGGGAAGTGAGACTTCATTGTAGTGCAGATTTCCTTTGCAAGCTTGCTTGGTTGGCCAAAAAGGGCGTATGCGTTTTTTCCTGAATATATTCAGGAAAAAACGCATACGCCCTTTTTGGCCAAGTGCATCATTGTGGACGTTCTGCCTCTTTTCCTATGCTTTCAATGCAATTCCAGTCTACCTCCTGAAATCGGTTTCCTGCAATTCTGCCCCGCTTTCAAGTCCTCTTGGCAGCCTTACTTCAGTCTATTTTTGGACGATAGCTGTCATTTATAACTCTGCAGGTTTGTGAATTACAGTGCCCCTGAGCTCCTTTGTTCAACTCGCTTTCTTTTGAGCTGGCCGCAACACCGCAGGATGGCTTCAGGCCCTAATCTGGTTCCGGTACGGCACGCTGAGCCTTTGGTTATTTCCTGTTCCTGGTGGGAAATGAGAGTTAAATTTGCCCGTCCAGACACCTCCAGCTAGCCTCTCATTGGTTCTCGCTATTCCTGTTCATCTTCCGCAGAAATTGCAAACTGGGCCAAACAGGAGGTTAAAGGCGCTGACTCTCCAAGTGGGGAGAGAGTTAGTAAAGCGTCTGGAATGTTGCACCTGAGTACCAGGGGAGGAAAACTGAGACATATTTGAACACGTCTCCCGATCACATGGTTGATCATACTTGGGTTCCACATGCATGTTATAGCTGAAGGAAGAATAACTTAAACCTGGGTAGTTGAAACCCGTGGAATGGGTACCATGCAATATGACTTCAAAGGGTCTTCATTTGCTCACCGAACCTCTCCAATCCTATCACTGCTGCGTTTATGCCCCTGTACACACGCTTGATTCTCTTTTGGAGACATAGCAATCCATAGGTTTTAAGATACTTACTAGTCAGGAACATTCTTAGGCGTTTAATATGGGGTGTTGAGTCCATTTCGTTGAGCAAGGAGTAGCTCTTGTCTATTCCATATTTGGCTTAAGGAACTTTATCTGTGCTCATTTCAATCTCTGGTTTTATGCAGTACCCCAACTCACCTTTACCCTTAAGCAAGCATAAGTTGGTTTTCTAAATTTGAGACCCTGTTCTGTTCTGTAATTCAGTTCCTGTGTAGCCAAGTTTACATTCCGTGTATTAGTGATATCTTATGATGTTTCTTTTTCTGTGTGACTTATTTCAGTTAGAATCATCATACCTGAATCCACTCATTGCGATGCTAAGGGCCTGATGACATAGATTTCATTGCTGAGTGATATTGCTTTGTAAGTGAATACCACAACTTCTTTATCCATTTTTCACTTTCTCCGATGTTGAACTTGTACGGTAAACGAGGTTCTTGTAAACAGAGCCGTTCCAAACTTTGGGGTGGCTGTGTCTTTTTGATTTTAATTTCCCTAAGCTATAGGACCATAAGTGGAAGTGCCCTAGGCTCTGTTGCTTTGTTTTTTAGATGTTTCAGGAAACACCATACACTTCTCCCAAGTGTCTGTTGGCAATTTACATCCCGCCCATCAGCATAACAAGGCTCCCAGTTCTCAATGGCCTGCTGCCTTTCTGGATTTTACACTTTTTTCAGATGGCCCTTTTGACCGGGGGGAAGTGAGACTTCATTGTAGTGCAGATTTCCTTTGCAAGCTTGCTTGGTTGGCCAAAAAGGGCGTATGCGTTTTTTCCTGAATATATTCAGGAAAAAACGCATACGCCCTTTTTGGCCAAGTGCATCATTTTGGACGTTCTGCCTCTTTTCCTATGCTTTCAATGCAATTCCAGTCTACCTCCTGAAATCGGTTTCCTGCAATTCTGCCCCGCTTTCAAGTCCTCTTGGCAGCCTTACTTCAGTCTATTTTTGGACGATAGCTGTCATTTATAACTCTGCAGGTTTGTGAATTACAGTGCCCCTGAGCTCCTTTCTTCAACTCGCTTTCTTGTGACCTGGCCACAACACCGCAGAATGGCTTCAGGCCCTAATCTGGTTCCGGCCCGGCATGCTGAGCCTTTGGTTAATTCCTCTTCCTGGTGGGAAATGAGAGTTAAATTTGCCCGTCCAGACACCTCCAGCTAGCCTCTCATTGGTTCTCGCTATTCCTGTTCATCTTCCGCAGAAATTGCAAACTGGGCCAATCAGGAGGTTAAAGGGACTGACTCTCCAAGTCGGGAGAGTGTTAGTAAAGCGTCTGGAATGTTGCACCCGAGTACCAGGGGAGGAAAACTGAGACATATTTGAAGACGTCTCCCGTTCACATGGTTGATCATACTCTGGGTTCCACATGCATGTTTTAGCTGAAGGAAGAATACCTTAAACCTGGGTAGTTGAAACCCGTGGAATGGGTACCATGCAATATGACTTCAAAGGGTCTTCATTTGCTCACCGAACCTCTCCAATCCTATCACTGCTGCGTTTATGCCCCTGTACACACGCTTGATTCTCTTTTGGAGACATAGCAATCCATAGGTTTTAAGATACTTACTAGTCAGGTACATTCTTAGGGGTTTAATATGGGGTTTTGAGTCCATTTCGTTGAGCAAGGAGTAGCTCTTGTCTATTCCATATTTGGCTTAAGGAACTTTATCTGTGCTCATTTCAATCTCTGGTTTTATGCAGCACCCCAACTCACCTTTCCCCTTAAGCAAGCATAAGTTGGTTTTCTAAATTTGAGACCCTGTTCTGTTTTGGAATTCAGTTCCTGTGTAGCCAAGATTACATTCCGTGTATTACTGATATCTTATGATGTTTCTTTTTCTGTGTGACTTATTTCAGTTAGAATCATCATACCTGAATCCACTCATTGTGCTGCTAAGGGCCTGATGACACAGATTTCATTGCTGAGTGATATTGCTTTGTAAGTAAATACCACAACTTCTTTATCCATTTTTCACTTTCTGCGATGTTGAACTTGTACTGTAAACGAGGTTCTTGTAAACAGAGCCATTCCAAACTTTGGGGTGGCTGTGTCTTTTTGATTTTAATTTCCCTAAGCTATAGGACCATAAGTGGAAATGCCCTAGGTTCTGTTGCTTTGTTTTTTAGATGTTTCTGGAAACACCATACACTTCTCCCGAGTGGTTGTTGGCAATTTACATCCCGCCCATCAGCATAACAAGGCTCCCAGTTCTCCATGGCCTGTCCTGCCTTTCTGGATTTTACACTTTTTTCAGATGGCCCTTTTGACCGGGGGGAAGTGAGACTTCATTGTAGTGCAGATTTCCTTTGCAAGCTTGCTTGGTTCGCCAAAAAGGGCGTATGCGTTTTTTCCTGAATATATTCAGGAAAAAACGCATACGCCCTTTTTGGCCAAGTGCATCATTGTGGACGTTCTGCCTCTTTTCCTATGCTTTCAATGCAATTCCAGTCTACCTCCTGAAATCGGTTTCCTGCAATTCTGCCCCGCTTTCAAGTCCTCTTGGCAGCCTTACTTCAGTCTATTTTTGGACGATAGCTGTCATTTATAAGTCTGCAGGTTTGTGAATTACAGTGCCCCTGAGCTCCTTTCTTCAACTCGCTTTCTTGTGACCTGGCCGCAACACCGCAGGATGGCTTCAGGACCTAATCTGGTTCCGGCACGGCACGCTGAGCCTTTGGTTAATTCCTCTTCCTGGTGGGAAATGAGAGTTAAATTTGCCCGTCCAGACACCTCCAGCTAGCCTCTCATTGGTTCTCGCTATTCCTGTTCATCTTCCGCAGAAATTGCAAACTGGGCCAAACAGGAGGTTAAAGGGACTGACTCTCCAAGTCGGGAGAGTGTTAGTAAAGCGTCTGGAATGTTGCACCCGAGTACCAGGGTACGAAAACTGAGACATATTTGAACACGTCTCCCGATCACATGGTTGATCATACTCTAGGTTCCACATGCATGTTTTAGCTGAAGGAAGAATACCTTAAACCTGGGTAGTTGAAACCCGTGGAATGGGTACCATGCAATATGACTTCAAAGGGTCTTCATTTGCTCACCGAATCTCTCCAATCCTATCACTGCTGCGTTTATGCCCCTGTACACATGCTTGATTCTCTTTTGGAGACATAGCAATCCATAGGTTTTAAGATACTTACTAGTCAGGAACATTCTTACGCGTTTAATATGGGGTGTTGAGTCCATTTCCTTGAGCAAGGAGTAGCTCTTGTCTATTCCATATTTGGCTTAAGGAACTTTATCTGTGCTCATTTCAATCTCTGGTTTTATGCAGCACCGCAACTCACCTTTACCCTTAAGCAAGCATAAGTTGGTTTTCTAAATTTGAGACCCTGTTCTGTTCTGTAATTCAGTTCCTGTGTAGGCAAGTTTACATTCCGTGTATTAGTGATATCTTATGATGTTTCTTTTTCTGTGTGACTTATTTCAGTTAGAATCATCATACCTGAATCCACTCATTGCGATGCTAAGGGCCTGATGACATAGATTTCATTGCTGAGTGATATTGCTTTGTAAGTGAATACCACAACTTCTTTATCCATTTTTCACTTTCTGCGATGTTGAACTTGTACTGTAAACGAGGTTCTTGTAAACAGAGCCGTTCCAAACTTTGGGGTGGCTGTGTCTTTTTGATTTTAATTTCCCTAAGCTATAGGACCATAAGTGGAAGTGCCCTAGGCTCTGTTGCTTTGTTTTTTAGATGTTTCAGGAAACACCATACACTTCTCCCAAGTGTCTGTTGGCAATTTACATCCCGCCCATCAGCATAACAAGGCTCCCAGTTCTCAATGGCCTGTTGCCTTTCTGGATTTTACACTTTTTTCAGATGGCCCTTTTGACCGGGGGGAAGTGAGACTTCATTGTAGTGCAGATTTCCTTTGCAAGCTTGCTTGGTTGGCCAAAAAGGGCGTATGCGTTTTTTCCTGAATATATTCAGGAAAAAACGCATACGCCCTTTTTGGCCAAGTGCATCATTGTGGACGTTCTGCCTCTTTTCCTATGCTTTCAATGCAATTCCAGTCTACCTCCTGAAATCGGTTTCCTGCAATTCTGCCCCGCTTTCAAGTCCTCTTGGCAGCCTTACTTCAGTCTATTTTTGCACGATAGCTGTCATTTATAACTCTGCAGGTTTGTGAATTACAGTGCACCTGAGCTCCTTTCTTCAACTCGCTTTCTTGTGACCTGGCCGCAACACCGCAGGATGGCTTCAGGCCCTAATCTGGTTCCGGCCCGGCATGCTGAGCCTTTGGTTAATTCCTCTTCCTGGTGGGAAATGAGAGTTAAATTTGCCCGTCCAGACACCTCCAGCTAGCCTCTCATTGGTTCTCACTATTCCTGTTCATCTTCCGCAGAAATTGCAAACTGGGCCAAACAGGAGGTTAAAGGGACTGACTCTCCAAGTCGGGAGAGTGTTAGTAAAGCGTCTGGAATGTTGCACCCGAGTACCAGGGGAGGAAAACTGAGACATATTTGAACACGTCTCCCGTTCACATGGTTGATCATACTCTGGGTTCCACATGCATGTTTTAGCTGAAGGAAGAATACCTTAAACCTGGAGAGTTGAGACCCGTGTAATGGGTACCATGCAATATAACTTCAAAGGGTCTTCATTTGCTCACCGAACCTCTCCAATCCTATCACTGCTGTGTGTATTCCCCTGTACACACGCTTGATTCTCTTTTGGAGACATAGCAATCCATAGGTTTTAAGATACTTACTAGTCAGGTACATTCTTAGGCGTTTAATATGGGGTGTTGAGTCCATTTCGTTGAGCAAGGAGTAGCTCTTGTCTATTCCATATTTGGCTTAAGGAACTTTATCTGTGCTCATTTCAATCTCTGGTTTTATGCAGCACCCCAACTCACCTTTACCCTTAAGCAAGAATAAGTTGGTTTTCTAAATTTGAGACCCTGTTCTGTTCTGTAATTCAGTTCCTGTGTAGCCAAGTTTCCATTCCGTGTATTACTGATATCTTATGATGTTTCTTTTTCTGTGTGACTTATTTCAGTTAAAATCATCATACCTGAATCCACTCATTGTGCTGCTAAGGGCCTGATGACACAGATTTCATTGCTGAGTGATACTGCATTGTACGTAAGTACCACAAATTCTTTATCCATTTTTCACTTTCTGTGATATTGAACTTGTACGGTAAACGAGGTTCTTGTAAATGGAGGCGTCCCAAACTTTTGGGTGGCTGTGTCTTTTTGATTTTAATTTCCCTATGCTATAGGACCATAAGTGGAAGTGCCCTAGGCTCTGTTGCTTTGTTTTTTAGATATTTCAGGAAACACCATACACTTCTCCCGAGTGTCTGTTGGCAATTTACATCCCGCCCATCAGCATAACAAGGCTCCCAGTTCTCCATGGCCTGTCCTGCCTTTCTGCATTTTACACTTTTTTCAGATGGCCCTTTTGACCGGGGGGAAGTGAGACTTCATTGTAGTGCAGATTTCCTTTGCAAGCTTGCTTGGTTGGCCAAAAAGGGCGTATGCGTTTTTTCCTGAATATATTCAGGAAAAAACGCATACGCCCTTTTTGGCCAAGTGCATCATTGTGGACGTTCTGCCTCTTTTCCTATGCTTTCAATGCAATTGCAGTCTACCTCCTGAAATCGGTTTCCTGCAATTCTGCCCCGCTTTCAAGTCCTCTTGGCAGCCTTACTTCAGTCTATTTTTGGATGATAGCTGTCATTTATAACTCTGCAGGTTTGTGAATTACAGTGCCCCTGAGCTCCTTTCTTCAACTCGCTTTCTTGTGACCTGGCCGCAACACCGCAGGATGGCTTCAGGCCCTAATCTGGTTCCGGCACGGCACGCTGAGCCTTTGGTTATTTCCTCTTCCTGGTGGGAAATGAGAGTTAAATTTGCCCGTCCAGACACCTCCAGCTAGCCTCTCATTGGTTCTCACTATTCCTGTTCATCTTCCGCAGAAATTGCAAACTGGGCCAAACAGGAGGTTAAAGGGACTGACTCTCCAAGTCGGGAGAGTGTTAGTAAAGCGTCTGGAATGTTGCACCCGAGTACCAGGGGAGGAAAACTGAGACATATTTGAACACGTCTCCCGTTCACATGGTTGATCATACTCTGGGTTCCACATGCATGTTTTAGCTGAAGGAAGAATACCTTAAACCTGGAGAGTTGAGACCCGTGTAATGGGTACCATGCAATATAACTTCAAAGGGTCTTCATTTGCTCACCGAACCTCTCCAATCCTATCACTGCTGTGTGTATTCCCCTGTACACACGCTTGATTCTCTTTTGGAGACATAGCAATCCATAGGTTTTAAGATACTTACTAGTCAGGTACATTCTTAGGCGTTTAATATGGGGTGTTGAGTCCATTTCGTTGAGCAAGGAGTAGCTCTTGTCTATTCCATATTTGGCTTAAGGAACTTTATCTGTTCTCATTTCAATCTCTGGTTTTATGCAGCACCCCAACTCACCTTTACCCTTAAGCAAGAATAAGTTGGTTTTCTAAATTTGAGACCCTGTTCTGTTCTGTAATTCAGTTCCTGTGTAGCCAAGTTTACATTCCGTGTATTACTGATATCTTATGATGTTTCTTTTTCTGTGTGACTTATTTCAGTTAAAATCATCATACCTGAATCCACTCATTGTGCTGCTAAGGGCCTGATGACACAGATTTCATTGCTGAGTGATACTGCATTGTACGTAAGTACCACAAATTCTTTATCCATTTTTCACTTTCTGTGATATTGAACTTGTACGGTAAACGAGGTTCTTGTAAATGGAGGCGTCCCAAACTTTTGGGTGGCTGTGTCTTTTTGATTTTAATTTCCCTATGCTATAGGACCATAAGTGGAAGTGCCCTAGGCTCTGTTGCTTTGTTTTTTAGATATTTCAGGAAACACCATACACTTCTCCCGAGTGTCTGTTGGCAATTTACATCCCGCCCATCAGCATAACAAGGCTCCCAGTTCTCCATGGCCTGTCCTGCCTTTCTGCATTTTACACTTTTTTCAGATGGCCCTTTTGACCGGGGGGAAGTGAGACTTCATTGTAGTGCAGATTTCCTTTGCAAGCTTGCTTGGTTGGCCAAAAAGGGCGTATGCGTTTTTTCCTGAATATATTCAGGAAAAAACGCATACGCCCTTTTTGGCCAAGTGCATCATTGTGGACGTTCTGCCTCTTTTCCTATGCTTTCAATGCAATTGCAGTCTACCTCCTGAAATCGGTTTCCTGCAATTCTGCCCCGCTTTCAAGTCCTCTTGGCAGCCTTACTTCAGTCTATTTTTGGATGATAGCTGTCATTTATAACTCTGCAGGTTTGTGAATTACAGTGCCCCTGAGCTCCTTTCTTCAACTCGCTTTCTTGTGACCTGGCCGCAACACCGCAGGATGGCTTCAGGCCCTAATCTGGTTCCGGCACGGCACGCTGAGCCTTTGGTTATTTCCTCTTCCTGGTGGGAAATGAGAGTTAAATTTGCCCGTCCAGACACCTCCAGCTAGTCTCTCATTGGTTCTCGCTATTCCTGTTCATCTTCCGCAGAAATTGCAAACTGGGCCAAACAGGAGGTTAAAGGCGCTGACTCTCCAAGTGGGGAGAGTGTTAGTAAAGCGTCTGGAATGTTGCACCCGAGTACCAGGGGAGGAAAACTGAGACATATTTGAACACGTCTCCCGTTCACATGGTTGATCATACTTGGGTTCCACATGCATGTTTTAGCTGAAGGAAGAATACCTTAAACCTGGAGAGTTAAGACCCGTGTAATGGGTACCATGCAATATGACTTCAAAGGGTCTTCATTTGCTCACCGAACCTCTCCAATCCTATCACTGCTGCGTTTATGCCCCTGTACACATGCTTGATTCTCTTTCGGAGACATAGCAATCCATAGGTTTTAAGATACTTACTAGTCAGGAACATTCTTACGCGTTTAATATGGGGTGTTGAGTCCATTTCGTTGAGCAAGGAGTAGTTCTTGTCTATTCCATATTTGACTTAAGGAACTTTATCTGTGCTCATTTCAATCTCTGGTTTTATGCAGCACCCCAACTCACATATACCCTTAAGCAAGCATAAGTTGGTTTTCTAAATTTGAGACCCTGTTCTGTTCTGTAATTCAGTTCCTGTGTAGCCAAGTTTACATTCCGTGTATTACTGATATCTTATGATGTTTCTTTTTCTGTGTGACTTACTTCAGTTAGAATCATCATACCTGAATCCACTCATTGTGCTGCTAAGGGCCTGATGACACAGATTTCATTGCTGAGTGATATTGCTTTGTAAGTAAATACCACAACTTCTTTATCCATTTTTCACTTTCTGCGATGTTGAACTTGTACTGTAAACGAGGTTCTTGTAAACAGAGCCGTTCCAAACTTTGGGGTGGCTGTGTCTTTTTGATTTTAATTTCCCTAAGCTATAGGACCATAAGTGGAAGTGCCCTAGGCTCTGTTGCTTTGTTTTTTAGATGTTTCAGGAAACACCATACACTTCTCCCAAGTGTCTGTTGGCAATTTACATCCCGCCCATCAGCATAACAAGGCTCCCAGTTCTCAATGGCCTGTTGCCTTTCTGGATTTTACACTTTTTTCAGATGGCCCTTTTGACCGGGGGGAAGTGAGACTTCATTGTAGTGCAGATTTCCTTTGCAAGCTTGCTTGGTTGGCCAAAAAGGGCGTATGCGTTTTTTCCTGAATATATTCAGGAAAAAACGCATACGCCCTTTTTGGCCAAGTGCATCATTGTGGACGTTCTGCCTCTTTTCCTATGCTTTCAATGCAATTCCAGTCTACCTCCTGAAATCGGTTTCCTGCAATTCTGCCCCGCTTTCAAGTCCTCTTGGCAGCCTTACTTCAGTCTATTTTTGCACGATAGCTGTCATTTATAACTCTGCAGGTTTGTGAATTACAGTGCACCTGAGCTCCTTTCTTCAACTCGCTTTCTTGTGACCTGGCCGCAACACCGCAGGATGGCTTCAGGCCCTAATCTGGTTCCGGCCCGGCATGCTGAGCCTTTGGTTAATTCCTCTTCCTGGTGGGAAATGAGAGTTAAATTTGCCCGTCCAGACACCTCCAGCTAGCCTCTCATTGGTTCTCACTATTCCTGTTCATCTTCCGCAGAAATTGCAAACTGGGCCAAACAGGAGGTTAAAGGGACTGACTCTCCAAGTCGGGAGAGTGTTAGTAAAGCGTCTGGAATGTTGCACCCGAGTACCAGGGGAGGAAAACTGAGACATATTTGAACACGTCTCCCGTTCACATGGTTGATCATACTCTGGGTTCCACATGCATGTTTTAGCTGAAGGAAGAATACCTTAAACCTGGAGAGTTGAGACCCGTGTAATGGGTACCATGCAATATAACTTCAAAGGGTCTTCATTTGCTCACCGAACCTCTCCAATCCTATCACTGCTGTGTGTATTCCCCTGTACACACGCTTGATTCTCTTTTGGAGACATAGCAATCCATAGGTTTTAAGATACTTACTAGTCAGGTACATTCTTAGGCGTTTAATATGGGGTGTTGAGTCCATTTCGTTGAGCAAGGAGTAGCTCTTGTCTATTCCATATTTGGCTTAAGGAACTTTATCTGTGCTCATTTCAATCTCTGGTTTTATGCAGCACCCCAACTCACCTTTACCCTTAAGCAAGAATAAGTTGGTTTTCTAAATTTGAGACCCTGTTCTGTTCTGTAATTCAGTTCCTGTGTAGCCAAGTTTACATTCCGTGTATTACTGATATCTTATGATGTTTCTTTTTCTGTGTGACTTATTTCAGTTAAAATCATCATACCTGAATCCACTCATTGTGCTGCTAAGGGCCTGATGACACAGATTTCATTGCTGAGTGATACTGCATTGTACGTAAGTACCACAAATTCTTTATCCATTTTTCACTTTCTGTGATATTGAACTTGTACGGTAAACGAGGTTCTTGTAAATGGAGGCGTCCCAAACTTTTGGGTGGCTGTGTCTTTTTGATTTTAATTTCCCTATGCTATAGGACCATAAGTGGAAGTGCCCTAGGCTCTGTTGCTTTGTTTTTTAGATATTTCAGGAAACACCATACACTTCTCCCGAGTGTCTGTTGGCAATTTACATCCCGCCCATCAGCATAACAAGGCTCCCAGTTCTCCATGGCCTGTCCTGCCTTTCTGCATTTTACACTTTTTTCAGATGGCCCTTTTGACCGGGGGGAAGTGAGACTTCATTGTAGTGCAGATTTCCTTTGCAAGCTTGCTTGGTTGGCCAAAAAGGGCGTATGCGTTTTTTCCTGAATATATTCAGGAAAAAACGCATACGCCCTTTTTGGCCAAGTGCATCATTGTGGACGTTCTGCCTCTTTTCCTATGCTTTCAATGCAATTGCAGTCTACCTCCTGAAATCGGTTTCCTGCAATTCTGCCCCGCTTTCAAGTCCTCTTGGCAGCCTTACTTCAGTCTATTTTTGGATGATAGCTGTCATTTATAACTCTGCAGGTTTGTGAATTACAGTGCCCCTGAGCTCCTTTCTTCAACTCGCTTTCTTGTGACCTGGCCGCAACACCGCAGGATGGCTTCAGGCCCTAATCTGGTTCCGGCACGGCACGCTGAGCCTTTGGTTATTTCCTCTTCCTGGTGGGAAATGAGAGTTAAATTTGCCCGTCCAGACACCTCCAGCTAGTCTCTCATTGGTTCTCGCTATTCCTGTTCATCTTCCGCAGAAATTGCAAACTGGGCCAAACAGGAGGTTAAAGGCGCTGACTCTCCAAGTGGGGAGAGTGTTAGTAAAGCGTCTGGAATGTTGCACCCGAGTACCAGGGGAGGAAAACTGAGACATATTTGAACACGTCTCCCGTTCACATGGTTGATCATACTTGGGTTCCACATGCATGTTTTAGCTGAAGGAAGAATACCTTAAACCTGGAGAGTTAAGACCCGTGTAATGGGTACCATGCAATATGACTTCAAAGGGTCTTCATTTGCTCACCGAACCTCTCCAATCCTATCACTGCTGCGTTTATGCCCCTGTACACATGCTTGATTCTCTTTCGGAGACATAGCAATCCATAGGTTTTAAGATACTTACTAGTCAGGAACATTCTTACGCGTTTAATATGGGGTGTTGAGTCCATTTCGTTGAGCAAGGAGTAGTTCTTGTCTATTCCATATTTGACTTAAGGAACTTTATCTGTGCTCATTTCAATCTCTGGTTTTATGCAGCACCCCAACTCACATATACCCTTAAGCAAGCATAAGTTGGTTTTCTAAATTTGAGACCCTGTTCTGTTCTGTAATTCAGTTCCTGTGTAGCCAAGTTTACATTCCGTGTATTACTGATATCTTATGATGTTTCTTTTTCTGTGTGACTTACTTCAGTTAGAATCATCATACCTGAATCCACTCATTGTGCTGCTAAGGGCCTGATGACACAGATTTCATTGCTGAGTGATATTGCTTTGTAAGTAAATACCACAACTTCTTTATCCATTTTTCACTTTCTGCGATGTTGAACTTGTACTGTAAACGAGGTTCTTGTAAACAGAGCCGTTCCAAACTTTGGGGTGGCTGTGTCTTTTTGATTTTAATTTCCCTAAGCTATAGGACCATAAGTGGAAGTGCCCTAGGTTCTGTTGCTTTGTTTTTTAGATGTTTCAGGAAACACCATACACTTCTCCCGAGTGGTTGTTGGCAATTTACATCCCGCCCATCAGCATAACAAGGCTCCCAGTTCTCCATGGCCTGTCCTGCCTTTCTGGATTTTACACTTTTTTCAGATGGCCCTTTTGACCGGGGGGAAGTGAGACTTCATTGTAGTGCAGATTTCCTTTGCAAGCTTGCTTGGTTGGCCAAAAAGGGCGTATGCGTTTTTTCCTGAATATATTCAGGAAAAAACGCATACGCCCTTTTTGGCCAAGTGCATCATTGTGGACGTTCTGCCTCTTTTCCTATGCTTTCAATGCAATTCCAGTCTACCTCCTGAAATCGGTTTCCTGCAATTCTGCCCCGCTTTCAAGTCCTCTTGGCAGCCTTACTTCAGTCTATTTTTGGACGATAGCTGTCATTTATAACTCTGCAGGTTTGTGAATTACAGTGCCCCTGAGCTCCTTTCTTCAACTCGCTTTCTTTTGAGCTGGCCGCGACACCGCAGGATGGCTTCAGGCCCTAATCTGGTTCCGGCACGGCACGCTGAGCCTTTGGTTAATTCCTCTTCCTGGTGGGAAATGAGAGTTAAATTTGCCCGTCCAGACACCTCCAGCTAGCCTCTCATTGGTTCTCGCTATTCCTGTTCATCTTCCGCAGAAATTGCAAACTGGGCCAAACAGGAGGTTAAAGGGACTGACTCTCCAAGTGGGGATAGTGTTAGTAAAGCGTCTGGAATGTTGCACCCGAGTACCAGGGGAGGAAAACTGAGACATATTTGAACACGTCTCCCGATCACATGGTTGATCATACTTGGGTTCCACATGCATGTCTTAGCTGAAGGAAGAATACCTTAAACCTGGAGAGTTGAGACCCGTGGAATGGGTACCATGCAATATGACTTCAAAGGGTCTTCATTTGCTCACCGAACCTCTCCAATCCTATCACTGCAGCGTGTATGCCCCTGTACACACGCTTGATTCTCTTTTGGAGACATAGCAATCCATAGGTTTCAAGATACTTACTAGTCAGGTACATTCTTAGGCATTTAATATGGGGTGTTGAGTCCATTTCGTTGAGCAAGGAGTAGCTCTTGTCTATTCCATATTTGGCTTAAGGAACTTTATCTGTGCTCTTTTCAATCTCTGGTTTTTTGCAGCACCCCAACTCACCTTTCCCCTTAAGCAAGAATAAGTTGTTTTTCTAAATTTGAGACCCTGTTCTGTTCTGTAATTCAGTTCCTGTGTAGCCAAGTTTACATTCCGTGTATTACTGATATCTTATGATGTTTCTTTTTCTGTGTGACTTATTTCAGTTAGAATCATCGTACCTGAATCTACTCATTATGCTGCTACGGGCCTGATGACATAGATTTCATTGCTGAGTGATACTGCATTGTACGTAAGTACCACAAGTCCTTTATCCATTTTTCACTTTCTGCGATGTTGAACTTGTACTGTAAACGAGGTTCTTGTAAACAGAGCCGTTCCAAACTTTGGGGTGGCTGTGTCTTTTTGATTTTAATTTCCCTAAGCTATAGGACCATAAGTGGAAGTGCCCTAGGTTCTGTTGCTTTGTTTTTTAGATGTTTCAGGAAACACCATACACTTCTCCCGAGTGTCTGTTGGCAATTTACATCCCGCCCATCAGCATAACAAGGCTCCCAGTTCTCAATGGCCTGTTGCCTTTCTGGATTTTACACTTTTTTCAGATGGCCCTTTTGACCGGGGGGAAGTGAGACTTCATTGTAGTGCAGATTTCCTTTGCAAGCTTGCTTGGTTGGCCAAAAAGGGCGTATGCGTTTTTTCCTGAATATATTCAGGAAAAAACGCATACGCACTTTTCGGCCAAGTGCATCATTGTGGACGTTCTGCCTCTTTTCCTATGCTTTCAATGCAATTTCAGTCTGCCTCCTGAAATCGGTTTCCTGCAATTCTGCCCCGCTTTCAAGTCCTCTTGGCAGCCTTACTTCAGTATATTTTTGCACGATAGCTGTCATTTATAACTCTGCAGGTTTGTGAATTACAGTGCCCCTGAGCTCCTTTCTTCAACTCGCTTTCTTTTGAGCTGGCCGCAACACTGCAGGATGGCTTCAGGCACTAATCTGGTTCCGGTACGGCACGCTGAGCCTTTGGTTATTTCCTCTTCCTGGTGGGAAATGAGAGTTAAATTTGCCCGTCCAGACACCTCCAGCTAGCCTCTCATTGGTTCTCGCTATTCCTGTTCATCTTCCGCAGAAATTGCAAACTGGGCCAAACAGGAGGTTAAAGGCGCTGACTCTCCAAGTGGGGAGAGTGTTAGTAAAGCGTCTGGAATGTTGCACCCGAGTACCAGGGGAGGAAAACTGAGACATATTTGAACACGTCTCCCGTTCACATGGTTGATCATACTCTAGGTTCCACATGCATGTTTTAGCTGAAGGAAGAATACCTTAAACCTGGGTAGTTGAAACCCGTGGAATGGGTACCATGCAATATGACTTCAAAGGGTCTTCATTTGCTCACCGAACCTCTCCAATCCTATCACTGCTGCGTTTATGCCCCTGTACACATGCTTGATTCTCTTTCAGAAACATAGCAATCCATAGGTTTTAAGATACTTACTAGTCAGGTACATTCTTAGGCGTTTAATATGCGGTGTTCAGTCCATTTCGTTGAGCAAGGAGTAGCTCTTGTCTATTCCATATTTGGCTTAAGGAACTTTATCTGTGCTCATTTCAATCTCTGGTTTTATGCAGCACCCCAACTCACCTTTACCCTTAAGCAAGCATAAGTTGGTTTTCTAAATTTGAGACCCTGTTCTGTTCTGTAATTCAGTTCCTGTGTAGCCAAGTTTACATTCCGTGTATTACTGATATCTTATGATGTTTCTTTTTCTGTGTGACTTATTTCAGTTAGAATCATCATACCTGAATCCACTCATTGTGCTGCTAAGGGCCTGATGACACAGATTTCATTGCTGAGTGATATTGCTTTGTAAGTAAATACCACAACTTCTTTATCCATTTTTCACTTTCTGCGATGTTGAACTTGTACTGTAAACGAGGTTCTTGTAAACAGAGGCGTCCCAAACTTTGGGGTGGCTGTGTCTTTTTGATTTTAATTTCCCTAAGCTATAGGACCATAAGTGGCAGTGCCCTAGGCTCTGTTGCTTTGTTTTTTAGATGTTTCAGGAAACACCATACACTTCTCCCAAGTGTCTGTTGGCAATTTACATCCCGCCCATCAGCATAACAAGGCTCCCAGTTCTCCATGGCCTGTCCTGCCTTTCTGGATTTTACACTTTTTTCAGATGGCCCTTTTGACCGGGGGGAAGTGAGACTTCATTGTAGTGCAGATTTCCTTTGCAAGCTTGCTTGGTTGGCCAAAAAGGGCGTATGCGTTTTTTCCTGAATATATTCAGGAAAAAACGCATACGTCCTTTTTGGCCAAGTGCATCATTGTGGACGTTCTGCCTCTTTTCCTATGCTTGCAATGCAATTCCAGTCTACCTCCTGAAATCGGTTTCCTGCAATTCTGCCCCGCTTTCAAGTCCTCTTGGCAGCCTTACTTCAGTCTATTTTTGGACGATAGCTGTCATTTATAACTCTGCAGGTTTGTGAATTACAGTGCCCCTGAGCTCCTTTCTTCAACTCGCTTTCTTGTGTCCTGGCCGCAACACCGCAGGATGGCTTCAGGCCCTAATCTGGTTCCGGCCCGGCACGCTGAGCCTTTGGTTAATTCCTCTTCCTGGTGGGAAATGAGAGTTAAATTTGCCCGTCCAGACACCTCCAGCTAGCCTCTCATTGGTTCTCGCTATTCCTGTTCATCTTCCGCAGAAATTGCAAACTGGGCCAAACAGGAGGTTAAAGGCGTTGACTCTCCAAGTGGGGAGAGTGTTAGTAAAGCGTCTGGAATGTTGCACCCGAGTACCAGGGGAGGAAAACTGAGACATATTTGAACACGTCTCCCGATCACATGGTTGATCATACTCTAGGTTCCATATGCATGTTTTAGCTGAAGGAAGAATACCTTAAAACTGGGTAGTTGAAACCCGTGGAATGGGTACCATGCAATACGACTTCAAAGGGTCTTCATTTGCTCACCGAACCCCTCCAATCCTATCACTGCTGCGTTTATGCCCCTGTACACTTGCTTGATTCTGTTTCGGAGACATAGCAATCCATAGGTTTTAAGATACTTACTAGTCAGGTACATTCTTAGGCGTTTAATATGGGGTGTTGAGTCCATTTCGTTGAGCAAGGAGTAGCTCTTGTCTATTCCATATTTGGCTTAAGGAACTTTATCTGTGCTCATTTCAATCTCTGGTTTTATGCAGCACCCCAACTCACCTTTACCCTTAAGCAAGCATAAGTTGGTTTTCTAAATTTGAGACCCTGTTCTGTTCTGTAATTCAGTTCCTGTGTAGCCAAGTTTACATTCCGTGTATTACTGATATCTTATGATGTTTCTTTTTCTGTGTGACTTATTTCAGTTAAAATCATCATACCTGAATCCACTCATTGTGCTGCTAAGGGCCTGATGACACAGATTTCATTGCTGAGTGATACTGCATTGTACGTAAGTACCACAAATTCTTTATCCATTTTTCACTTTCTGTGATATTGAACTTGTACGGTAAACGAGGTTCTTGTAAATGGAGGCGTCCCAAACTTTTGGGTGGCTGTGTCTTTTTGATTTTAATTTCCCTATGCTATAGGACCATAAGTGGAAGTGCCCTAGGCTCTGTTGCTTTGTTTTTTAGATATTTCAGGAAACACCATACACTTCTCCCGAGTGTCTGTTGGCAATTTACATCCCGCCCATCAGCATAACAAGGCTCCCAGTTCTCCATGGCCTGTCCTGCCTTTCTGGATTTTACACTTTTTTCAGATGGCCCTTTTGACCGGGGGGAAGTGAGACTTCATTGTAGTGCAGATTTCCTTTGCAAGCTTGCTTGGTTGGCCAAAAAGGGCGTATGCGTTTTTTCCTGAATATATTCAGGAAAAAACGCATACGCCCTTTTTGGCCAAGTGCATCATTGTGGACGTTCTGCCTCTTTTCCTATGCTTTCAATGCAATTGCAGTCTACCTCCTGAAATCGGTTTCCTGCAATTCTGCCCCGCTTTCAAGTCCTCTTGGCAGCCTTACTTCAGTCTATTTTTGGATGATAGCTGTCATTTATAACTCTGCAGGTTTGTGAATTACAGTGCCCCTGAGCTCCTTTCTTCAACTCGCTTTCTTGTGACCTGGCCGCAACACCGCAGGATGGCTTCAGGCCCTAATCTGGTTCCGGCACGGCACGCTGAGCCTTTGGTTATTTCCTCTTCCTGGTGGGAAATGAGAGTTAAATTTGCCCGTCCAGACACCTCCAGCTAGTCTCTCATTGGTTCTCGCTATTCCTGTTCATCTTCCGCAGAAATTGCAAACTGGGCCAAACAGGAGGTTAAAGGCGCTGACTCTCCAAGTGGGGAGAGTGTTAGTAAAGCGTCTGGAATGTTGCACCCGAGTACCAGGGGAGGAAAACTGAGACATATTTGAACACGTCTCCCGTTCACATGGTTGATCATACTTGGGTTCCACATGCATGTTTTAGCTGAAGGCAGAATACCTTAAACCTGGAGAGTTAAGACCCGTGTAATGGGTACCATGCAATATGACTTCAAAGGGTCTTCATTTGCTCACCGAACCTCTCCAATCCTATCACTGCTGCGTTTATGCCCCTGTACACATGCTTGATTCTCTTTCGGAGACATAGCAATCCATAGGTTTTAAGATACTTACTAGTCAGGAACATTCTTACGCGTTTAATATGGGGTGTTGAGTCCATTTCGTTGAGCAAGGAGTAGTTCTTGTCTATTCCATATTTGACTTAAGGAACTTTATCTGTGCTCATTTCAATCTCTGGTTTTATGCAGCACCCCAACTCACATATACCCTTAAGCAAGCATAAGTTGGTTTTCTAAATTTGAGACCCTGTTCTGTTCTGTAATTCAGTTCCTGTGTAGCCAAGTTTACATTCCGTGTATTACTGATATCTTATGATGTTTCTTTTTCTGTGTGACTTACTTCAGTTAGAATCATCATACCTGAATCCACTCATTGTGCTGCTAAGGGCCTGATGACACAGATTTCATTGCTGAGTGATATTGCTTTGTAAGTAAATACCACAACTTCTTTATCCATTTTTCACTTTCTGCGATGTTGAACTTGTACTGTAAACGAGGTTCTTGTAAACAGAGCCGTTCCAAACTTTGGGGTGGCTGTGTCTTTTTGATTTTAATTTCCCTAAGCTATAGGACCATAAGTGGAAGTGCCCTAGGTTCTGTTGCTTTGTTTTTTAGATGTTTCAGGAAACACCATACACTTCTCCCGAGTGGTTGTTGGCAATTTACATCCCGCCCATCAGCATAACAAGGCTCCCAGTTCTCCATGGCCTGTCCTGCCTTTCTGGATTTTACACTTTTTTCAGATGGCCCTTTTGACCGGGGGGAAGTGAGACTTCATTGTAGTGCAGATTTCCTTTGCAAGCTTGCTTGGTTGGCCAAAAAGGGCGTATGCGTTTTTTCCTGAATATATTCAGGAAAAAACGCATACGCCCTTTTTGGCCAAGTGCATCATTGTGGACGTTCTGCCTCTTTTCCTATGCTTTCAATGCAATTCCAGTCTACCTCCTGAAATCGGTTTCCTGCAATTCTGCCCCGCTTTCAAGTCCTCTTGGCAGCCTTACTTCAGTCTATTTTTGGACGATAGCTGTCATTTATAACTCTGCAGGTTTGTGAATTACAGTGCCCCTGAGCTCCTTTCTTCAACTCGCTTTCTTTTGAGCTGGCCGCAACACCGCAGGATGGCTTCAGGCCCTAATCTGGTTCCGGAACGGCACGCTGAGCCTTTGGTTAATTCCTCTTCCTGGTGGGAAATGAGAGTTAAATTTGCCCGTCCAGACACCTCCAGCTAGCCTCTCATTGGTTCTCGCTATTCCTGTTCATCTTCCGCAGAAATTGCAAACTGGGCCAAACAGGAGGTTAAAGGGACTGACTCTCCAAGTGGGGAGAGTGTTAGTAAAGCGTCTGGAATGTTGCACCCGAGTACCAGGGGAGGAAAACTGAGACATATTTGAACACGTCTCCCGATCACATGGTTGATCATACTTGGGTTCCACATGCATGTCTTAGCTGAAGGAAGAATACCTTAAACCTGGAGAGTTGAGACCCGTGTAATGGGTACCATGCAATATGACTTCAAAGGGTCTTCATTTGCTCACCGAACCTCTCCAATCCTATCACTGCTGCGTTTATGCCCCTGTACACATGCTTGATTCTCTTTCGGAGACATAGCAATCCATAGGTTTTAAGATACTTACTAGTCAGGTACATTCTTAGGCGTTTAATATGCGGTGTTGAGTCCATTTCGTTGAGCAAGGAGTAGCTCTTGTCTATTCCATATTTGACTTAAGGAACTTTATCTGTGCTCATTTCAATCTCTGGTTTTATGCAGCACCCCAACTCACCTTTACCCTTAAGCAAGCATAAGTTGTTTTTCTAAATTTGAGTCCCTGTTCTGTTCTGTAATTCAGTTCCTGTGTAGCCAAGTTTACATTCCGTGTATTACTGATATCTTATGACGTTTCTTTTTCTGTGTGACTTACTTCAGTTAGAATCATCATACCTGAATCCACTCATTGTGCTGCTAAGGGCCTGATGACACAGATTTCATTGCTGAGTGATATTGCTTTGTAAGTAAATACCACAACTTCTTTATCCATTTTTCACTTTCTGCGATGTTGAACTTGTACTGTAAACGAGGTTCTTGTAAACAGAGCCGTTCCAAACTTTGGGGTGGCTGTGTCTTTTTGATTTTAATTTCCCTAAGCTATAGGACCATAAGTGGAAGTGCCCTAGGTTCTGTTGCTTTGTTTTTTAGATGTTTCAGGAAACACCATACACTTCTCCCGAGTGGTTGTTGGCAATTTACATCCCGCCCATCAGCATAACAAGGCTCCCAGTTCTCCATGGCCTGTCCTGCCTTTCTGGATTTTACACTTTTTTGAGATGGCCCTTTTGACCGGGGGGAATTGAGACTTCATTGTAGTGCAGATTTCCTTTGCAAGCTTGCTTGGTTGGCCAAAAAGGGCGTATGCGTTTTTTCCTGAATATATTCAGGAAAAAACGCATACGTCCTTTTTGGCCAAGTGCATCATTGTGGACGTTCTGCCTCTTTTCCTATGCTTTCAATGCAATTGCAGTCTACCTCCTGAAATCGGTTTCCTGCAATTCTGCCCCGCTTTCAAGTCCTCTTGGCAGCCTTACTTCAGTCTATTTTTGGACGATAGCTGTCATTTATAACTCTGCAGGTTTGTGAATTACAGTGCCCCTGAGCTCCTTTCTTCAACTCGCTTTCTTTTGAGCTGGCCGCAACACCGCAGGATGGCTTCAGGCCCTAATCTGGTTCCGGCCCGGCACGCTGAGCCTTTGGTTATTTCCTCTTCCTGGTGGGAAATGAGAGTTAAATTTGCCCGTCCAGACACCTTCAGCTAGCCTCTCATTGGTTCTCGCAATTCCTGTTCATCTTCCGCAGAAATTGCAAACTGGGCCAAACAGGAGGTTAAAGGGACTGACTCTCCAAGTCGGGAGAGTGTTAGTAAAGCGTCTGGAATGTTGCACCCGAGTACCAGGGGAGGAAAACTGAGACATATTTGAACACGTCTCCCGTTCACATGGTTGATCATACTCTGGGTTCCACATGCATGTTTTAGCTGAAGGAAGAATACCTTAAACCTGGAGAGTTGAGACCCGTGGAATGGGTACCATGCAATATGACTTCAAAGGGTCTTCATTTGCTCACCGAACCTCTCCAATCCTATCACTGCTGCGTGCATGCCCCTGTACACACGCTTGATTCTCTTTTGGAGACATAGCAATCCATAGGTTTCAAGATACTTACTAGTCAGGTACATTCTTAGGCATTTAATATGGGGTGTTGAGTCCATTTCGTTGAGCAAGGAGTAGCTCTTGTCTATTCCATATTTGGCTTAAGGAACTTTATCTGTGCTCTTTTCAATCTCTGGTTTTTTGCAGCACCCCAACTCACCTTTCCCCTTAAGCAAGAATAAGTTGTTTTTCTAAATTTGAGACCCTGTTCTGTTCTGTAATTCAGTTCCTGTGTAGCCAAGTTTACATTCCGTGTATTACTGATATCTTATGATGTTTCTTTTTCTGTGTGACTTATTTCAGTTAGAATCATCGTACCTGAATCTACTCATTATGCTGCTACGGGCCTGATGACATAGATTTCATTGCTGAGTGATACTGCATTGTACGTAAGTACCACAAGTCCTTTATCCATTTTTCACTTTCTGCGATGTTGAACTTGTACTGTAAACGAGGTTCTTGTAAACAGAGCCGTTCCAAACATTGGGGTGGCTGTGTCTTTTTGATTTTAATTTCCCTAAGCTATAGGACCATAAGTGGAAGTGCCCTAGGTTCTGTTGCTTTGTTTTTTAGATGTTTCAGGAAACACCATACACTTCTCCCGAGTGTCTGTTGGCAATTTACATCCCGCCCATCAGCATAACAAGGCTCCCAGTTCTCAATGGCCTGTTGCCTTTCTGGATTTTACACTTTTTTCAGATGGCCCTTTTGACCGGGGGGAAGTGAGACTTCATTGTAGTGCAGATTTCCTTTGCAAGCTTGCTTGGTTGGCCAAAAAGGGCGTATGCGTTTTTTCCTGAATATATTCAGGAAAAAACGCATACGCACTTTTCGGCCAAGTGCATCATTGTGGACGTTCTGCCTCTTTTCCTATGCTTTCAATGCAATTTCAGTCTGCCTCCTGAAATCGGTTTCCTGCAATTCTGCCCCGCTTTCAAGTCCTCTTGGCAGCCTTACTTCAGTCTATTTTTGGACGATAGCTGTCATTTATAACTCTGCAGGTTTGTGAATTACAGTGCCCCTGAGCTCCTTTCTTCAACTCGCTTTCTTTTGAGCTGGCCGCAACACTGCAGGATGGCTTCAGGCCCTAATCTGGTTCCGGCCCGGCACGCTGAGCCTTTGGTTATTTCCTCTTCCTGGTGGGAAATGAGAGTTAAATTTGCCCGTCCAGACACCTCCAGCTAGCCTCTCATTGGTTCTCGCTATTCCTGTTCATCTTCCGCAGAAATTGCAAACTGGGCCAAACAGGAGGTTAAAGGCGCTGACTCTCCAAGTGGGGAGAGTGTTAGTAAAGCGTCTGGAATGTTGCACCCGAGTACCAGGGGAGGAAAACTGAGACATATTTGAACACGTCTCCCGTTCACATGGTTGATCATACTCTGGGTTCCACATGCATGTTTTAGCTGAAGGAAGAATACCTTAAACCTGGAGAGTTAAGACCCGTGTAATGGGTACCATGCAATATGACTTCAAAGGGTCTTCATTTGCTCACCGAACCTCTCCAATCCTATCACTGCTGCGTTTATGCCCCTGTACACATGCTTGATTCTCTTTCGGAGACATAGCAATCCATAGGTTTTAAGATACTTACTAGTCAGGTACATTCTTAGGCGTTTAATATGCGGTGTTGAGTCCATTTCGTTGAGCAAGGAGTAGCTCTTGTCTATTCCATATTTGACTTAAGGAACTTTATCTGTGCTCATTTTAATCTCTGATTTTATGCAGCACCCCAACTCACCTTTACCCTTAAGCAAGCATAAGTTGCTTTTCTAAATTTGAGACCCTGTTCTGTTCTTTAATTCAGTTCCTGTGTAGCCAAGTTTACATTCCGTGTATTACTGATATCTTATGATGTTTCTTTTTCTGTGTGACTTACTTCAGTTAGAATCATCATACCTGAATCCACTCATTGTGCTGCTAAGGGCCTGATGACACATATTTCATGGCTGAGTGATATTGCTTTGTAAGTAAATACCACAACTTCTTTATCCATTTTTTACTTTCTGCGATGTTGAACTTGTACTGTAAACGAGGTTCTTGTAAACAGAGCCGTTCCAAACTTTGGGGTGGCTGTGTCTTTTTGATTTTAATTTCCTTAAGCTATAGGACCATAAGTGGAAGTGCCCTAGGCTCTGTTGCTTTGTTTTTTAGATGTTTCAGGAAACACCATACACTTCTCCCAAGTGTCTGTTGGCAATTTACATCCCGCCCATCAGCATAACAAGGCTCCCAGTTCTCAATGGCCTGTTGCCTTTCTGGATTTTACACTTTTTACAGATGTCCCTTTTGACCGGGGGGAACTGAGACTTCATTGTAGTGCAGATTTCCTTTGCAAGCTTTCTTGGTTGGCCAAAAAGGGCGTATGCGTTTTTTCCTGAATATATTCAGGAAAAAACGCATACGCCCTTTTTGGCCAAGTGCATCATTGTGGACGTTCTGCCTCTTTTCCTATGCTTTCAATGAAATTCCAGTCTACCTCCTGAAATCGGTTTCCTGCAATTCTGCCCCGCTTTCAAGTCCTCTTGGCAGCCTTACTTCAGTCTATTTTTGGACGATAGCTGTCATTTATAACTCTGCAGGTTTGTGAATTACAGTGCCCCTGAGCTCCTTTCTTCAACTCGCTTTCTTGTGACCTGGCCGCAACACCGCAGGATGGCTTCAGGCCCTAATCTGGTTCCGGCCCGACATGCTGAGCCTTTGGTTAATTCCTCTTCCTGGTGGGAAATGAGAGTTAAATTTGCCCGTCCAGACACCTCCAGCTAGCCTCTCATTGGTTCTCGCTATTCCTGTTCATCTTCCGCAGAAATTGCAAACTGGGCCAAACAGGAGGTTAAAGGCGCTGACTCTCCAAGTGGGGAGAGTGTTAGTAAAGCGTCTGGAAAGTTGCACCCGAGTACCAGGGGAGGAAAACTGAGACATATTTGAACACGTCTCCCGTTCACATGGTTCATCATACTTGGGTTCCACATGCATGTTTTAGCTGAAGGAAGAATACCTTAAACCTGGAGAGTTGAGACCCGTGTAATGGGTACCATGCAATATGACTTCAAAGGGTCTTCCTTTGCTCACCGAACCTCTCCAATCCTATCACTGCTGCGTTTATGCCCCTGTACACATGCTTGATTCTGTTTTGGAGACATAGCAATCCATAGGTTTTACGATACTTACTAGTCAGGTACATTCTTAGGCGTTTAATATGCGGTGTTGAGTCCATTTCGTTGAGCAAGGAGTAGCTCTTGTCTATTCCATATTTGACTTAAGGAACTTTATCTGTGCTCATTTCAATCTCTGGTTTTATGCAGCACCCCAACTCACCTTTACCCTTAAGCAAGCATAAGTTGGTTTTCTAAATTTGAGACCCTGTTCTGTTCTGTAATTCAGTTCCTGTGTAGCCAAGTTTCCATTCCGTGTATTACTGATATCTTATGATGTTTCTTTTTCTGTGTGACTTATTTCAGTTAGAATCATCATACCTGAATCCACTCATTGTGATGCTAAGGGCCTGATGACATAGATTTCATTGCTGAGTGATATTGCTTTGTAAGTAAATACCACAACTTCTTTATCCATTTTTCACTTTCTGCGATGTTGAACTTGTACTGTAAACGAAGTTCTTGTAAACAGAGCCGTCCCAAACTTTGGGGTGGCTGTGTCTTTTTGATTTTAATTTCCCTAAGCTATAGGACCATAATTGGCAGTGCCCTAGGCTCTGTTGCTTTGTTTTTTAGATGTTTCAGGAAACACCATACACTTCTCCCGAGTGTCTGTTGGCAATTTACATCCCGCCCATCAGCATAACAAGGCTCCCAGTTCTCCATGGCCTGTCCTGACTTTCTGGATTTTACACTTTTTTCAGATGGCCCTTTTGACCGGGGGGAAGTGAGACTTCATTGTAGTGCAGATTTCCTTTGCAAGCTTGCTTGGTTGGCCAAAAAGGGCGTATGCGTTTTTTCCTGAATATATTCAGGAAAAAACGCATACGCCCTTTTTGGCCAAGTGCATCATTGTGGACGTTCTGCCTCTTTTCCTATGCTTTCAATGCAATTCCAGTCTACCTCCTGAAATCGGTTTCCTGCAATTCTGCCCCGCTTTCAAGTCCTCTTGGCAGCCTTACTTCAGTCTATTTTTGGACGATAGCTGTCATTTATAACTCTGCAGGTTTGTGAATTACAGTGCCCCTGAGCTCCTTTCTTCAACTCGCTTTCTTGTGACCTGGCCGCAACACCGCAGGATGGCTTCAGGCCCTAATCTGGTTCCGGCCCGGCATGCTGAGCCTTTGGTTAATTCCTCTTCCTGGTGGGAAATGAGAGTTAAATTTGCCCGTCCAGACACCTCCAGCTAGCCTCTCATTGGTTCTCGCTATTCCTGTTCATCTTCCGCAGAAATTGCAAACTGGGCCAAACAGGAGGTTAAAGGGACTGACTCTCCAAGTGGGGAGAGTGTTAGTAAAGCGTCTGGAATGTTGCACCCGAGTACCAGGGGAGGAAAACTGAGACATATTTGAACACGTCTCCCGTTCACATGGTTGATCATACTCTGGGTTCCACATGCATGTTTTAGCTGAAGGAAGAATACCTTAAACCTGGAGAGTTGAGACCCGTGGAATGGGTACCATGCAATATGACTTCAAAGGGTCTTCATTTGCTCACCGAACCTCTCCAATCCTATCACTGCTGCGTTTATGCCCCTGTACACACGCTTGATTCTCTTTTGGAGACATAGCAATCCATAGGTTTTAAGATACTTACTAGTCAGGTACATTCTTAGGGGTTTAATATGGGGTTTTGAGTCCATTTCGTTGAGCAAGGAGTAGCTCTTGTCTATTCCATATTTGGCTTAAGGAACTTTATCTGTGCTCATTTCAATCTCTGGTTTTATGCAGCACCCCAACTCACCTTTCCCCTTAAGCAAGCATAAGTTGGTTTTCTAAATTTGAGACCCTGTTCTGTTCTGGAATGCAGTTCCTGTGTAGCCAAGTTTACATTCCGTGTATTAGTGATATCTTATGATGTTTCTTTTTCTGTGTGACTTATTTCAGTTAGAATCATCGTACCTGAATCCACTCATTATGCTGCTACGGGCCTGATGACATAGATTTCATTGCTGAGTGATATTGCATTGTACGTAAGTACCACAAGTTCTTTATCCATTTTTCACTTTCTGCGATGTTGAACTTGTACTGTAAACGAGGTTCTTGTAAACAGAGGCGTCCCAAACTTTGGGGTGGCTGTGTCTTTTTGATTTTAATTTCCCTAAGCTATAGGACCATAAGTGGCAGTGCCCTAGGCTCTGTTGCTTTGTTTTTTAGATGTTTCAGGAAACACCATACACTTCTCCCAAGTGTCTGTTGGCAATTTACATCCCGCCCATCAGCATAACAAGGCTCCCAGTTCTCCATGGCCTGTCCTGCTTTTCTGGATTTTACACTTTTTTCAGATGGCCCTTTTGACCGGGGGGAAGTGAGACTTCATTTTAGTGCAGATTTCCTTTGCAAGCTTGCTTGGTTGGCCAAAATGGGCGTATGCGTTTTTTCCTGAATATATTCAGGAAAAAACGCATACGCCCTTTTTGGCCAAGTGCATCATTGTGGACGTTCTGCCTCTTTTCCTATGCTTTCAGTGCAATTCCAGTCTACCTCCTGAAATCGGTTTCCTGCAATTCTGCCCCGCTTTCAAGTCCTCTTGGCAGCCTTACTTCAGTCTATTTTTGGACGATAGCTGTCATTTATAACTCTGCAGGTTTGTGAATTACAGTGCCCCTGGGCTCCTTTCTTCTACTCGCTTTCTTTTGAGCTGGCCGCAACACCGCAGGATGGCTTCAGGCCCTAATCTGGTTCCGGTACGGCATGCTGAGCCTTTGGTTATTTCCTCTTCCTGGTGGGAAATGAGAGTTAAATTTGCCCGTCCAGACACCTCCAGCTAGCCTCTCATTGGTTCTCTCTATTCCTGTTCATCTTCCGCAGAAATTGCAAACTGGGCCAAACAGGAGGTTAAAGGCGCTGACACTCCAAGTGGGGAGAGAGTTAGTAAAGCGTCTGGAATGTTGCACCTGAGTACCAGGGGAGGAAAACTGAGACATATTTGAACACGTCTCCCGTTCACATGGTTGATCATACTTGGGTTCCACATGCATGTTTTAGCTGAAGGAAGAATACCTTAAACCTGGAGAGTTGAGACCCGTGTAATGGGTACCATGCAATATGACTTCAAAGGGTCTTCATTTGCTCACCGAACCTCTCCAATCCTATCACTGCTGCGTTTATGCCCCTGTACACACGTTTGATTCTCTTTTGGAGACATAGCAATCCATAGGTTTTAAGATACTTACTAGTCAGGTACATTCTTAGGCGTTTAATATGGGGTGTTGAGTCCATTTCGTTGAGCAAGGAGTAGCTCTTGTCTATTCCATATTTGGCTTAAGGAACTTTATCTGTGCTCATTTCAATCTCTGGTTTTATGCAGCACCCCAACTCACCTTTCCCCTTAAGCAAGCATAAGTTGCTTTTCTAAATTTGAGACACTGTTCTGTTCTGTAATTCAGTTCCTGTGTAGCCAAGTTTACATTCCGTGTATTAGTGATATCTTATGATGTTTCTTTTTCTGTGTGACTTATTTCAGTTAGAATCATCGTACCTGAATCCACTCATTGTGCTGCTAAGGGCCTGATGACACAGATTTCATTGCTGAGTGATATTGCTTTGTAAGTAAATACCACAACTTCTTTATCCATTTTTCACTTTCTGCGATGTTGAACTTGTACTGTAAACGAGGTTCTTGTAAACAGAGCCGTTCCAAACTTTGGGGTGGCTGTGTCTTTTTGATTTTAATTTCCCTAAGCTATAGGACCATAAGTGGAAGTGCCCTAGGTTCTGTTGCTTTGTTTTTTAGATGTTTCAGGAAACACCATACACTTCTCCCGAGTGGTTGTTGGCAATTTACATCCCGCCCATCAGCATAACAAGGCTCCCAGTTCTCCATGGCCTGTCTTGTCTTTCTGGATTTTACACTTTTTTCAGATGGCCCTTTTGACCGGGGGGAAGTGAGACTTCATTGTAGTGCAGATTACCTTTGCAAGCTTGCTTGGTTGGCCAAAAAGGGTGTATGCGTTTTTTCCTGAATATATTCAGGAAAAAACGCATACGCCCTTTTTGGCCAAGTGCATCATTGTGGACGTTCTGCCTCTTTTCCTATGCTTTCAATGCAATTCCAGTCTACCTCCTGAAATCGGTTTCCTGCAATTCTGCCCCGCTTTTAAGTCCTCTTGGCAGCCTTACTTCAGTCTATTTTTGGACGATAGCTGTCATTTATAAGTCTGCAGGTTTGTGAATTACAGTGCCCCTGAGCTCCTTTCTTCAACTCGCTTTCTTGTGACCTGGCCGCAACACCGCAGGATGGCTTCAGGCCCTAATCTGGTTCTGGCATGGCACGCTGAGCCTTTGGTTAATTCCTCTTCCTGGTGGGAAATGAGAGTTAAATTTGCCCGTCCAGACACCTCCAGCTAGTCTCTCATTGGTTCTCGCTATTCCTGTTCATCTTCCGCAGAAATTGCAAACTGGGCCAAACAGGGGGTTAAAGGGACTGACTCTCCAAGTCGGGAGAGTGTTAGTAAAGCGTCTGGAATGTTGCACCCGAGTACCAGGGGAGGAAAACTGAGACATATTTGAACACGTCTCCCGATCACATGGTTGATCATACTCTAGGTTCCACATGCATGTTTTAGCTGAAGGAAGAATACCTTAAACCTGGAGAGTTGAGACCCGTGTAATGCCTACCATGCAATATGACTTCAAAGGGTCTTCATTTGCTCACCGAACCTCTCCAATCCTATCACTGCTGCGTTTATGCCCCTGTACACATGCTTGATTCTCTTTTGGAGACATAGCAATCCATAGGTTTTCCGATACTTACTAGTCAGGTACATTCTTAGGCGTTTAATATGCGGTGTTGAGTCCATTTCTTTGAGCAAGGAGTAGCTCTTGTCTATTCCATATTTGACTTAAGGAACTTTATCTGTGCTCATTTCAATCTCTGGTTTTATGCAGCACCCCAACTCACCTTTACCCTTAAGCAATCATAAGTTGGTTTTCTAAATTTAAGACCCTGTTCTGTTCTGTAATTCAGTTCCTGTGTAGCCAAGTTTACATTCCGTGTATTACTGATATCTTATGATGTTTCTTTTCTGTGTGACTTATTTCAGTTAGAATCATCATACCTGAATCCACTCATTGTGCTGCTACGGGCCTGATGACACAGATTTCATTGCTGAGTGATATTGCTTTGTAAGTAAATACCACAACTTCTTTATCCATTTTTCACTTTCTGCGATGTTGAACTTGTACTGTAAACGAGGTTCTTGTAAACAGAGCCGTTCGAAAGTTTGGGGTGGCTGTGTCTTTTTGATTTTAATTTCCCTAAGCTATAGGACCATAAGTGGCAGTGCCCTAGGCTCTGTTGCTTTGTTTTTTAGATGTTTCAGGAAACACCATACACTTCTCCCGAGTGGTTGTTGGCAATTTACATCCCGCCCATCAGCATAACAAGGCTCCCAGTTCTCCATGGCCTGTCCTGCCTTTCTGGATTTTACACTTTTTTCAGATGGCCCTTTTGACCGGGGGGAAGTGAGACTTCATTGTAGTGCAGATTTCCTTTGCAAGCTTGCTTGGTTGGCCAAAAAGTGCGTATGCGTTTTTTCCTGAATATATTCAGGAAAAAACGCATACGCCCTTTTTGGCCAAGGGCATCATTGTGGACGTTCTGCCTCTTTTCCTATGCTTTCAATGCAATTCCAGTCTACCTCCTGAAATCGGTTTCCTGCAATTCTGCCCCGCTTTCAAGTCCTCTTGGCAGCCTTACTTCAGTCTATTTTCTGACGATAGCTGTCATTTATAAGTCTGCAGGTTTGTGAATTACAGTGCCCCTGAGCTCCTTTCTTCAACTCGCTTTCTTTTGAGCTGGCCGCAACACCGCAGGATGGCTTCAGGCCCTAATCTGGTTCCGGTACGGCACGCTGAACCTTTGGTTATTTCCTCTTCCTGGTGGGAAATGAGAGTTAAATTTGCCCGTCCAGACACCTTCAGCTAGCCTCTCATTGGTTCTCGCTATTCCTGTTCATCTTCCGCAGAAATTGCAAACTGGGCCAAACAGGAGGTTAAAGGCGCTGACTCTCCAAGTGGGGAGAGTGTTAGTAAAGCGTCTGGAATGTTGCACCCGAGTACCAGGGGAGGAAACCTGAGACATATTTGAACACGTCTCCCGTTCACATGGTTGATCATACTTGGGTTCCACATGCATGTTTTAGCTGAAGGAAGAATACCTAAAACCTGGGTAGTTGAAACCCGTGGAATGGGTACCATGCAATATGACTTCAAAGGGTCTTCATTTGCTCACCGAACCTCTCCAATCCTATCACTGCTGCGTTTATGCCCCTGTACACATGCTTGATTCTCTTTCGGAGACATAGCAATCCATAGGTTTTAAGATACTTACTAGTCAGGTACATTCTTAGGCGTTTAATATGGGGTGTTGAGTCCATTTCGTTGAGCAAGGAGTAGCTCTTGTCTATTCCATATTTGGCTTAAGGAACTTTATCTGTGCTCATTTCAATCCCTGGTTTTATGCAGCAACCCAACTCACCTTTCCCCTTAAGCAAGCATAAGTTGGTTTTCTAAATTTGAGACCCTGTTCTGTTTTGGAATTCAGTTCCTGTGTAGCCAAGTTTACATTCCGTGTATTAGTGATATCTTATGATGTTTCTTTTTCTGTGTGACTTATTTCAGTTAGAATCATCGTACCTGAATCCACTCATTGTGCTGCTAAGGGCCTGATGACACAGATTTCATTGCTGAGTGATATTGCTTTGTAAGTAAATACCACAACTTCTTTATCCATTTTTCACTTTCTGCGATGTTGAACTTGTACTGTAAACGAGGTTCTTGTAAACAGAGCCGTTCCAAACTTTGGGGTGGCTGTGTCTTTTTGATTTTAATTTCCCTAAGCTATAGGACCATAAGTGGAAGTGCCCTAGGTTCTGTTGCTTTGTTTTTTAGATGTTTCAGGAAACACCATACACTTCCCCCGAGTGGTTGTTGGCAATTTACATCCCGCCCATCAGCATAACAAGGCTGCCAGTTCTCCATGGCCTGTCCTGCCTTTCTGGATTTTACACTTTTTTCAGATGGCCCTTTTGACCGGGGGGAAGTGAGACTTCATTGTAGTGCAGATTTCCTTTGCAAGCTTGCTTGGTTGGCCAAAAAGGGCGTATGCGTTTTTTCCTGAATATATTCAGGAAAAAACGCATACGCCCTTTTTGGCCAAGTGCATCATTGTGGACGTTCTGCCTCTTTTCCTATGCTTTCAATGCAATTCCAGTCTACCTCCTGAAATCGGTTTCCTGCAATTCTGCCCCGCTTTCAAGTCCTCTTGGCAGCCTTACTTCAGTCTATTTTTGGACGATAGCTGTCATTTATAACTCTGCAGGTTTGTGAATTACAGTGCCCCTGAGCTCCTTTCTTCAACTCGCTTTCTTTTGAGCTGGCCGCAACACCGCAGGATGGCTTCAGGCCCTAATCTGGTTCCGGTACGGCACGCTGAGCCTTTGGTTATTTCCTCTTCCTGTTGGGAAATGAGAGTTAAATTTGCCCGTCCAGACACCTCCAGCTAGCCTCTCATTGGTTCTCGCTATTCCTGTTCATCTTCCGCAGAATTTGCAAACTGTGCCAAACAGGAGTTTAAAGGCGCTGACTCTCCAAGTGCAGAGAGTGTTAGTAAAGCGTCTGGAATGTTGCACCCGAGTACCAGGGGAGGAAAACTGAGACATATTTGAACACGTCTCCCGATCACATGGTTGATCATACTCTGGGTTCCACATGCATGTTTTATCTGAAGGAAGAATACCTAAAACCTGGGTAGTTGAAACCCGTGTAATGGGTACCATGCAATATGACTTCAAAGGGTCTTCATTTGCTCACCGAACCTCTCCAATCCTATCACTGCTGCGTTTATGCCCCTGTACACACGCTTGATTCTCTTTTGGAGACATAGCAATCCATAGGTTTTAAGATACTTACTAGTCAGGTACATTCTTAGGGGTTTAATATGGGGTTTTGAGTCCATTTCGTTGAGCAAGGAGTATCTCTTGTCCATTCCATATTTGGATTAAGGAACTTTATCTGTGCTCATTTCAATCTCTGGTTTTATGCAGCACCCCAACTCACCTTTACCCTTAAGCAAGCATAAGTTGGTTTTCTAAATTTGAGACCCTGTTCTGTTCTGTAATTCAGTTCCTGTGTAGCCAAGTTTACATTCTGTGTATTACTGATATCTTATGATGTTTCTCTTTCTGTGTGACTTATTTCAGTTAGAATCATCATACCTGAATCCACTCATTGTGATGCTAAGGGCCTGATGACATAGAATTCATTGCTGAGTGATATTGCTTTGTAAGTAAATACCACAACTTCTTTATCCATTTTTCACTTTCTGCGATGTTGAACTTGTACTGTAAACGAGGTTCTTGTAAACAGAGGCGTCCCAAACTTTGGGGTGGCTGTGTCTTTTTGATTTTAATTTCCCTAAGCTATAGGACCATAAGTGGCAGTGCCCTAGGCTCTGTTGCTTTGTTTTTTAGATGTTTCAGGAAACACCATACACTTCTCCCGAGTGTCTGTTGACAATTTACATACCGCCCATCAGCATAACAAGGCTCCCAGTTCTCCATGGCCTGTCCTGCCTTTCTGGATTTTACACTTTTTTCAGATGGCCCTTTTGACCGGGGGGAAGTGAGACTTCATTGTAGTGCAGATTTCCTTTGCAAGCTTGCTTGGTTGGCCAAAAAGGGCGTATGCGTTTTTTCCTGAATATATTCAGGAAAAAACGCATACGCCCTTTTTGGCCAAGTGCATCATTGTGGACGTTCTGCCTCTTTTCCTATGCTTTCAATGCAATTCCAGTCTACCTCCTGAAATCGGTTTCCTGCAATTCTGCCCCGCTTTCAAGTCCTCTTGGCAGCCTTACTTCAGTCTATTTTTGGACGATAGCTGTCATTTATAACTCTGCAGGTTTGTGAATTACAGTGCCCCTGAGCTCCTTTCTTCAACTCGCTTTCTTGTGACCTGGCCGCAACACCGCAGGATGGCTTCAGGCCCTAATCTGGTTCCGGCACGGCATGCTGAGCCTTTGGTTATTTCCTCTTCCTGGTGGGAAATGAGAGTTAAATTTGCCCGTCCAGACACCTCCAGCTAGTCTCTCATTGGTTCTCGCTATTCCTGTTCATCTTCCGCAGAAATTGCAAACTGGGCCAAACAGGAGGTTAAAGGGACTGACTCTCCAAGTCGGGAGAGTGTTAGTAAAGCGTCTGGAATGTTGCACCCGAGTACCAGGGTACGAAAACTGAGACATATTTGAACAAGTCTCCCGATCACATGGTTGATCATACTCTAGGTTCCACATGCATGTTTTAGCTGAAGGAAGAATACCTTAAACCTGGGTAGTTGAAACCCGTGGAATGGGTACCATGCAATATGACTTCAAAGGGTCTTCATTTGCTCACCGAACCTCTCCAATCCTATCACTGCTGCGTTTATGCCCCTGTACACATGTTTGATTCTCTTTCGGAGACATAGAAATCCATAGGTTTTAAGATACTTACTAGTCAGGTACATTCTTAGGCGTTTAATATGCGGTGTTGAGTCCATTTCGTTGAGCAAGGAGTAGTTCTTGTCTATTCCATATTTGACTTAAGGAACTTTATCTGTGCTCATTTCAATCTCTGGTTTTATGCAGCACCCCAACTCACCTTTACCCTTAAGCAAGCATAAGTTGGTTTTCTAAATTTGAGTCCCTGTTCTGTTCTGTAATTCAGTTCCTGTGTAGCCAAGTTTACATTCCGTGTACTACTGATATCTTATGATGTTTCTTTTTCTGTGTGACTTACTTCAGTTAGAATCATCATACCTGAATCCACTCATTGTGCTGCTAAGGGCCTGATGACACAGATTTCATTGCTGAGTGATATTGCTTTGTAAGTAAATACCACAACTTCTTTATCCATTTTTCACTTTCTGCGATGTTGAACTTGTACTGTAAACGAGGTTCTTGTAAACAGAGCCGTTCCAAACTTTGGGGTGGCTGTGTCTTTTTGATTTTAATTTCCCTAAGCTATAGGACCATAAGTGGCAGTGCCCTAGGCTCTGTTGCTTTGTTTTTTAGATGTTTCAGGAAACACCATACACTTCTCCCGAGTGTCTGTTGGCAATTTACATCCCGCCCATCAGCATAACAAGGCTCCCAGTTCTCCATGGCCTGTCCTGCCTTTCTGGATTTTACACTTTTTTCAGATGGCCCTTTTGACCGGGGGGAAGTGAGACTTCATTGTAGTGCAGATTTCCTTTGCAAGCTTGCTTGGTTGGCCAAAAAGGGCGTATGCGTTTTTTCCTGAATATATTCAGGAAAAAACGCATACGCCCTTTTTGGCCAAGTGCATCATTGTGGACGTTCTGCCTCTTTTCCTATGCTTTCAATGCAATTCCAGTCTACCTCCTGAAATCGGTTTCCTGCAATTCTGCCCCGCTTTCAAGTCCTCTTGGCAGCCTTACTTCAGTCTATTTTTGGACGATAGCTGTCATTTATAACTCTGCAGATTTGTGAATTACAGTGCCCCTGAGCTCCTTTCTTCAACTCGCTTTCTTGTGAGCTGGCCGCAACACCGCAGGATGGCTTCAGGCCCTAATCTGGTTCCGGCACGGCACGCTGAGCCTTTGGTTATTTCCTCTTCCTGGTGGGAAATGAGAGTTAAATTTGCCCGTCCAGACACCTCCAGCTAGCCTCTCATTGGTTCTCGCTATTCCTGTTCATCTTCCGCAGAAATTGCAAACTGGGCCAAACAGGAGGTTAAAGGGACTGACTCTCCAAGTCGGGAGAGTGTTAGTAAAGCGTCTGGAATGTTGCACCCGAGTACCAGGGGAGGAAAACTGAGACATATTTGAACACGTCTCCCGTTCATTGGTTGATCATACTTGGGTTCCACATGCATGTTTTAGCTGAAGGAAGAATACCTTAAACCTGGAGAGTTCAGACCCGTGTAATGGGTACCATGCAATATGACTTCAAAGGGTCTTCATTTGCTCACCGAACCTCTCCAATCCTATCACTGCTGCGTTTATGCCCCTGTACACACGCTTGATTCTCTTTTGGAAACATAGCAATCCATAGGTTTTAAGAAACTTACTAGTCAGGTACATTCTTAGGCGTTTAATATGGGGTGTTGAGTCCATTTCGTTGAGCAAGGAGTAGCTCTTGTCTATTCCATATTTGGCTTAAGGAACTTTATCTGTGCTCATTTCAATCTCTGCTTTTATGCAGCACCCCAACTCACCTTTCCCCTTAAGCAAGCATAAGTTGGTTTTCTAAATTTGAGACCCTGTTCTGTTCTGTAATTCAGTTCCTGTGTAGCCAAGTTTAAATTCCGTGTATTACTGATATCTTATGATGTTTCTTTTCTGTGTGACTTATTTCAGTTAGAATCATCATACCTGAATCCACTCATTGTGCTGCTACGGGCCTGATGACACAGATTTCATTGCTGAGTGATATTGCTTTGTAAGTAAATACCACAACTTCTTTATCCATTTTTCACTTTCTGCGATGTTGAACTTGTACTGTAAACGAGGTTCTTGTAAACAGAGCCGTTCCAAACTTTGGGGTGGCTGTGTCTTTTTGATTTTAATTTCCCTAAGCTATAGGACCATAAGTGGCAGTGCCCTAGGCTCTGTTGCTTTGTTTTTTAGATGTTTCAGGAAACACCATACACTTCTCCCGAGTGTCTGTTGGCAATTTACATCCCGCCCATCAGCATAACAAGGCTCCCAGTTCTCCATGGGCTGTCCTGCCTTTCTGGATTTTACACTTTTTTCAGATGGCCCTTTTGACCGGGGGGAAGTGAGACTTCATTGTAGTGCAGATTTCCTTTGCAAGCTTGCTTGGTTGGCCAAAAAGGGCGTATGCGTTTTTTCCTGAATATATTCAGGAAAAAACGCATACGCCCTTTTTGGCCAAGTGCATCATTGTGGACGTTCTGCCTCTTTTCCTATGCTTTCAATGCAATTCCAGTCTACCTCCTGAAATCGGTTTCCTGCAATTCTGCCCCGCTTTCAAGTCCTCTTGGCAGCCTTACTTCAGTCTATTTTTGGACGATAGCTGTCATTTATAACTCTGCAGGTTTGTGAATTACAGTGCCCCTGAGCTCCTTTCTTCAACTCGCTTTCTTGTGACCTGGCCGCAACACCGCAGGATGGCTTCAGGCCCTAATCAGGTTCCGGCACGGCACGCTTAGACTTTGGTTAATTCCTCTTCCTGGTGGGAAATGAGAGTTAAATTTGCCCGTCCAGACACCTCCAGCTAGTCTCTCATTGGTTCTCGCTATTCCTGTTCATCTTCCGCAGAAATTGCAAACTGGGCCAAACAGGAGGTTAAAGGGACTGACTCTCCAAGTCGGGAGAGTGTTAGTAAAGCGTCTGGAATGTTGCACCCGAGTACCAGGGGAGGAAAACTGAGACATATTTGAACACGTCTCCCGTTCACATGGTTGGTCATACTCTGGGTTCCACATGCATGTTTTAGCTGAAGGAAGAATACCTTAAACCTGGAGAGTTGAGACCCGTGGAATGGGTACCATGCAATATGACTTCAAAGGGTCTTCATTTGCTCACCGAACCTCTCCAATCCTATCACTGCTGCGTTTATGCCCCTGTACACACGCTTGATTCTCTTTTGGACACATAGCAATCCATAGGTTTTAAGATACTTACTAGTCAGGTACATTCTTAGGCATTTAATATGGGGTGTTGAGTCCATTTCGTTGAGCAAGGAGTAGCTCTTGTCTATTCCATATTTGGCTTAAGGAACTTTATCTGTGCTCATTTCAATCTCTGGTTTTATGCAGCACCCCAACTCACCTTTCCCCTTAAGCAAGCATAAGTTGGTTTTCTAAATTTGAGACCCTGTTCTGTTTTGGAATTCAGTTCCTGTGTAGCCAAGTTTACATTCCGTGTATTACTGATATCTTATGATGTTTCTTTTGCTGTGTGACTTACTTCAGTTAGAATCATCATACCTGAATCCACTCATTGTGCTGCTAAGGGCCTGATGACACAGATTTCATTGCTGAGTGATACTGCTTTGTAAGTAAATACCACAACTTCTTTATCCATTTTTTACTTTCTGCGATGTTGAACTTGTACTGTAAACGAGGTTCTTGTAAACAGAGGCGTCCCAAACTTTGGGGTGGCTGTGTCTTTTTGATTTTAATTTCCCTATGCTATAGGACCATAAGTGGCAGTGCCCTAGGCTCTGTTGCTTTGTTTTTTAGATGTTTCAGGAAACACCATACACTTCTCCCGAGTGTCTGTTGGCAATTTACATCCCGCCCATCAGCATAACAAGGCTCCCAGTTCTCCATGGCCTGTCCTGCCTTTCTGGATTTTACACTTTTTTCAGATGGCTCTTTTGACCGGGGGGAAGTGAGACTTCATTGTAGTGCAGATTTCCTTTGCAAGCTTGCTTGGTTGGCCAAAAAGGGCGTATGCGTTTTTTCCTGAATATATTCAGGAAAAAACGCATACGCCCTTTTTGGCCAAGTGCATCATTGTGGACGTTCTGCCTCTTTTCCTATGCTTTCAATGCAATTCCAGTCTACCTCCTGAAATCGGTTTCCTGCAATTCTGCCCCGCTTTCAAGTCCTCTTGGCAGCCTTACTTCAGTCTATTTTTGGACGATAGCTGTCATTTATAACTCTGCAGGTTTGTGAATTACAGTGCCCCTGAGCTCCTTTCTTCAACTCGCTTTCTTGTGACCTGGCCGCAACACCGCAGGATGGCTTCAGGCCCTAATCTGGTTCCGGCACGGCACGCTGAGCCTTTGGTTATTTCCTCTTCCTGGTGGGAAATGAGAGTTAAATTTGCCCGTCCAGACACCTCCAGCTAGTCTCTCATTGGTTCTCGCTATTCCTGTTCATCTTCCGCAGAAATTGCAAACTGGGCCAAACAGGAGGTTAAAGGGACTGACTCTCCAAGTGGGGAGAGTGTTAGTAAAGCGTCTGGAATGTTGCACCCGAGTACCAGGGGAGGAAAACTGAGACATATTTGAACACGTCTCCCGTTCACATGGTTGATCATACTTGGGTTCCACATGCATGTTTTAGCTGAAGGAAGAATACCTTAAACCTGGAGAGTTAAGACCCGTGTAATGGGTACCATGCAATATGACTTCAAAGGGTCTTCATTTGCTCACCGAACCTCTCCAATCCTATCACTGCTGCGTTTATGCCCCTGTACACATGCTTGATTCTCTTTTGGAGACATAGCAATCCATAGGTTTTAAGATACTTACTAGTCAGGTACATTCTTAGGCGTTTAATATGCGGTGTTGAGTCCATTTCGTTGAGCAAGGAGTAGCTCTTGTCTATTCCATATTTGACTTAAGGAACTTTATCTGTGCTCATTTCAATCTCTGGTTTTATGCAGCACCCCAACTCACCTTTACACTTAAGCAAGCATAAGTTGGTTTTCTAAATTTGAGACCCTGTTCTGTTTTGGAATTCAGTTCCTGTGTAGCCAAGTTTACATTCCGTGTATTACTGATATCTTATGATGTTTCTTTTTCTGTGTGACTTATTTCAGTTAGAATCATCATACCTGAATCCACTCATTGTGATGCTAAGGGCCTGATGACATAGATTTCATTGCTGAGTGATATTGCTTTGTAAGTAAATACCACAACTTCTTTATCCATTTTTCACTTTCTGCGATGTTGAACTTGTACTATAAACGAGGTTCTTGTAAACAGAGCCGTTCCAAACTTTGGGGTGGCTGTGTCTTTTTGATTTTAATTTCCCTAAGCTATAGGACCATAAGTGGAAGTGCCCTAGGTTCTGTTGCTTTGTTTTTTAGATGTTTCAGGAAACAGCATATACTTCTCCCGAGTGGTTGTTGACAATTTACATCCCGCCCATCAGCATAACAAGGCTCCCAGTTCTCCATGGCCTGTCCTGCCTTTCTGGGTTTTACACTTTTTTCAGATGGCCCTTTTGACCGGGGGGAAGTGAGACTTCATTGTAGTGCAGATTTCCTTTGCAAGCTTGCTTGGTTGGCCAAAAAGGGCGTATGCGTTTTTTCCTGAATATATTCAGGAAAAAACACATACGCCCTTTTTGGCCAAGTGCATCATTGTGGACGTTCTGCCTCTTTTCCTATGCTTTCAGTGCAATTCCAGTCTACCTCCTGAAATCGGTTTCCTGCAATTCTGCCCCGCTTTCAAGTCCTCTTGGCAGCCTTACTTCAGTCTATTTTTGGACGATAGCTGTCATTTATAACTCTGCAGGTTTGTGAATTACAGTGCCCCTGAGCTCCTTTCTTCAACTCGCTTTCTTTTGAGCTGGCCGCAACACCGCAGGATGGCTTCAGGCCCTAATCTGGTTCCGGCACGGCACGCTGAGCCTTTGGTTATTTCCTCTTCCTGGTGGGAAATGAGAGTTAAATTTGCCCGTCCAGACACCTCCAGCTAGTCTCTCATTGGTTCTCGCTATTCCTGTTCATCTTCCGCAGAAATTGCAAACTGGGCCAAACAGGAGGTTAAAGGCGCTGACTCTCCAAGTGGGGAGAGTGTTAGTAAAGCGTCTGGAATGTTGCACCCGAGTACCAGGGGAGGAAAACTGAGACATATTTGAACACGTCTCCCGTTCACATGGTTGACCATACTTGGGTTCCACATGCATGTTTTAGCTGAAGGAAGAATACCTTAAACCTGGAGAGTTAAGACCCGTGTAATGGGTACCATGCAATATGACTTCAAAGGGTCTTCATTTGCTCACCGAACCTCTCCAATCCTATCACTGCTGCGTTTATGCCCCTGTACACATTCTTGATTCTCTTTTGGAGACATAGCAATCCATAGGTTTTACGATACTTACTAGTCAGGTACATTCTTAGGCGTTTAATATGCGGTGTTGAGTCCATTTCGTTGAGCAAGGAGTAGCTCTTGTCTATTCCATATTTGACTTAAGGAACTTTATCTGTGCTCATTTCAATCTCTGGTTTTATGCAGCACCCCAACTCACCTTTACCCTTAAGCAAGCCTAAGTTGGTTTTCTAAATTTGAGACCCTGTTCTGTTCTGTAATTCAGTTCCTGTGTAGCCAAGTTTACATTCCATGTATTACTGATATCTTATGATGTTTCTTTTTCTGTGTGACTTATTTCAGTTAGAATCATCATACCTGAATCCACTCATTGTGATGCTAAGGGCCTGATGACATAGATTTCATTGCTGAGTGATATTGCTTTGTAAGTAAATACCACAACTTCTTTATCCATTTTTCACTTTCTGCGATGTTGAACTTGTACTGTAAACGAGGTTCTTGTAAACAGAGCCGTTCTAAACTTTGGGGTGGCTGTGTCTTTTTGATTTTAATTTCCCTAAGCTATAGGACCATAAGTGGAAATGCCCTAGGCTCTGTTGCTTTGCTTTTTAGATGTTTCAGGAAACACCATATACTTCTCCCGAGTGGTTGTTGTCAATTTACATCCCGCCCATCAGATTAACAAGGCTCCCAGTTCTCCATGGCCTGTCCTGCCTTTCTGGATTTTACACTTTTTTCAGATGGCCCTTTTGACCGGGGGGAAGTGAGACTTCATTGTAGTGCAGATTTCCTTTGCAAGCTTGCTTGGTTGGCCAAAAAGGGCGTATGCGTTTTTTCCTGAATATATTCAGGAAAAAACGCATACGCCCTTTTTGGCCAAGTGCATCATTGTGGACGTTCTGCCTCTTTTCCTATGCTTTCAGTGAAATTCCAGTCTACCTCCTGAAATCGGTTTCCTGCAATTCTGCCCCGCTTTCAAGTCCTCTTGGCAGCCTTACTTCAGTCTATTTTTGGACGATAGCTGTCATTTATAACTCTGCAGGTTTGTGAATTACAGTGCCCCTGAGCTCCTTTCTTCAACTTGCTTTCTTGGGACCTGGCCGCAACACCGCAGGATGGCTTCAGGCCCTAATCTGGTTCCGGCACGGCACGCTGAGCCTTTGGTTATTTCCTCTTCCTGGTGGGAAATGAGAGTTAAATTTGCCCGTCCAGACTCCTCCAGCTAGTCTCTCATTGGTTCTCGGTATTCCTGTTCATCTTCCGCAGAAATTGCAAACTGGGCCAAACAGGAGGTTAAAGGCGCTGACTCTCCAAGTGGGGAGAGTGTTAGTAAAGCGTCTGGAATGTTGCACCCGAGTACCAGGGGAGGAAAACTGAGACATATTTGAACACGTCTCCCGTTCACATGGTTGATCATACTTGGGTTCCACATGCATGTTTTAGCTGAAGGAAGAATACCTTAAACCTGGAGAGTTAAGACCCGTGTAATGGGTACCATGCAATATGACTTCAAAGGGTCTTCATTTGCTCACCGAACCTCTCCAATCCTATCACTGCTGCGTTTATGCCCCTGTACACATGCTTGATTCTCTTTCGGAGACATAGCAATCCATAGGTTTTAAGATACTTACTAGTCAGGTACATTCTTAGGCGTTTAATATGCGGTGTTGAGTCCATTTCGTTGAGCAAGGAGTAGCTCTTGTCTATTCCATATTTGACTTAAGGAACTTTATCTGTGCTCATTTCAATCTCTGGTTTTATGCAGCACCCCAACTCACCTTTCCCCTTAAGCAAGCATAAGTTGGTTTTCTAAATTTGAGACCCTGTTCTGTTCTGTAATTCAGTTCCTGTGTAGCCAAGTTTACATTCCGTGTATTACTGATATCTTATGATGTTTCTTTTTCTGTGTGACTTACTTCAGTTAGAATCATCATACCTGAATCCACTCATTGTGCTGCTACGGGCCTGATGACACAGATTTCATTGCTGAGTGATATTGCTTTGTAAGTAAATACCACAACTTCTTTATCCATTTTTCACTTTCTGCGATGTTGAACTTGTACTGTAAACGAGGTTCTTGTAAACAGAGCCGTTCCAAACTTTGGGGTGGCTGTGTCTTTTTGATTTTAATTTCCCTAAGCTATAGGACCATAAGTGGAAGTGCCCTAGGTTCTGTTGCTTTGTTTTTTAGATGTTTCAGGAAACACCATACACTTCTCCCGAGTGGTTGTTGTCAATTTACATCCCGCCCATCAGCATAACAAGGCTCCCAGTTCTCCATGGCCTGTCCTGCCTTTCTGGATTTTACACTTTTTTCAGATGGCCCTTTTGACCGGGGGAAAGTGAGACTTCATTGTAGTGCAGATTTCCTTTGCAAGCTTGCTTGGTTGGCCAAAAAGGGCGTATGCGTTTTTTCCTGAATATATTCAGGAAAAAACGCATACGCCCTTTTTGGCCAAGTGCATCATTGTGGACGTTCTGCCTCTTTTCCTATGCTTTCAATGCAATTCCAGTCTACCTCCTGAAATCGGTTTCCTGCAATTCTGCCCCGCTTTCAAGTCCTCTTGGCAGCCTTACTTCAGTATATTTTTGGACGATAGCTGTCATTTATAACTCTGCAGGTTTGTGAATTACAGTGCCCCTGAGCTCCTTTGTTCAACTCGCTTTCTTTTGAGCTGGCCGCAACACCGCAGGATGGCTTCAGGCCCTAATCTGGTTCCGGCCCGGCACGCTGAGCCTTTGGTTATTTCCTCTTCCTGGTGGGAAATGAGAGTTAAATTTGCCCGTCCAGACACCTCCAGCTAGTCTCTCATTGGTTCTCGCTATTCCTGTTCATCTTCCGCAGAAATTGCAAACTGGGCCAAACAGGAGGTTAAAGGCGCTGACTCTCCAAGTGGGGAGAGTGTTAGTAAAGCGTCTGGAATGTTGCACCCGAGTACCAGGGGAGGAAAACTGACACATATTTGAACACGTCTCCCGTTCACATGGTTGATCATACTTGGGTTCCACATGCATGTTTTAGCTGAAGGAAGAATACCTTAAACCTGGAGAGTTGAGACCCGTGTAATGGGTACCATGCAATATGACTTCAAAGGGTCTTCATTTGCTCACCGAACCTCTCCAATCCTATCACTGCTGCGTTTATGCCCCTGTTCACATGCTTGATTCTCTTTTGGAGACATAGCAATCCATAGGTTTTACGATACTTACTAGTCAGGTACATTCTTAGGCGTTTAATATGCGGTGTTGAGTCCATTTCGTTGAGCAAGGAGTAGCTCTTGTCTATTCCATATTTGACTTAAGGAACTTTATCTGTGCTCATTTCAATCTCTGGTTTTATACAGCACCCCAACTCACCTTTCCCCTTAAGCAAGCATAAGTTGGTTTTCTAAATTTGAGACCCTGTTCTGTTCTGTAATTCAGTTCCTGTGTAGCCAAGTTTACATTCCGTGTATTACTGATATCTTATGATGTTTCTTTTTCTGTGTGACTTATTTCAGTTAGAATCATCATACCTGAATCCACTCATTGTGATGCTAAGGGCCTGATGACATAGATTTCATTGCTGAGTGATATTGCTTTGTAAGTAAATACCACAACTTCTTTATCCATTTTTCACTTTCTGCGATGTTGAACTTGTACTGTAAACGAGGTTCTTGTAAACAGAGCCGTTCCAAACTTTGGGGTGGCTGTGTCTTTTTGATTTTAATTTCCCTAAGCTATAGGACCATAAGTGGCAGTGCCCTAGGCTCTGTTGCTTTGTTTTTTAGATGTTTCAGGAAACACCATACACTTCTCCCGAGTGTCTGTTGGCAATTTACATCCCGCCCATCAGCATAACAAGGCTCCCAGTTCTCCATGGCCTGTCCTGCCTTTCTGGATTTTACACTTTTTTCAGATGGCCCTTTTGACCGGGGGGAAGTGAGACTTCATTGTAGTGCAGATTTCCTTTGCAAGCTTGCTTGGTTGGCCAAAAAGGGCGTATGCGTTTTTTCCTGAATATATTCAGGAAAAAACGCATACGCCCTTTTTGGCCAAGTGCATCATTGTGGACGTTCTGCCTCTTTTCCTATGCTTTCAATGCAATTCCAGTCTACCTCCTGAAATCGGTTTCCTGCAATTCTGCCCCGCTTTCAAGTCCTCTTGGCAGCCTTACTTCAGTGTATTTTTGGACGATAACTGTCATTTATAACTCTGCAGGTTTGTGAATTACAGTGCCCCTGGGCTCCTTTCTTCAACTCGCTTTCTTTTGAGCTGGCCGCAACACCGCAGGATGGCTTCAGGCCCTAATCTGGTTCCGGTACGGCACGCTGAGCCTTTGGTTATTTCCTCTTCCTGGTGGGAAATGAGAGTTAAATTTGCCCGTCCAGACACCTCCAGCTAGCCTCTCATTGGTTCTCGCTATTCCTGTTCATCTTCCGCAGAAATTGCAAACTGGGCCAAACAGGAGGTTAAAGGGACTGACTCTCCAAGTCGGGAGAGTGTTAGTAAAGCGTCTGGAATGTTGCACCCGAGTACCAGGGGAGGAAAACTGAGACATATTTGAACACGTCTCCCGTTCACATGGTTGATCATACTCTGGGTTCCACATGCATGTTTTAGCTGAAGGAAGAATACCTAAAACCTGGGTAGTTGAAACCCGTGGAATGGGTACCATGCAATATGACTTCAAAGGGTCTTCATTTGCTCACCGAACCTCTCCAATCCTATCACTGCTGCGTTTATTCCCCTGTACACACGCTTGATTCTCTTTTGGAGACATAGCAATCCATAGGTTTTAAGATACTTACTAGTCAGGTACAATCTTAGGTGTTTAATATGGGGTGTTGAGTCCATTTCGTTGAGCAAGGAGTAGCTCTTGTCTATTCCATATTTGGCTTAAAGAACTTTATCTGTGCTCATTTCAATCTCTGGTTTTATGCAGCACCCCAACTCACCTTTACCCTTAAGCAAGCATAAGTTGGTTTTCTAAATTTGAGAACCTGTTCTGTTTTGGAATTCAGTTCCTGTGTAGCCAAGTTTACATTCCGTGTATTAGTGATATCTTATGATGTTTCTTTTTCTGTGTGACTTATTTCAGTTAGAATCATCGTACCTGAATCCACTCATTGTGCTGCTAAGGGCCTGATGACACAGATTTCATTGCTGAGTGATATTGCTTTGTAAGTAAATACCACAACTTCTTTATCCATTTTTCACTTTCTGCGATGTTGAACTTGTACTGTAAACGAGGTTCTTGTAAACAGAGCCGTTCCAAACTTTGCGGTGGCTGTGTCTTTTTGATTTTAATTTCCCTAAGCTATAGGACCATAAGTGGAAGTGCCCTAGGCTCTGTTGCTTTGTTTTTTAGATGTTTCAGGAAACACCATACACTTCTCCCGAGTGTCTGTTGGCAATTTACATCCCGCCCATCAGATTAACAAGGCTCCCAGTTCTCCATGGCCTGTCCTGCCTTTCTGGATTTTACACTTTTTTCAGATGGCCCTTTTGACCGGGGGGAAGTGAGACTTCATTGTAGTGCAGATTTCCTTTGCAAGCTTGCTTGGTTGGCCAAAAAGGGCATATGCGTTTTTTCCTGAATATATTCAGGAAAAAACGCATACGCCCTTTTTGGCCAAGTGCATCATTGTGGACGTTCTGCCTCTTTTCCTATGCTTTCAGTGCAATTCCAGTCTACCTCCTGAAATCGGTTTCCTGCAATTCTGCCCCGCTTTCAAGTCCTCTTGGCAGCCTTACTTCAGTCTATTTTTGGACGATAGCTGTCATTTATAACTCTGCAGGTTTGTGAATTACAGTGCCCCTGAGCTCCTTTCTTCAACTCGCTTTCTTGTGACCTGGCCGCAACACCGCAGGATGGCTTCAGGCCCTAATCTGGTTCCGGCACGGCACGCTGAGCCTTTGGTTAATTCCTCTTCCTGGTGGGAAATGAGAGTTAAATTTGCCCGTCCAGACACCTCCAGCTAGTCTCTCATTGGTTCTCGCTATTCCTGTTCATCTTCCGCAGAAATTGCAAACTGGGCCAAACAGGAGGTTAAAGGGACTGACGCTCCAAGTCAGAAGAGTGTTAGTAAAGCGTCTGGAATGTTGCACCCGAGTACCAGGGGAGGAAAACTGAGACATATTTGAACACGTCTCCCGTTCACATGGTTGATCATACTCTGGGTTCCACATGCATGTTTTAGCTGAAGGAAGAATACCTTAAACCTGGAGAGTTGAGACCCGTGTAATGGGTACCATGCAATATGACTTCAAAGGGTCTTCATTTGCTCACCGAACCTCTCCAATCCTATCACTGCTGCGTTTATGCCCCTGTACACATGCTTGATTCTCTTTTGGAGACATAGCAATCCATAGGTTTTAAGATACTTACTAGTCAGGTACATTCTTAGGCGTTTAATATGCGGTGTTGAGTCCATTTCGTTGAGCAAGGAGTAGCTCTTGTCTATTCCATATTTGGCTTAAAGAACTTTATCTGTGCTCATTTCAATCTCTGGTTTTATGCAGCACCCCAACTCACCTTTACCCTTAAGCAAGCACAAGTTGGTTTTCTAAATTTGAGAACCTGTTCTGATTTGGAATTCAGTTCCTGTGTAGCCAAGTTTACATTCCGTGTATTAGTGATATCTTATGATGTTTCTTTTTCTGTGTGACTTATTTCAGTTAGAATCATCATACCTGAATCCACTCATTGTGCTGCTAAGGGCCTGATGACACAGATTTCATTGCTGAGTGATATTGCTTTGTAAGTAAATACCACAACTTCTTTATCCATTTTTCACTTTCTGCGATGTTGAACTTGTACTGTAAACGAGGTTCTTGTAAACAGAGCCGTTCCAAACTTTGGGGTGGCTGTGTCTTTTTGATTTTAATTTCCCTAAGCTATAGGACCATAAGTGGCAGTGCCCTAGGCTCTGTTGCTTTGTTTTTTAGATGTTTCAGGAAACACCATACACTTCTCCCAAGTGTCTGTTGGCAATTTACATCCCGCCCATCAGCATAACAAGGCTCCCAATTCTCCATGGCCTGTCCTGCCTTTCTGGATTTTACACTTTTTTCAGATGGCCCTTTTGACCGGGGGGAAGTGAGACTTCATTGTAGTGCAGATTTCCTTTGCAAGCTTGCTTGGTTGGCCAAAAAGGGCGTATGCGTTTTTTCCTGAATATATTCAGGAAAAAACGCATACGCCCTTTTTGGCCAAGTGCATCATTGTGGACGTTCTGCCTCTTTTCCTATGCTTTCAGTGCAATTCCAGTCTACCTCCTGAAATCGGTTTCCTGCAATTCTGCCCCGCTTTCAAGTCCTCTTGGCAGCCTTACTTCAGTATATTTTTGGACGATAGCTGTCATTTATAACTCTGCAGGTTTGTGAATTACAGTGCCCCTGAGCTCCTTTGTTCAACTAGCTTTCATTTGAGCTGGCCGCAACACCGCAGGATGGCTTCAGGCCCTAATCTGGTTCCGGTACGGAACGCTGAGCCTTTGGTTATTTCCTGTTCCTGGTGGGAAATGAGAGTTAAATTTGCCCGTCCAGACACCTCCAGCTAGCCTCTCATTGGTTCTCGCTATTCCTGTTCATCTTCCGCAGAAATTGCAAACTGGGCCAAACAGGAGGTTAAAGGCGCTGACTCTCCAATTGGGGAGAGTGTTAGTAAAGCGTCTGGAATGTTGCACCCGAGTACCAGGGGAGGAAAACTGAGACATATTTGAACACGTCTCCCGTTCACATGGTTGATCATACTTGGGTTCCACATGCATGTTTTAGCTGAAGGAAGAATACCTTAAACCTGGAGAGTTGAGACCCGTGTAATGGGTACCATGCAATATGACTTCAAAGGGTCTTCATTTGCTCACCGAACCTCTCCAATCCTATCACTGCTGCGTTTATGCCCCTGTTCACATGCTTGATTCTCTTTTGGAGACATAGCAATCCATAGGTTTTACGATACTTACTAGTCAGGTACATTCTTAGGCGTTTAATATGCGGTGTTGAGTCCATTTCGTTGAGCAAGGAGTAGCTCTTGTCTATTCCATATTTGACTTAAGGAACTTTATCTGTGCTCATTTCAATCTCTGGTTTTATGCAGCACCCCAACTCACCTTTCCCCTTAAGCAAGCATAAGTTGGTTTTCTAAATTTGAGACCCTGTTCTGTTCTGTAATTCAGTTCCTGTGTAGCCAAGTTTACATTCCGTGTATTACTGATATCTTATGATGTTTCTTTTTCTGTGTGACTTATTTCAGTTAGAATCATCATACCTGAATCCACTCATTGTGATGCTAAGGGCCTGATGACATAGATTTCATTGCTGAGTGATATTGCTTTGTAAGTAAATACCACAACTTCTTTATCCATTTTTCACTTTCTGCGATGTTGAACTTGTACTGTAAACGAGGTTCTTGTAAACAGAGCCGTTCCAAACTTTGGGGTGGCTGTGTCTTTTTGATTTTAATTTCCCTAAGCTATAGGACCATAAGTGGCAGTGCCCTAGGCTCTGTTGCTTTGTTTTTTAGATGTTTCAGGAAACACCATACACTTCTCCCGAGTGTCTGTTGGCAATTTACATCCCGCCCATCAGCATAACAAGGCTCCCAGTTCTCCATGGCCTGTCCTGCCTTTCTGGATTTTACACTTTTTTCAGATGGCCCTTTTGACCGGGGGGAAGTGAGACTTCATTGTAGTGCAGATTTCCTTTGCAAGCTTGCTTGGTTGGCCAAAAAGGGCGTATGCGTTTTTTCCTGAATATATTCAGGAAAAAACGCATACGCCCTTTTTGGCCAAGTGCATCATTGTGGACGTTCTGCCTCTTTTCCTATGCTTTCAATGCAATTCCAGTCTACCTCCTGAAATCGGTTTCCTGCAATTCTGCCCCGCTTTCAAGTCCTCTTGGCAGCCTTACTTCAGTGTATTTTTGGACGATAACTGTCATTTATAACTCTGCAGGTTTGTGAATTACAGTGCCCCTGGGCTCCTTTCTTCAACTCGCTTTCTTTTGAGCTGGCCGCAACACCGCAGGATGGCTTCAGGCCCTAATCTGGTTCCGGTACGGCATGCTGAGCCTTTGGTTATTTCCTCTTCCTGGTGGGAAATGAGAGTTAAATTTGCCCGTCCAGACACCTCCAGCTAGCCTCTCATTGGTTCTCGCTATTCCTGTTCATCTTCCGCAGAAATTGCAAACTGGGCCAAACAGGAGGTTAAAGGGACTGACTCTCCAAGTCGGGAGAGTGTTAGTAAAGCGTCTGGAATGTTGCACCCGAGTACCAGGGGAGGAAAACTGAGACATATTTGAACACGTCTCCCGTTCACATGGTTGATCATACTCTGGGTTCCACATGCATGTTTTAGCTGAAGGAAGAATACCTTAAACATGGAGAGTTGAGACCCGTGGAATGGGTACCATGCAATATGACTTCAAAGGGTCTTCATTTGCTCACCGAACCTCTCCAATCCTATCACTGCTGCGTTTATTCCCCTGTACACACGCTTGATTCTCTTTTGGAGACATAGCAATCCATAGGTTTTAAGATACTTACTAGTCAGGTACATTCTTAGGTGTTTAATATGGGGTGTTGAGTCCATTTCGTTGAGCAAGGAGTAGCTCTTGTCTATTCCATATTTGGCTTAAAGAACTTTATCTGTGCTCATTTCAATCTCTGGTTTTATGCAGCACCCCAACTCACCTTTCCCCTTAAGTAAGCATAAGTTGGTTTTCTAAATTTGAGAACCTGTTCTGTTTTGGAATTCAGTTCCTGTGTAGCCAAGTTTACATTCCGTGTATTAGTGATATCTTATGATGTTTCTTTTTCTGTGTGACTTATTTCAGTTAGAATCATCGTACCTGAATCCACTCATTGTGCTGCTAAGGGCCTGATGACACAGATTTCATTGCTGAGTGATATTGCTTTGTAAGTAAATACCACAACTTCTTTATCCATTTTTCACTTTCTGCGATGTTGAACTTGTACTGTAAACGAGGTTCTTGTAAACAGAGCCGTTCCAAACTTTGCGGTGGCTGTGTCTTTTTGATTTTAATTTCCCTAAGCTATAGGACCATAAGTGGCAGTGCCCTAGGCTCTGTTGCTTTGTTTTTTAGATGTTTCAGGAAACACCATACACTTCTCCCGAGTGTCTGTTGGCAATTTACATCCCGCCCATCAGCATAACAAGGCTCCCAGTTCTCCATGGCCTGTCCTGCCTTTCTGGATTTTACACTTTTTTCAGATGGCCCTTTTGACCGGGGGGAAGTGAGACTTCATTGTAGTGCAGATTTCCTTTGCAAGCTTGCTTGGTTGGCCAAAAAGGGCGTATGCGTTTTTTCCTGAATATATTCAGGAAAAAACGCATACGCCCTTTTTGGCCAAGTGCATCATTGTGGACGTTCTGCCTCTTTTCCTATGCTTTCAGTGCAATTCCAGTCTACCTCCTGAAATCGGTTTCCTGCAATTCTGCCCCGCTTTCAAGTCCTCTTGGCAGCCTTACTTCAGTCTATTTTTGGACGATAGCTGTCATTTATAACTCTGCAGGTTTGTGAATTACAGTGCCCCTGAGCTCCTTTCTTCAACTCGCTTTCTTGTGACCTGGCCGCAACACCGCAGGATGGATTCAGGCCCTAATCTGGTTCCGGCACGGCACGCTGAGCCTTTGGTTAATTCCTCTTCCTGGTGGGAAATGAGAGTTAAATTTGCCCGTCCAGACACCTCCAGCTAGTCTCTCATTGGTTCTTGCTATTCCTGTTCATCTTCCGCAGAAATTGCAAACTGGGCCAAACAAGAGGTTAAAGGCGCTGACTCTCCAAGTGGGGAGAGTGTTAGTAAAGCGTCTGGAATGTTGCACCCGAGTACCAGGGGAGGAAAACTGAGACATATTTGAACACGTCTCCCGTTCACATGGTTGATCATACTTGGGTTCCACATGCATGTTTTAGCTGAAGGAAGAATACCTAAAACCTGGGTAGTTGAAACCCGTGGAATGGGTACCATGCAATATGACTTCAAAGGGTCTTCATTTGCTCACCGAACCTCTCCAATCCTATCACTGCTGCGTTTATGCCCCTGTACACATGCTTGATTCTCTTTCGGAGACATAGCAATCCATAGGTTTTAAGATACTTACTAGTCAGGTACATTCTTAGGCGTTTAATATGCGGTGTTGAGTCCATTTCGTTGAGCAAGGAGTAGCTCTTGTCTATTCCATATTTGACTTAAGGAACTTTATCTGTGCTCATTTCAATCTCTGGTTTTATGCAGCACCCCAACTCACCTTTCCCCTTAAGCAAGCATAAGTTGGTTTTCTAAATTTGAGACCCTGTTCTGTTCTGTAATTCAGTTCCTGTGTAGCCAAGTTTACATTCCGTGTATTACTGATATCTTATGATGTTTCTTTTTCTGTGTGACTTACTTCAGTTAGAATCATCATACCTGAATCCACTCATTGTGCTGCTAAGTGCCTGATGACACAGATTTCATTGCTGAGTGATATTGCTTTGTAAGTAAATACCACAAGTTCTTTATCCATTTTTCACTTTCTGTGATGTTGAACTTGTACTGTAAACGAGGTTCTTGTAAACAGAGCCGTTCCAAACTTTGGGGTGGCTGTGTCTTTTTGATTTTAATTTCCCTAAGCTATAGGACCATAAGTGGAAGTGCCCTAGTTTCTGTTGCTTTGTTTTTTAGATGTTTCAGGAAACACCATAGACTTCTCCCGAGTGGTTGTTGGCAATTTACATCCCGCCCATCAGCATAACAAGGCTCCCAGTTCTCCATGGCCTGTCCTGCCTTTCTGGATTTTACACTTTTTTCAGATGGCCCTTTTGACCGGGGGGAAGTGAGACTTCATTGTAGTGCAGATTTCCTTTGCAAGCTTGCTTGGTTGGCCAAAAAGGGCGTATGCGTTTTTTCCTGAATATATTCAGGAAAAAACGCATACGCCCTTTTTGGCCAAGTGCATCATTGTGGACGTTCTGCCTCTTTTCCTATGCTTTCAATGCAATTCCAGTCTACCTCCTGAAATCGGTTTCCTGCAATTCTGCCCCGCTTTCAAGTCCTCTTGGCAGCCTTACTTCAGTCTATTTTTGGACGATAGCTGTCATTTATAATTCTGCAGGTTTGTGAATTACAGTGCCCCTGAGCTCCTTTCTTCAACTCGCTTTCTTGTGACCTGGCCGCAACACCGCAGGATGGCTTCAGGCCCTAATCTGGTTCCGGCACGGCACGCTGAGCCTTTGGTTAATTCCTCTTCCTGGTGGGAAATGAGAGTTAAATTTGCCCGTCCAGACACCTCCAGCTAGCCTCTCATTGGTTCTCGCTATTCCTGTTCATCTTCCGCAGAAATTGCAAACTGGGCCAAACAAGAGGTTAAAGGCGCTGACTCTCCAAGTGGGGAGAGTGTTAGTAAAGCGTCTGGAATGTTGCACCCGAGTACCAGGGGAGGAAAACTGAGACATATTTGAACACGTCTCCCGTTCACATGGTTGATCATACTTGGGTTCCACATGCATGTTTTAGCTGAAGGAAGAATACCTAAAACCTGGGTAGTTGAAACCCGTGGAATGGGTACCATGCAATATGACTTCAAAGGGTCTTCATTTGCTCACCGAACCTCTCCAATCCTATCACTGCTGCGTTTATGCCCCTGTACACATGCTTGATTCTCTTTCGGAGACATAGCAATCCATAGGTTTTAAGATACTTACTAGTCAGGTACATTCTTAGGCGTTTAATATGCGGTGTTGAGTCCATTTCGTTGAGCAAGGAGTAGCTCTTGTCTATTCCATATTTGACTTAAGGAACTTTATCTGTGCTCATTTCAATCTCTGGTTTTATGCAGCACCCCAACTCACCTTTCCCCTTAAGCAAGCATAAGTTGGTTTTCTAAATTTGAGACCCTGTTCTGTTCTGTAATTCAGTTCCTGTGTAGCCAAGTTTACATTCCGTGTATTACTGATATCTTATGATGTTTCTTTTTCTGTGTGACTTACTTCAGTTAGAATCATCATACCTGAATCCACTCATTGTGCTGCTAAGTGCCTGATGACACAGATTTCATTGCTGAGTGATATTGCTTTGTAAGTAAATACCACAAGTTCTTTATCCATTTTTCACTTTCTGTGATGTTGAACTTGTACTGTAAACGAGGTTCTTGTAAACAGAGCCGTTCCAAACTTTGGGGTGGCTGTGTCTTTTTGATTTTAATTTCCCTAAGCTATAGGACCATAAGTGGAAGTGCCCTAGTTTCTGTTGCTTTGTTTTTTAGATGTTTCAGGAAACACCATAGACTTCTCCCGAGTGGTTGTTGGCAATTTACATCCCGCCCATCAGCATAACAAGGCTCCCAGTTCTCCATGGCCTGTCCTGCCTTTCTGGATTTTACACTTTTTTCAGATGGCCCTTTTGACCGGGGGGAAGTGAGACTTCATTGTAGTGCAGATTTCCTTTGCAAGCTTGCTTGGTTGGCCAAAAAGGGCGTATGCGTTTTTTCCTGAATATATTCAGGAAAAAACGCATACGCCCTTTTTGGCCAAGTGCATCATTGTGGACGTTCTGCCTCTTTTCCTATGCTTTCAATGCAATTCCAGTCTACCTCCTGAAATCGGTTTCCTGCAATTCTGCCCCGCTTTCAAGTCCTCTTGGCAGCCTTACTTCAGTCTATTTTTGGACGATAGCTGTCATTTATAATTCTGCAGGTTTGTGAATTACAGTGCCCCTGAGCTCCTTTCTTCAACTCGCTTTCTTGTGACCTGGCCGCAACACCGCAGGATGGCTTCAGGCCCTAATCTGGTTCCGGCACGGCACGCTGAGCCTTTGGTTATTTCCTCTTCCTGGTGGGAAATGAGAGTTAAATTTCCCCGTCCAGACACCTCCAGCTAGTCTCTCATTGGTTCTCGCTATTCCTGTTCATCTTCCGCAGAAATTGCAAACTGGGCCAAACAGGAGGTTAAAGGGACTGACTCTCAAAGTCGGGAGAGTGTTAGTAAAGCGTCTGGAATGTTGCACCCGAGTACCAGGGTACGAAAACTGAGACATATTTGAACACGTCTCCCGATCAAATGGTTGATCATACTCTAGGTTCCACATGCATGTTTTAGCTGAAGGAAGAATACCTTAAACCTGGGTAGTTGAAACCCGTGGAATGGGTACCATGCAATATGACTTCAAAGGGTCTTCATTTGCTCACCGAACCTCTCCAATCCTATCACTGCTGCGTTTATGCCCCTGTACACATGCTTGATTCTCTTTCGGAGACATAGCAAACCATAGGTTTTAAGATACTTACTAGTCAGGTACATTCTTAGGCGTTTAATATGCGGTGTTGAGTCCATTTCGTTGAGCAAGGAGTAGCTCTTGTCTATTCCATATTTGACTTAAGGAACTTTATCTGTGCTCATTTCAATCTCTGGTTTTATGCAGCACCCCAACTCACCTTTCCCCTTAAGCAAGCATAAGTTGGTTTTCTAAATTTGAGACCCTGTTCTGTTCTGTAATTCAGTTCCTGTGTAGCCAAGTTTACATTCCGTGTATTACTGATATCTTATGATGTTTCTTTTTCTGTGTGACTTACTTCAGTTAGAATCATCATACCTGAATCCACTCATTGTGCTGCTAAGGGCCTGATGACACAGATTTCATTGCTGAGTGATATTGCTTTGTAAGTAAATACCACAACTTCTTTATCCATTTTTCACTTTCTGCGATGTTGAACTTGTACTGTAAACGAGGTTCTTGTAAACAGAGGCGTCCCAAACTTTGGGGTGGCTGTGTCTTTTTGATTTTAATTTCCCTAAGCTATAGGACCATAAGTGGAAGTGCCCTAGGTTCTGTTGCTTTGTTTTTTAGATGTTTCAGGAAACACCATACACTTCTCCCGAGTGGTTGTTGGCAATTTACATCCCGCCCATCAGCATAACAAGGCTCCCCGTTCTCCATGACCTGTCCTGCCTTTCTGGATTTTACACTTTTTTCAGATGGCCCTTTTGACCGGGGGGAAGTGAGACTTCATTGTAGTGCAGATTTCCTTTGCAAGCTTGCTTGGTTGGCCAAAAAGGGCGTATGCGTTTTTTCCTGAATATATTCAGGAAAAAACGCATACACCCTTTTTGGCCAAGTGCATCATTGTGGACGTTCTGCCTCTTTTCCTATGCTTTCAATGAAATTCCAGTCTACCTCCTGAAATCGGTTTCCTGCAATTCTGCCCCGCTTTCAAGTCCTCTTGGCAGCCTTACTTCAGTCTATTTTTGGACGATAGCTGTCATTTATAACTCTGCAGGTTTGTGAATTACAGTGCCCCTGAGCTCCTTTCTTCAACTCGCTTTCTTTTGAGCTGGCCGCAACACCGCAGGATGGCTTCAGGCTCTAATCTGGTTCCGGTACGGCACGCTGAGCCTTTGGTTAATTCCTCTTCCTGGTGGGAAATGAGAGTTAAATTTGCCCGTCCAGACACCTCCAGCTAGCCTCTCATTGGTTCTCGCTATTCCTGTTCATCTTCCGCAGAAATTGCAAACTGGGCCAAACAGGAGGTTAAAGGCGCTGACTCTCCAAGTGGGGAGAGTGTTAGTAAAGCGTCTGGAATGTTGCACCCGAGTACCAGGGGAGGAAAACTGAGACATATTTGAACACGTCTCCCGTTCACATGGTTGATCATACTTGGGTTCCACATGCATGTTTTAGCTGAAGGAAGAATACCTTAAATCTGGGTAGTTGAAACCCGTGGAATGGGTACCATGCAATATGACTTCAAAGGGTCTTCATTTGCTCACTGAACCTCTCCAATCTTATCACTGCTGTGTTTATGCCCCTGTACACATGCTTGATTCTCTTTCGGAGACATAGCAATCCATAGGTTTTAAGATACTTACTAGTCAGGTACATTCTTAGGCGTTTAATATGCGGTGTTGAGTCCATTTCGTTGAGCAAGGAGTAGCTCTTGTCTATTCCATATTTGGCTTAAGGAACTTTATCTGTGCTCATTTCAATCTCTGGTTTTATGCAGCACCCAACTCACCTTTACCCTTAAGCAAGCATAAGTTGGTTTTCTAAATTTGAGACCCTGTTCTGTTCTGTAATTCAGTTCCTGTGTAGGCAAGTTTACATTCCGTGTATTAGTGATATCTTATGATGTTTCTTTTTCTGTGTGACTTATTTCAGTTAGAATCATCATACCTGAATCCACTCATTGCGATGCTAAGGGCCTGATGACATAGATTTCATTGCTGAGTGATATTGCTTTGTAAGTGAATACCACAACTTCTTTATCCATTTTTCACTTTCTGCGATGTTGAACTTGTACTGTAAACGAGGTTCTTGTAAACAGAGCCGTTCCAAACTTTGGGGTGGCTGTGTCTTTTTGATTTTAATTTCCCTAAGCTATAGGACCATAAGTGGAAGTGCCCTAGGTTCTGTTGCTTTGTTTTTTAGATGTTTCAGGAAACACCATACACTTCTCCCAAGTGTCTGTTGGCAATTTACATCCCGCCCATCAGCATAACAAGGCTCCCAGTTCTCAATGGCCTGTTGCCTTTATGGATTTTACACTTTTTTCAGATGGCCCTTTTGACCAGGGGGAAGTGAGACTTCATTGTAGTGCAGATTTCCTTTGCAAGCTTGCTTGGTTGGCCAAAAAGGGCGTATGCGTTTTTTCCTGAATATATTCAGGAAAAAACGCATACGCCCTTTTTGGCCAAGTGCATCATTGTGGACGTTCTGCCTCTTTTCCTATGCTTTCAATGCAATTCCAGTCTACCTCCTGAAATCGGTTTCCTGCAATTCTGCCCCGCTTTCAAGTCCTCTTGGCAGCCTTACTTCAGTCTATTTTTGGACGATAGCTGTCATTTATAACTCTGCAGGTTTGTGAATTACAGTGCCCCTGAGCTCCTTTCTTCAACTCGCTTTCTTGTGACCTGGCTGCAACACCGCATGATGGCTTCAGGCCCTAATCTGGTTCCGGCCCGGCATGCTGAGCCTTTGGTTAATTCCTCTTCCTGGTGGGAAATGAGAGTTAAATTTGCCCGTCCAGACACCTCCAGCTAGCCTCTCATTGGTTCTCGCTATTCCTGTTCATCTTCCGCAGAAATTGCAAACTGGGCCAAACAGGAGGTTAAAGGCGCTGACTCTCCAAGTGGGGAGAGTGTTAGTAAAGCGTCTGGAATGTTGCACCCGAGTAGCAGGGGAGGAAAACTGAGACATATTTGAACACGTCTCCCGTTCACATGGTTGACCATACTTGGGTTCCACATGCATGTTTTAGCTGAAGGAAGAATACCTTAAACCTGGAGAGTTAAGACCCGTGTAATGGGTACCATGCAATATGACTTCAAAGGGTCTTCATTTGCTCACCGAACCTCTCCAATCCTATCACTGCTGCGTTTATGCCCCTGTACACATGCTTGATTCTCTTTCGGAGACATAGCAATCCATAGGTTTTTAAGATACTTACTAGTCAGGTACATTCTTAGGCGTTTAATATGCGGTGTTGAGTCCATTTCGTTGAGCAAGGAGTAGCTCTTGTCTATTCCATATTTGACTTAAGGAACTTTATCTGTGCTCATTTCAATCTCTGGTTTTATGCAGCACCCCAACTCACCTTTACCCTTAAGCAAGCATAAGTTGGTTTTCTAAATTTGAGACCCTGTTCTGTTCTGTAATTCAGTTCCTGTGTAGCCAAGTTTACATTCCGTGTATTACTGATATCTTATGATGTTTCTTTTTCTGTGTGACTTACTTCAGTTAGAATCATCATACCTGAATCCACTCATTGTGCTGCTAAGGGCCTGATGACACAGATTTCATTGCTGAGTGATATTGCTTTGTAAGTAAATACCACAACTTCTTTATCCATTTTTCACTTTCTGCGATGTTGAACTTGTACTGTAAACGAGGTTCTTGTAAACAGAGGCGTCCCAAACTTTGGGGTGGCTGTGTCTTTTTGATTTTAATTTCCCTAAGCTATAGGACCATAAGTGGAAGTGCCCTAGGTTCTGTTGCTTTGTTTTTTAGATGTTTCAGGAAACACCATACACTTCTCCCGAGTGGTTGTTGGCAATTTACATCCCGCCCATCAGCATAACAAGGCTCCCCGTTCTCCATGGCCTGTCCTGCCTTTCTGGATTTTACACTTTTTTCAGATGGCCCTTTTGACCGGGGGGAAGTGAGACTTCATTGTAGTGCAGATTTCCTTTGCAAGCTTGCTTGGTTGGCCAAAAAGGGCGTATGCGTTTTTTCCTGAATATATTCAGGAAAAAACGCATACACCCTTTTTGGCCAAGTGCATCATTGTGGACGTTCTGCCTCTTTTCCTATGCTTTCAATGAAATTCCAGTCTACCTCCTGAAATCGGTTTCCTGCAATTCTGCCCCGCTTTCAAGTCCTCTTGGCAGCCTTACTTCAGTCTATTTTTGGACGATAGCTGTCATTTATAACTCTGCAGGTTTGTGAATTACAGTGCCCCTGAGCTCCTTTCTTCAACTCGCTTTCTTTTGAGCTGGCCGCAACACCGCAGGATGGCTTCAGGCTCTAATCTGGTTCCGGTACGGCACGCTGAGCCTTTGGTTAATTCCTCTTCCTGGTGGGAAATGAGAGTTAAATTTGCCCGTCCAGACACCTCCAGCTAGCCTCTCATTGGTTCTCGCTATTCCTGTTCATCTTCCGCAGAAATTGCAAACTGGGCCAAACAGGAGGTTAAAGGCGCTGACTCTCCAAGTGGGGAGAGTGTTAGTAAAGCGTCTGGAATGTTGCACCCGAGTACCAGGGGAGGAAAACTGAGACATATTTGAACACGTCTCCCGTTCACATGGTTGATCATACTTGGGTTCCACATGCATGTTTTAGCTGAAGGAAGAATACCTTAAATCTGGGTAGTTGAAACCCGTGGAATGGGTACCATGCAATATGACTTCAAAGGGTCTTCATTTGCTCACTGAACCTCTCCAATCTTATCACTGCTGTGTTTATGCCCCTGTACACATGCTTGATTCTCTTTCGGAGACATAGCAATCCATAGGTTTTAAGATACTTACTAGTCAGGTACATTCTTAGGCGTTTAATATGCGGTGTTGAGTCCATTTCGTTGAGCAAGGAGTAGCTCTTGTCTATTCCATATTTGGCTTAAGGAACTTTATCTGTGCTCATTTCAATCTCTGGTTTTATGCAGCACCCAACTCACCTTTACCCTTAAGCAAGCATAAGTTGGTTTTCTAAATTTGAGACCCTGTTCTGTTCTGTAATTCAGTTCCTGTGTAGGCAAGTTTACATTCCGTGTATTAGTGATATCTTATGATGTTTCTTTTTCTGTGTGACTTATTTCAGTTAGAATCATCATACCTGAATCTACTCATTATGCTGCTACGGGCCTGATGACATAGATTTCATTGCTGAGTGATACTGCATTGTACGTAAGTACCACAAGTTCTTTATCCATTTTTCACTTTCTGCGATGTTGAACTTGTACTGTAAACGAGGTTCTTGTAAACAGAGCCGTTCCAAACTTTGGGGTGGCTGTGTCTTTTTGATTTTAATTTCCCTAAGCTATAGGACCATAAGTGGCAGTGCCCTAGGCTCTGTTGCTTTGTTTTTTAGATGTTTCAGGAAACACCATACACTTCTCCCGAGTGGTTGTTGGCAATTTACATCCCGCCCATCAGCATAACAAGGCTCCCAGTTCTCCATGGCCTGTCCTGACTTTCTGGATTTTACACTTTTTCAGATGGCCCTTTTGACCGGGGGGAAGTGAGACTTCATTGTAGTGCAGATTTCCTTTGCAAGCTTGCTTGGTTGGCCAAAAAGGGCGTATGCGTTTTTTCCTGAATATATTCAGGAAAAAACGCATACGCCCTTTTTGGCCAAGTGCATCATTGTGGACGTTCTGCCTCTTTTCCTATGCTTTCAATGCAATTCCAGTCTACCTCCTGAAATCGGTTTCCTGCAATTCTGCCCCGCTTTCAAGTCCTCTTGGCAGCCTTACTTCAGTCTATTTTTGGACGATAGCTGTCATTTATAACTCTGCAGGTTTGTGAATTACAGTGCCCCTGAGCTCCTTTCTTCAACTCGCTTTCTTGTGACCTGGCCGCAACACCGCAGGATGGCTTCAGGACCTAATCTGGTTCCGGCACGGCACGCTGAGCCTTTGGTTAACTCCTCTTCCTGGTGGGAAATGAGAGTTAAATTTGCCCGTCAAGACACCTCCAGCTAGTCTCTCATTGGCTCTCGCTATTCCTGTTCATCTTCCGCAGAAATTGCAAACTGGGCCAAACAGGAGGTTAAAGGCACTGACTCTCCAAGTCGGGAGAGTGTTAGTAAAGCATCTGGAATGTTGCACCCGAGTACCAGGGTACGAAAACTGAGACATATTTGAACACGTCTCCCGTTCACATGGTTGATCATACTCTAGGTTCCACATGCATGTTTTAGCTGAAGGAAGAATACCTTAAACCTGGGTAGTTGAAACCCGTGGAATGGGTACCATGCAATATGACTTCAAAGTGTCTTCATTTGCGCACCGAACCTCTCCAATCCTATCACTGCTGCGTTTATGCCCCTGTACACATGCTTGATTCTCTTTTGGAGACATAGCAATCCATAGGTTTTAAGATACTTACTAGTCAGGAACATTCTTAGGCGTTTAATATGGGGTGTTGAGTCCATTTCGTTGAGCAAGGAGTAGCTCTTGTCTATTCCATATTTGGCTTAAGGAAATTTATCTGTGCTCATTTCAATCTCTGATTTTATGCAGCACCCCAACTCACCTTTCCCCTTAAGCAAGCATAAGTTGGTTTTCTAAATTTGAGACCCTGTTCTGTTCTGTAATTCAGTTCCTGTGTAGCCAAGTTTACATTCCGTGTATTACTGATATCTTATGATGTTTCTTTTTCTGTGTGACTTATTTCAGTTAGAATCATCATACCTGAATCCACTCATTGTGCTGCTACGGGCCTGATGACACAGATTTCATTGCTGAGTGATATTGCTTTGTAAGTAAATACCACAACTTCTTTATCCATTTTTCACTTTCTGCGATGTTGAACTTGTACTGTAAATGAGGTTCTTGTAAACAGAGCAGTTCCAAACTTTGGGGTGGCTGTGTCTTTTTGATTTTAATTTCCCTAAGCTATAGGACCATAAGTGGAAGTGCCCTAGGCTCTGTTGCTTTGTTTTTTAGATGTTTCAGGAAACACCATACACTTCTCCCAAGTGTCTGTTGGCAATTTACATCCCGCCCATCAGGATAACAAGGCTCCCAGTTCTCAATGGCCTGTTGCCTTTGGGATTTTACACTTTTTTCAGATGGCCCTTTTGACCGGGGGGAAGTGAGACTTCATTGTAGTGCAGATTTCCTTTGCAAGCTTGCTTGGTTGGCCAAAAAGGGCGTATGCGTTTTTTCCTGAATATATTCAGGAAAAAACGCATACGCCCTTTTTGGCCAAGTGCATCATTGTGGACGTTCTGCCTCTTTTCCTATGCTTTCAATGCAATTCCAGTCTACCTCCTGAAATCGGTTTCCTGCAATGCTGCCCCGCTTTCAAGTCCTCTTGGCAGCCTTACTTCAGTATATTTTTGGACGATAGCTGTCATTTATAACTCTGCAGGTTTGTGAATTACAGTGCCCCTGAGCTCCTTTCTTCAACTCGCTTTCTTGTGACCTGGCCGCAACACCGCAGGATGGCTTCAGGCCCTAATCTGGTTCCGGCACGGCACGCTGAGCCTTTGGTTATTTCCTCTTCCTGGTGGGAAATGAGAGTTAAATTTGCCCGTCCAGACACCTCCAGCTAGCCTCTCATTGGTTCTCGCTATTCCTGTTCATCTTCCGCAGAAATTGCAAACTGGGCCAAACAGGAGGTTAAAGGCACTGACTCTCCAAGTGGGGAGAGTGTTAGTAAAGCGTCTGGAATGTTGCACCCGAGTACCAGGGGAGGAAAACTGAGACATATTTGAACACGTCTCCCGTTCACATGGTTGATCATACTTGGGTTCCACATGCATGTTTTAGCTGAAGGAAGAATACCTTAAACATGGAGAGTTGAAACCCGTGGAATGGGTACCATGCAATATGACTTCAAAGGGTCTTCATTTGCTCACCGAACCTCTCCAATCCTATCACTGCTGCGTTTATGCCCCTGTACACATGCTTGATTCTCTTTCGGAGACATAGCAATCCATAGGTTTTAAGATACTTACTAGTCAGGTACATTCTTAGGCGTTTAATATGCGGTGTTGAGTCCATTTCGTTGAGCAAGGAGTAGCTCTTGTCTATTCCATATTTGACTTAAGGAACTTTATCTGTGCTCATTTCAATCTCTGGTTTTATGCAGCACCCCAACTCACCTTTACCCTTAAGCAAGCATAAGTTGGTTTTCTAAATTTGAGACCCTGTTCTGTTCTGTAATTCAGTTCCTGTGTAGCCAAGTTTACATTCCGTGTATTACTGATATCTTATGATGTTTCTTTTTCTGTGTGACTTACTTCAGTTAGAATCATCATACCTGAATCCACTCATTGTGCTGCTAAGGGCCTGATGACACAGATTTCATTGCTGAGTGATATTGCTTTGTAAGTAAATACCACAACTTCTTTATCAATTTTTCACTTTCTGCGATGTTGAACTTGTACTGTAAACGAGGTTCTTGTAAACAGAGCCGTTCCAAACTTTGGGGTGGCTGTGTCTTTTTGATTTTAATTTCCCTAAGCTATAGGACCATAAGTGGAAGTGCCCTAGGTTCTGTTGCTTTGTTTTTTAGATGTTTCAGGAAACACCATACACTTCTCCCGAGTGGTTGTTGGCAATTTACATCCCGCCCATCAGCATAACAAGGCTCCCAGTTCTCCATGGCCTGTCCTGCCTTTCTGGATTTTACACTTTTTTCAGATGGCCCTTTTGACCGGGGGGAAGTGAGACTTCATTGTAGTGCAGATTTCCTTTGCAAGCTTGCTTGGTTGGCCAAAAAGGGCGTATGCGTTTTTTCCTGAATATATTCAGGAAAAAACGCATACGCCCTTTTTGGCCAAGTGCATCATTGTGGACGTTCTCCCTCTTTTCCTATGCTTTCAATGCAATTCCAGTCTACCTCCTGAAATCGGTTTCCTGCAATTCTGCCCCGCTTTCAAGTCCTCTTGGCAGCCTTACTTCAGTATATTTTTGGACGATAGCTGTCATTTATAACTCTGCAGGTTTGTGAATTACAGTGCCCCTGAGCTCCTTTGTTCAACTCGCTTTCTTTTGAGCTGGCCGCAACACCGCAGGATGGCTTCAGGCCCTAATCTGGTTCCGGTACGGCACGCTGAGCCTTTGGTTATTTCCTCTTCCTGGTGGGAAATGAGAGTTAAATTTGCCCGTCCAGACACCTCCAGCTAGCCTCTCATTGGCTCTCGCTATTCCTGTTCATCTTCCGCAGAAATTGCAAACTGGGCCAAACAGGAGGTTAAAGGCGCTGACTCTCCAAGTGGGGAGAGTGTTAGTAAAGCGTCTGGAATGTTGCACCCGAGTACCAGGGGAGGAAAACTGAGACATATTTGAACACGTCTCCCGTTCACATGGTTGATCATACTTGGGTTCCACATGCATGTTTTAGCTGAAGGAAGAATACCTAAAACCTGGGTAGTTGAAACCCGTGGAATGGGTACCATGCAATATGACTTCAAAGGGTCTTCATTTGCTCACCGAACCTCTCCAATCCTATCACTGCTGCGTTTATGCCCCTGTACACATGCTTGATTCTCTTTTGGAGACATAGCAATCCATAGGTTTTAAGATACTTACTAGTCAGGTACATTCTTAGGCGTTTAATATGCGGTGTTGAGTCCATTTCGTTGAGCAAGGAGTAGCTCTTGTCTATTCCATATTTGGCTTAAGGAACTTTATCTGTGCTCATTTCAATCTCTGGTTTTATGCAGCAACCCAACTCACCTTTACCCTTAAGCAAGCATAAGTTGGTTTTCTAAATTTGAGACCCTGTTCTGTTTTGGAATTCAGTTCCTGTGTAGCCAAGTTTACATTCCGTGTATTACTGATATCTTATGATGTTTCTTTTTCTGTGTGACTTATTTCAGTTAGAATCATCGTACCTGAATCTACTCATTATGCTGCTACGGGCCTGATGACATAGATTTCATTGCTGAGTGATACTGCATTGTACGTAAGTACCACAAGTTCTTTATCCATTTTTCACTTTCTGCGATGTTGAACTTGTACTGTAAACGAGGTTCTTGTAAACAGAGCCGTTCCAAACATTGGGGTGGCCGTGTCTTTTTGATTTTAATTTCCCTAAGCTATAGGACCATAAGTGGAAGTGCCCTAGGCTCTGTTGCTTTGTTTTTTAGATGTTTCAGGAAACACCATACACTTCTCCCGAGTGGTTGTTGGCAATTTACATCCCGCCCATCAGCATAACAAGGCTCCCAGTTCTCCATGGCCTGTCCTGCCTTTCTGGATTTTACACTTTTTTCAGATGGCCCTTTTGACCGGGGGGAAGTGAGACTTCATTGTAGTGCAGATTTCCTTTGCAAGCTTGCTTGGTTGGCCAAAAAGGGCGTATGCGTTTTTTCCTGAATATATTCAGGAAAAAACGCATACGCCCTTTTTGGCCAAGTGCATCATTGTGGACGTTCTGCCTCTTTTCCTATGCTTTCAATGCAATTCCAGTCTACCTCCTGAAATCGGTTTCCTGCAATTCTGCCCCGCTTTCAAGTCCTCTTGGCAGCCTTACTTCAGTTTATTTTTGGACGATAGCTGTCATTTATAACTCTGCAGGTTTGTGAATTACAGTGCCCCTGAGCTCCTTTCTTCAACTCGCTTTCTTGTGACCTGGCCGCAACACCGCAGGATGGCTTCAGGCCCTAATCTGGTTCCGGCCCGGCACGCTGAGCCTTTGGTTAATTCCTCTTCCTGGTGGGAAATGAGAGTTAAATTTGCCCGTCCAGACACCTCCAGCTAGCCTCTCATTGGTTCTCGCTATTCCTGTTCATCTTCCGCAGAAATTGCAAACTGGGCCAAACAGGAGGTTAAAGGCGCTGACTCTCCAAGTGGGGAGAGTGTTAGTAAAGCGTCTGGAATGTTGCACCCGAGTACCAGGGTACGAAAACTGAGACATATTTGAACACGTCTCCCGATCACATGGTTGATCATACTCTAGGTTCCACATGCATGTTTTAGCTGAAGGAAGAATACCTTAAACCTGGGTAGTTGAAACCCGTGGAATGGGTACCATGCAATATGACTTCAAAGGGTCTTCATTTGCTCACCGAACCTCTCCAATCCTATCACTGCTGCGTTTATGCCCCTGTACACATGCTTGATTCTCTTTTGGAGACATAGCAATCCGTAGGTTTTAAGATACTTACTAGTCAGGAACATTCTTAGGCGTTTAATATGGGGTGTTGAGTCCATTTCGTTGAGCAAGGAGTAGCTCTTGTCTATTCCATATTTGGCTTAAGGAACTTTATCTGTGCTCATTTCAATCTCTGGTTTTATGCAGCACCCCAACTCACCTTTCCCCTTAAGCAAGCATAAGTTGGTTTTCTAAATTTGAGACCCTGTTCTGTTTTGGAATTCAGTTCCTGGGTAGCCAAGTTTACATTCCGTTTATTACTGATATCTTATGATGTTTCTTTTTCTGTGTGACTTACTTCAGTTAGAATCATCATACCTGAATCCACTCATTGTGCTGCTAAGGGCCTGATGACACAGATTTCATTGCTGAGTGATATTGCTTTGTAAGTAAATACCACAACTTCTTTATCCATTTTTCACTTTCTGCGATGTTGAACTTGTACTGTAAACGAGGTTCTTGTAAACAGAGCCGTTCCAAACTTTGGGGTGGCTGTGTCTTTTTGATTTTAATTTCCCTAAGCTATAGGACCATAAGTGGAAGTGCCCTAGGTTCTGTTGCTTTGTTTTTTAGATGTTTCAGGAAACACCATACACTTCTCCCCAGTGGTTGTTGGCAATTTACATCCCGCCCATCAGCATAACAAGGCTCCCAGTTCTCAATGGCCTGTTGCCTTTCTGGATTTTACACTTTTTTCAGATGGCCCTTTTGACCGGGGGGAAGTGAGACTTCATTGTAGTGCAGATTTCCTTTGCAAGCTTGCTTGGTTGGCCAAAAAGGGCGTATGCGTTTTTTCCTGAATATATTCAGGAAAAAACGCATACGCCCTTTTTGGCCAAGTGCATCATTGTGGACGTTCTGCCTCTTTTCCTATGCTTTCAATGCAATTCCAGTCTACCTCCTGAAATCGGTTTCCTGCAATTCTGCCCCGCTTTCAAGTCCTCTTGGCAGCCTTACTTCAGTCTATTTTTGGACGATAGCTGTCATTTATAACTCTGCAGGTTTGTGAATTACAGTGCCCCTGAGCTCCTTTGTTCAACTCGCTTTCTTTTGAGCTGGCCGCAACACCGCAGGATGGCTTCAGGCCCTAATCTGGTTCCGGTACGGCACGCTGAGCCTTTGGTTATTTCCTGTTCCTGGTGGGAAATGAGAGTTAAATTTGCCCGTCCAGACACCTCCAGCTAGCCTCTCATTGGTTCTCGCTATTCCTGTTCATCTTCCGCAGAAATTGCAAACTGGGCCAAACAGGAGGTTAAAGGCGCTGACTCTCCAAGTGGGGAGAGAGTTAGTAAAGCGTCTGGAATGTTGCACCTGAGTACCAGGGGAGGAAAACTGAGACATATTTGAACACGTCTCCCGATCACATGGTTGATCATACTTGGGTTCCACATGCATGTTATAGCTGAAGGAAGAATAACTTAAACCTGGGTAGTTGAAACCCGTGGAATGGGTACCATGCAATATGACTTCAAAGGGTCTTCATTTGCTCACCGAACCTCTCCAATCCTATCACTGCTGCGTTTATGCCCCTGTACACACGCTTGATTCTCTTTTGGAGACATAGCAATCCATAGGTTTTAAGATACTTACTAGTCAGGAACATTCTTAGGCGTTTAATATGGGGTGTTGAGTCCATTTCGTTGAGCAAGGAGTAGCTCTTGTCTATTCCATATTTGGCTTAAGGAACTTTATCTGTGCTCATTTCAATCTCTGGTTTTATGCAGTACCCCAACTCACCTTTACCCTTAAGCAAGCATAAGTTGGTTTTCTAAATTTGAGACCCTGTTCTGTTCTGTAATTCAGTTCCTGTGTAGGCAAGTTTACATTCCGTGTATTAGTGATATCTTATGATGTTTCTTTTTCTGTGTGACTTATTTCAGTTAGAATCATCATACCTGAATCCACTCATTGCGATGCTAAGGGCCTGATGACATAGATTTCATTGCTGAGTGATATTGCTTTGTAAGTGAATACCACAACTTCTTTATCCATTTTTCACTTTCTCCGATGTTGAACTTGTACGGTAAACGAGGTTCTTGTAAACAGAGCCGTTCCAAACTTTGGGGTGGCTGTGTCTTTTTGATTTTAATTTCCCTAAGCTATAGGACCATAAGTGGAAGTGCCCTAGGCTCTGTTGCTTTGTTTTTTAGATGTTTCAGGAAACACCATACACTTCTCCCAAGTGTCTGTTGGCAATTTACATCCCGCCCATCAGCATAACAAGGCTCCCAGTTCTCAATGGCCTGCTGCCTTTCTGGATTTTACACTTTTTTCAGATGGCCCTTTTGACCGGGGGGAAGTGAGACTTCATTGTAGTGCAGATTTCCTTTGCAAGCTTGCTTGGTTGGCCAAAAAGGGCGTATGCGTTTTTTCCTGAATATATTCAGGAAAAAACGCATACGCCCTTTTTGGCCAAGTGCATCATTTTGGACGTTCTGCCTCTTTTCCTATGCTTTCAATGCAATTCCAGTCTACCTTCTGAAATCGGTTTCCTGCAATTCTGCCCCGCTTTCAAGTCCTCTTGGCAGCCTTACTTCAGTCTATTTTTGGACGATAGCTGTCATTTATAACTCTGCAGGTTTGTGAATTACAGTGCCCCTGAGCTCCTTTCTTCAACTCGCTTTCTTGTGACCTGGCCACAACACCGCAGAATGGCTTCAGGCCCTAATCTGGTTCCGGCCCGGCATGCTGAGCCTTTGGTTAATTCCTCTTCCTGGTGGGAAATGAGAGTTAAATTTGCCCGTCCAGACACCTCCAGCTAGCCTCTCATTGGTTCTCGCTATTCCTGTTCATCTTCCGCAGAAATTGCAAACTGGGCCAATCAGGAGGTTAAAGGGACTGACTCTCCAAGTCGGGAGAGTGTTAGTAAAGCGTCTGGAATGTTGCACCCGAGTACCAGGGGAGGAAAACTGAGACATATTTGAAGACGTCTCCCGTTCACATGGTTGATCATACTCTGGGTTCCACATGCATGTTTTAGCTGAAGGAAGAATACCTTAAACCTGGGTAGTTGAAACCCGTGGAATGGGTACCATGCAATATGACTTCAAAGGGTCTTCATTTGCTCACCGAACCTCTCCAATCCTATCACTGCTGCGTTTATGCCCCTGTACACACGCTTGATTCTCTTTTGGAGACATAGCAATCCATAGGTTTTAAGATACTTACTAGTCAGGTACATTCTTAGGGGTTTAATATGGGGTTTTGAGTCCATTTCGTTGAGCAAGGAGTAGCTCTTGTCTATTCCATATTTGGCTTAAGGAACTTTATCTGTGCTCATTTCAATCTCTGGTTTTATGCAGCACCCCAACTCACCTTTCCCCTTAAGCAAGCATAAGTTGGTTTTCTAAATTTGAGACCCTGTTCTGTTTTGGAATTCAGTTCCTGTGTAGCCAAGATTACATTCCGTGTATTACTGATATCTTATGATGTTTCTTTTTCTGTGTGACTTATTTCAGTTAGAATCATCATACCTGAATCCACTCATTGTGCTGCTAAGGGCCTGATGACACAGATTTCATTGCTGAGTGATATTGCTTTGTAAGTAAATACCACAACTTCTTTATCCATTTTTCACTTTCTGCGATGTTGAACTTGTACTGTAAACGAGGTTCTTGTAAACAGAGCCATTCCAAACTTTGGGGTGGCTGTGTCTTTTTGATTTTAATTTCCCTAAGCTATAGGACCATAAGTGGAAATGCCCTAGGTTCTGTTGCTTTGTTTTTTAGATGTTTCTGGAAACACCATACACTTCTCCCGAGTGGTTGTTGGCAATTTACATCCCGCCCATCAGCATAACAAGGCTCCCAGTTCTCCATGGCCTGTCCTGCCTTTCTGGATTTTACACTTTTTTCAGATGGCCCTTTTGACCGGGGGGAAGTGAGACTTCATTGTAGTGCAGATTTCCTTTGCAAGCTTGCTTGGTTCGCCAAAAAGGGCGTATGCGTTTTTTCCTGAATATATTCAGGAAAAAACGCATACGCCCTTTTTGGCCAAGTGCATCATTGTGGACGTTCTGCCTCTTTTCCTATGCTTTCAATGCAATTCCAGTCTACCTCCTGAAATCGGTTTCCTGCAATTCTGCCCCGCTTTCAAGTCCTCTTGGCAGCCTTACTTCAGTCTATTTTTGGACGATAGCTGTCATTTATAAGTCTGCAGGTTTGTGAATTACAGTGCCCCTGAGCTCCTTTCTTCAACTCGCTTTCTTGTGACCTGGCCGCAACACCGCAGGATGGCTTCAGGACCTAATCTGGTTCCGGCACGGCACGCTGAGCCTTTGGTTAATTCCTCTTCCTGGTGGGAAATGAGAGTTAAATTTGCCCGTCCAGACACCTCCAGCTAGCCTCTCATTGGTTCTCGCTATTCCTGTTCATCTTCCGCAGAAATTGCAAACTGGGCCAAACAGGAGGTTAAAGGGACTGACTCTCCAAGTCGGGAGAGTGTTAGTAAAGCGTCTGGAATGTTGCACCCGAGTACCAGGGTACGAAAACTGAGACATATTTGAACACGTCTCCCGATCACATGGTTGATCATACTCTAGGTTCCACATGCATGTTTTAGCTGAAGGAAGAATACCTTAAACCTGGGTAGTTGAAACCCGTGGAATGGGTACCATGCAATATGACTTCAAAGGGTCTTCATTTGCTCACCGAATCTCTCCAATCCTATCACTGCTGCGTTTATGCCCCTGTACACATGCTTGATTCTCTTTTGGAGACATAGCAATCCATAGGTTTTAAGATACTTACTAGTCAGGAACATTCTTACGCGTTTAATATGGGGTGTTGAGTCCATTTCCTTGAGCAAGGAGTAGCTCTTGTCTATTCCATATTTGGCTTAAGGAACTTTATCTGTGCTCATTTCAATCTCTGGTTTTATGCAGCACCGCAACTCACCTTTACCCTTAAGCAAGCATAAGTTGGTTTTCTAAATTTGAGACCCTGTTCTGTTCTGTAATTCAGTTCCTGTGTAGGCAAGTTTACATTCCGTGTATTAGTGATATCTTATGATGTTTCTTTTTCTGTGTGACTTATTTCAGTTAGAATCATCATACCTGAATCCACTCATTGCGATGCTAAGGGCCTGATGACATAGATTTCATTGCTGAGTGATATTGCTTTGTAAGTGAATACCACAACTTCTTTATCCATTTTTCACTTTCTGCGATGTTGAACTTGTACTGTAAACGAGGTTCTTGTAAACAGAGCCGTTCCAAACTTTGGGGTGGCTGTGTCTTTTTGATTTTAATTTCCCTAAGCTATAGGACCATAAGTGGAAGTGCCCTAGGCTCTGTTGCTTTGTTTTTTAGATGTTTCAGGAAACACCATACACTTCTCCCAAGTGTCTGTTGGCAATTTACATCCCGCCCATCAGCATAACAAGGCTCCCAGTTCTCAATGGCCTGTTGCCTTTCTGGATTTTACACTTTTTTCAGATGGCCCTTTTGACCGGGGGGAAGTGAGACTTCATTGTAGTGCAGATTTCCTTTGCAAGCTTGCTTGGTTGGCCAAAAAGGGCGTATGCGTTTTTTCCTGAATATATTCAGGAAAAAACGCATACGCCCTTTTTGGCCAAGTGCATCATTGTGGACGTTCTGCCTCTTTTCCTATGCTTTCAATGCAATTCCAGTCTACCTCCTGAAATCGGTTTCCTGCAATTCTGCCCCGCTTTCAAGTCCTCTTGGCAGCCTTACTTCAGTCTATTTTTGCACGATAGCTGTCATTTATAACTCTGCAGGTTTGTGAATTACAGTGCACCTGAGCTCCTTTCTTCAACTCGCTTTCTTGTGACCTGGCCGCAACACCGCAGGATGGCTTCAGGCCCTAATCTGGTTCCGGCCCGGCATGCTGAGCCTTTGGTTAATTCCTCTTCCTGGTGGGAAATGAGAGTTAAATTTGCCCGTCCAGACACCTCCAGCTAGCCTCTCATTGGTTCTCACTATTCCTGTTCATCTTCCGCAGAAATTGCAAACTGGGCCAAACAGGAGGTTAAAGGGACTGACTCTCCAAGTCGGGAGAGTGTTAGTAAAGCGTCTGGAATGTTGCACCCGAGTACCAGGGGAGGAAAACTGAGACATATTTGAACACGTCTCCCGTTCACATGGTTGATCATACTCTGGGTTCCACATGCATGTTTTAGCTGAAGGAAGAATACCTTAAACCTGGAGAGTTGAGACCCGTGTAATGGGTACCATGCAATATAACTTCAAAGGGTCTTCATTTGCTCACCGAACCTCTCCAATCCTATCACTGCTGTGTGTATTCCCCTGTACACACGCTTGATTCTCTTTTGGAGACATAGCAATCCATAGGTTTTAAGATACTTACTAGTCAGGTACATTCTTAGGCGTTTAATATGGGGTGTTGAGTCCATTTCGTTGAGCAAGGAGTAGCTCTTGTCTATTCCATATTTGGCTTAAGGAACTTTATCTGTGCTCATTTCAATCTCTGGTTTTATGCAGCACCCCAACTCACCTTTACCCTTAAGCAAGAATAAGTTGGTTTTCTAAATTTGAGACCCTGTTCTGTTCTGTAATTCAGTTCCTGTGTAGCCAAGTTTACATTCCGTGTATTACTGATATCTTATGATGTTTCTTTTTCTGTGTGACTTATTTCAGTTAAAATCATCATACCTGAATCCACTCATTGTGCTGCTAAGGGCCTGATGACACAGATTTCATTGCTGAGTGATACTGCATTGTACGTAAGTACCACAAATTCTTTATCCATTTTTCACTTTCTGTGATATTGAACTTGTACGGTAAACGAGGTTCTTGTAAATGGAGGCGTCCCAAACTTTTGGGTGGCTGTGTCTTTTTGATTTTAATTTCCCTATGCTATAGGACCATAAGTGGAAGTGCCCTAGGCTCTGTTGCTTTGTTTTTTAGATATTTCAGGAAACACCATACACTTCTCCCGAGTGTCTGTTGGCAATTTACATCCCGCCCATCAGCATAACAAGGCTCCCAGTTCTCCATGGCCTGTCCTGCCTTTCTGCATTTTACACTTTTTTCAGATGGCCCTTTTGACCGGGGGGAAGTGAGACTTCATTGTAGTGCAGATTTCCTTTGCAAGCTTGCTTGGTTGGCCAAAAAGGGCGTATGCGTTTTTTCCTGAATATATTCAGGAAAAAACGCATACGCCCTTTTTGGCCAAGTGCATCATTGTGGACGTTCTGCCTCTTTTCCTATGCTTTCAATGCAATTGCAGTCTACCTCCTGAAATCGGTTTCCTGCAATTCTGCCCCGCTTTCAAGTCCTCTTGGCAGCCTTACTTCAGTCTATTTTTGGATGATAGCTGTCATTTATAACTCTGCAGGTTTGTGAATTACAGTGCCCCTGAGCTCCTTTCTTCAACTCGCTTTCTTGTGACCTGGCCGCAACACCGCAGGATGGCTTCAGGCCCTAATCTGGTTCCGGCACGGCACGCTGAGCCTTTGGTTATTTCCTCTTCCTGGTGGGAAATGAGAGTTAAATTTGCCCGTCCAGACACCTCCAGCTAGTCTCTCATTGGTTCTCGCTATTCCTGTTCATCTTCCGCAGAAATTGCAAACTGGGCCAAACAGGAGGTTAAAGGCGCTGACTCTCCAAGTGGGGAGAGTGTTAGTAAAGCGTCTGGAATGTTGCACCCGAGTACCAGGGGAGGAAAACTGAGACATATTTGAACACGTCTCCCGTTCACATGGTTGATCATACTTGGGTTCCACATGCATGTTTTAGCTGAAGGAAGAATACCTTAAACCTGGAGAGTTAAGACCCGTGTAATGGGTACCATGCAATATGACTTCAAAGGGTCTTCATTTGCTCACCGAACCTCTCCAATCCTATCACTGCTGCGTTTATGCCCCTGTACACATGCTTGATTCTCTTTCGGAGACATAGCAATCCATAGGTTTTAAGATACTTACTAGTCAGGAACATTCTTACGCGTTTAATATGGGGTGTTGAGTCCATTTCGTTGAGCAAGGAGTAGTTCTTGTCTATTCCATATTTGACTTAAGGAACTTTATCTGTGCTCATTTCAATCTCTGGTTTTATGCAGCACCCCAACTCACATATACCCTTAAGCAAGCATAAGTTGGTTTTCTAAATTTGAGACCCTGTTCTGTTCTGTAATTCAGTTCCTGTGTAGCCAAGTTTACATTCCGTGTATTACTGATATCTTATGATGTTTCTTTTTCTGTGTGACTTACTTCAGTTAGAATCATCATACCTGAATCCACTCATTGTGCTGCTAAGGGCCTGATGACACAGATTTCATTGCTGAGTGATATTGCTTTGTAAGTAAATACCACAACTTCTTTATCCATTTTTCACTTTCTGCGATGTTGAACTTGTACTGTAAACGAGGTTCTTGTAAACAGAGCCGTTCCAAACTTTGGGGTGGCTGTGTCTTTTTGATTTTAATTTCCCTAAGCTATAGGACCATAAGTGGAAGTGCCCTAGGCTCTGTTGCTTTGTTTTTTAGATGTTTCAGGAAACACCATACACTTCTCCCAAGTGTCTGTTGGCAATTTACATCCCGCCCATCAGCATAACAAGGCTCCCAGTTCTCAATGGCCTGTTGCCTTTCTGGATTTTACACTTTTTTCAGATGGCCCTTTTGACCGGGGGGAAGTGAGACTTCATTGTAGTGCAGATTTCCTTTGCAAGCTTGCTTGGTTGGCCAAAAAGGGCGTATGCGTTTTTTCCTGAATATATTCAGGAAAAAACGCATACGCCCTTTTTGGCCAAGTGCATCATTGTGGACGTTCTGCCTCTTTTCCTATGCTTTCAATGCAATTCCAGTCTACCTCCTGAAATCGGTTTCCTGCAATTCTGCCCCGCTTTCAAGTCCTCTTGGCAGCCTTACTTCAGTCTATTTTTGCACGATAGCTGTCATTTATAACTCTGCAGGTTTGTGAATTACAGTGCACCTGAGCTCCTTTCTTCAACTCGCTTTCTTGTGACCTGGCTGCAACACCGCAGGATGGCTTCAGGCCCTAATCTGGTTCCGGCCCGGCATGCTGAGCCTTTGGTTAATTCCTCTTCCTGGTGGGAAATGAGAGTTAAATTTGCCCGTCCAGACACCTCCAGCTAGCCTCTCATTGGTTCTCACTATTCCTGTTCATCTTCCGCAGAAATTGCAAACTGGGCCAAACAGGAGGTTAAAGGGACTGACTCTCCAAGTCGGGAGAGTGTTAGTAAAGCGTCTGGAATGTTGCACCCGAGTACCAGGGGAGGAAAACTGAGACATATTTGAACACGTCTCCCGTTCACATGGTTGATCATACTCTGGGTTCCACATGCATGTTTTAGCTGAAGGAAGAATACCTTAAACCTGGAGAGTTGAGACCCGTGTAATGGGTACCATGCAATATAACTTCAAAGGGTCTTCATTTGCTCACCGAACCTCTCCAATCCTATCACTGCTGTGTGTATTCCCCTGTACACACGCTTGATTCTCTTTTGGAGACATAGCAATCCATAGGTTTTAAGATACTTACTAGTCAGGTACATTCTTAGGCGTTTAATATGGGGTGTTGAGTCCATTTCGTTGAGCAAGGAGTAGCTCTTGTCTATTCCATATTTGGCTTAAGGAACTTTATCTGTGCTCATTTCAATCTCTGGTTTTATGCAGCACCCCAACTCACCTTTACCCTTAAGCAAGAATAAGTTGGTTTTCTAAATTTGAGACCCTGTTCTGTTCTGTAATTCAGTTCCTGTGTAGCCAAGTTTACATTCCGTGTATTACTGATATCTTATGATGTTTCTTTTTCTGTGTGACTTATTTCAGTTAAAATCATCATACCTGAATCCACTCATTGTGCTGCTAAGGGCCTGATGACACAGATTTCATTGCTGAGTGATACTGCATTGTACGTAAGTACCACAAATTCTTTATCCATTTTTCACTTTCTGTGATATTGAACTTGTACGGTAAACGAGGTTCTTGTAAATGGAGGCGTCCCAAACTTTTGGGTGGCTGTGTCTTTTTGATTTTAATTTCCCTATGCTATAGGACCATAAGTGGAAGTGCCCTAGGCTCTGTTGCTTTGTTTTTTAGATATTTCAGGAAACACCATACACTTCTCCCGAGTGTCTGTTGGCAATTTACATCCCGCCCATCAGCATAACAAGGCTCCCAGTTCTCCATGGCCTGTCCTGCCTTTCTGGATTTTACACTTTTTTCAGATGGCCCTTTTGACCGGGGGGAAGTGAGACTTCATTGTAGTGCAGATTTCCTTTGCAAGCTTGCTTGGTTGGCCAAAAAGGGCGTATGCGTTTTTTCCTGAATATATTCAGGAAAAAACGCATACGCCCTTTTTGGCCAAGTGCATCATTGTGGACGTTCTGCCTCTTTTCCTATGCTTTCAATGCAATTGCAGTCTACCTCCTGAAATCGGTTTCCTGCAATTCTGCCCCGCTTTCAAGTCCTCTTGGCAGCCTTACTTCAGTCTATTTTTGGATGATAGCTGTCATTTATAACTCTGCAGGTTTGTGAATTACAGTGCCCCTGAGCTCCTTTCTTCAACTCGCTTTCTTGTGACCTGGCCGCAACACCGCAGGATGGCTTCAGGCCCTAATCTGGTTCCGGCACGGCACGCTGAGCCTTTGGTTATTTCCTCTTCCTGGTGGGAAATGAGAGTTAAATTTGCCCGTCCAGACACCTCCAGCTAGTCTCTCATTGGTTCTCGCTATTCCTGTTCATCTTCCGCAGAAATTGCAAACTGGGCCAAACAGGAGGTTAAAGGCGCTGACTCTCCAAGTGGGGAGAGTGTTAGTAAAGCGTCTGGAATGTTGCACCCGAGTACCAGGGGAGGAAAACTGAGACATATTTGAACACGTCTCCCGTTCACATGGTTGATCATACTTGGGTTCCACATGCATGTTTTAGCTGAAGGAAGAATACCTTAAACCTGGAGAGTTAAGACCCGTGTAATGGGTACCATGCAATATGACTTCAAAGGGTCTTCATTTGCTCACCGAACCTCTCCAATCCTATCACTGCTGCGTTTATGCCCCTGTACACATGCTTGATTCTCTTTCGGAGACATAGCAATCCATAGGTTTTAAGATACTTACTAGTCAGGAACATTCTTACGCGTTTAATATGGGGTGTTGAGTCCATTTCGTTGAGCAAGGAGTAGTTCTTGTCTATTCCATATTTGACTTAAGGAACTTTATCTGTGCTCATTTCAATCTCTGGTTTTATGCAGCACCCCAACTCACATATACCCTTAAGCAAGCATAAGTTGGTTTTCTAAATTTGAGACCCTGTTCTGTTCTGTAATTCAGTTCCTGTGTAGCCAAGTTTACATTCCGTGTATTACTGATATCTTATGATGTTTCTTTTTCTGTGTGACTTACTTCAGTTAGAATCATCATACCTGAATCCACTCATTGTGCTGCTAAGGGCCTGATGACACAGATTTCATTGCTGAGTGATATTGCTTTGTAAGTAAATACCACAACTTCTTTATCCATTTTTCACTTTCTGCGATGTTGAACTTGTACTGTAAACGAGGTTCTTGTAAACAGAGCCGTTCCAAACTTTGGGGTGGCTGTGTCTTTTTGATTTTAATTTCCCTAAGCTATAGGACCATAAGTGGAAGTGCCCTAGGTTCTGTTGCTTTGTTTTTTAGATGTTTCAGGAAACACCATACACTTCTCCCGAGTGGTTGTTGGCAATTTACATCCCGCCCATCAGCATAACAAGGCTCCCAGTTCTCCATGGCCTGTCCTGCCTTTCTGGATTTTACACTTTTTTCAGATGGCCCTTTTGACCGGGGGGAAGTGAGACTTCATTGTAGTGCAGATTTCCTTTGCAAGCTTGCTTGGTTGGCCAAAAAGGGCGTATGCGTTTTTTCCTGAATATATTCAGGAAAAAACGCATACGCCCTTTTTGGCCAAGTGCATCATTGTGGACGTTCTGCCTCTTTTCCTATGCTTTCAATGCAATTCCAGTCTACCTCCTGAAATCGGTTTCCTGCAATTCTGCCCCGCTTTCAAGTCCTCTTGGCAGCCTTACTTCAGTCTATTTTTGGACGATAGCTGTCATTTATAACTCTGCAGGTTTGTGAATTACAGTGCCCCTGAGCTCCTTTCTTCAACTCGCTTTCTTTTGAGCTGGCCGCGACACCGCAGGATGGCTTCAGGCCCTAATCTGGTTCCGGCACGGCACGCTGAGCCTTTGGTTAATTCCTCTTCCTGGTGGGAAATGAGAGTTAAATTTGCCCGTCCAGACACCTCCAGCTAGCCTCTCATTGGTTCTCGCTATTCCTGTTCATCTTCCGCAGAAATTGCAAACTGGGCCAAACAGGAGGTTAAAGGGACTGACTCTCCAAGTGGGGATAGTGTTAGTAAAGCGTCTGGAATGTTGCACCCGAGTACCAGGGGAGGAAAACTGAGACATATTTGAACACGTCTCCCGATCACATGGTTGATCATACTTGGGTTCCACATGCATGTCTTAGCTGAAGGAAGAATACCTTAAACCTGGAGAGTTGAGACCCGTGGAATGGGTACCATGCAATATGACTTCAAAGGGTCTTCATTTGCTCACCGAACCTCTCCAATCCTATCACTGCTGCGTGTATGCCCCTGTACACACGCTTGATTCTCTTTTGGAGACATAGCAATCCATAGGTTTCAAGATACTTACTAGTCAGGTACATTCTTAGGCATTTAATATGGGGTGTTGAGTCCATTTCGTTGAGCAAGGAGTAGCTCTTGTCTATTCCATATTTGGCTTAAGGAACTTTATCTGTGCTCTTTTCAATCTCTGGTTTTTTGCAGCACCCCAACTCACCTTTCCTCTTAAGCAAGAATAAGTTGTTTTTCTAAATTTGAGACCCTGTTCTGTTCTGTAATTCAGTTCCTGTGTAGCCAAGTTTACATTCCGTGTATTACTGATATCTTATGATGTTTCTTTTTCTGTGTGACTTATTTCAGTTAGAATCATCGTACCTGAATCTACTCATTATGCTGCTACGGGCCTGATGACATAGATTTCATTGCTGAGTGATACTGCATTGTACGTAAGTACCACAAGTCCTTTATCCATTTTTCACTTTCTGCGATGTTGAACTTGTACTGTAAACGAGGTTCTTGTAAACAGAGCCGTTCCAAACTTTGGGGTGGCTGTGTCTTTTTGATTTTAATTTCCCTAAGCTATAGGACCATAAGTGGAAGTGCCCTAGGTTCTGTTGCTTTGTTTTTTAGATGTTTCAGGAAACACCATACACTTCTCCCGAGTGTCTGTTGGCAATTTACATCCCGCCCATCAGCATAACAAGGCTCCCAGTTCTCAATGGCCTGTTGCCTTTCTGGATTTTACACTTTTTTCAGATGGCCCTTTTGACCGGGGGGAAGTGAGACTTCATTGTAGTGCAGATTTCCTTTGCAAGCTTGCTTGGTTGGCCAAAAAGGGCGTATGCGTTTTTTCCTGAATATATTCAGGAAAAAACGCATACGCACTTTTCGGCCAAGTGCATCATTGTGGACGTTCTGCCTCTTTTCCTATGCTTTCAATGCAATTTCAGTCTGCCTCCTGAAATCGGTTTCCTGCAATTCTGCCCCGCTTTCAAGTCCTCTTGGCAGCCTTACTTCAGTATATTTTTGCACGATAGCTGTCATTTATAACTCTGCAGGTTTGTGAATTACAGTGCCCCTGAGCTCCTTTCTTCAACTCGCTTTCTTTTGAGCTGGCCGCAACACTGCAGGATGGCTTCAGGCACTAATCTGGTTCCGGTACGGCACGCTGAGCCTTTGGTTATTTCCTCTTCCTGGTGGGAAATGAGAGTTAAATTTGCCCGTCCAGACACCTCCAGCTAGCCTCTCATTGGTTCTCGCTATTCCTGTTCATCTTCCGCAGAAATTGCAAACTGGGCCAAACAGGAGGTTAAAGGCGCTGACTCTCCAAGTGGGGAGAGTGTTAGTAAAGCGTCTGGAATGTTGCACCCGAGTACCAGGGGAGGAAAACTGAGACATATTTGAACACGTCTCCCGTTCACATGGTTGATCATACTCTAGGTTCCACATGCATGTTTTAGCTGAAGGAAGAATACCTTAAACCTGGGTAGTTGAAACCCGTGGAATGGGTACCATGCAATATGACTTCAAAGGGTCTTCATTTGCTCACCGAACCTCTCCAATCCTATCACTGCTGCGTTTATGCCCCTGTACACATGCTTGATTCTCTTTCAGAAACATAGCAATCCATAGGTTTTAAGATACTTACTAGTCAGGTACATTCTTAGGCGTTTAATATGCGGTGTTGAGTCCATTTCGTTGAGCAAGGAGTAGCTCTTGTCTATTCCATATTTGGCTTAAGGAACTTTATCTGTGCTCATTTCAATCTCTGGTTTTATGCAGCACCCCAACTCACCTTTACCCTTAAGCAAGCATAAGTTGGTTTTCTAAATTTGAGACCCTGTTCTGTTCTGTAATTCAGTTCCTGTGTAGCCAAGTTTACATTCCGTGTATTACTGATATCTTATGATGTTTCTTTTTCTGTGTGACTTATTTCAGTTAGAATCATCATACCTGAATCCACTCATTGTGCTGCTAAGGGCCTGATGACACAGATTTCATTGCTGAGTGATATTGCTTTGTAAGTAAATACCACAACTTCTTTATCCATTTTTCACTTTCTGCGATGTTGAACTTGTACTGTAAACGAGGTTCTTGTAAACAGAGGCGTCCCAAACTTTGGGGTGGCTGTGTCTTTTTGATTTTAATTTCCCTAAGCTATAGGACCATAAGTGGCAGTGCCCTAGGCTCTGTTGCTTTGTTTTTTAGATGTTTCAGGAAACACCATACACTTCTCCCAAGTGTCTGTTGGCAATTTACATCCCGCCCATCAGCATAACAAGGCTCCCAGTTCTCCATGGCCTGTCCTGCCTTTCTGGATTTTACACTTTTTTCAGATGGCCCTTTTGACCGGGGGGAAGTGAGACTTCATTGTAGTGCAGATTTCCTTTGCAAGCTTGCTTGGTTGGCCAAAAAGGGCGTATGCGTTTTTTCCTGAATATATTCAGGAAAAAACGCATACGTCCTTTTTGGCCAAGTGCATCATTGTGGACGTTCTGCCTCTTTTCCTATGCTTGCAATGCAATTCCAGTCTACCTCCTGAAATCGGTTTCCTGCAATTCTGCCCCGCTTTCAAGTCCTCTTGGCAGCCTTACTTCAGTCTATTTTTGGACGATAGCTGTCATTTATAACTCTGCAGGTTTGTGAATTACAGTGCCCCTGAGCTCCTTTCTTCAACTCGCTTTCTTGTGTCCTGGCCGCAACACCGCAGGATGGCTTCAGGCCCTAATCTGGTTCCGGCCCGGCACGCTGAGCCTTTGGTTAATTCCTCTTCCTGGTGGGAAATGAGAGTTAAATTTGCCCGTCCAGACACCTCCAGCTAGCCTCTCATTGGTTCTCGCTATTCCTGTTCATCTTCCGCAGAAATTGCAAACTGGGCCAAACAGGAGGTTAAAGGCGTTGACTCTCCAAGTGGGGAGAGTGTTAGTAAAGCGTCTGGAATGTTGCACCCGAGTACCAGGGGAGGAAAACTGAGACATATTTGAACACGTCTCCCGATCACATGGTTGATCATACTCTAGGTTCCATATGCATGTTTTAGCTGAAGGAAGAATACCTTAAAACTGGGTAGTTGAAACCCGTGGAATGGGTACCATGCAATACGACTTCAAAGGGTCTTCATTTGCTCACCGAACCCCTCCAATCCTATCACTGCTGCGTTTATGCCCCTGTACACTTGCTTGATTCTGTTTCGGAGACATAGCAATCCATAGGTTTTAAGATACTTACTAGTCAGGTACATTCTTAGGCGTTTAATATGGGGTGTTGAGTCCATTTCGTTGAGCAAGGAGTAGCTCTTGTCTATTCCATATTTGGCTTAAGGAACTTTATCTGTGCTCATTTCAATCTCTGGTTTTATGCAGCACCCCAACTCACCTTTACCCTTAAGCAAGCATAAGTTGGTTTTCTAAATTTGAGACCCTGTTCTGTTCTGTAATTCAGTTCCTGTGTAGCCAAGTTTACATTCCGTGTATTACTGATATCTTATGATGTTTCTTTTTCTGTGTGACTTATTTCAGTTAAAATCATCATACCTGAATCCACTCATTGTGCTGCTAAGGGCCTGATGACACAGATTTCATTGCTGAGTGATACTGCATTGTACGTAAGTACCACAAATTCTTTATCCATTTTTCACTTTCTGTGATATTGAACTTGTACGGTAAACGAGGTTCTTGTAAATGGAGGCGTCCCAAACTTTTGGGTGGCTGTGTCTTTTTGATTTTAATTTCCCTATGCTATAGGACCATAAGTGGAAGTGCCCTAGGCTCTGTTGCTTTGTTTTTTAGATATTTCAGGAAACACCATACACTTCTCCCGAGTGTCTGTTGGCAATTTACATCCCGCCCATCAGCATAACAAGGCTCCCAGTTCTCCATGGCCTGTCCTGCCTTTCTGGATTTTACACTTTTTTCAGATGGCCCTTTTGACCGGGGGGAAGTGAGACTTCATTGTAGTGCAGATTTCCTTTGCAAGCTTGCTTGGTTGGCCAAAAAGGGCGTATGCGTTTTTTCCTGAATATATTCAGGAAAAAACGCATACGCCCTTTTTGGCCAAGTGCATCATTGTGGACGTTCTGCCTCTTTTCCTATGCTTTCAATGCAATTGCAGTCTACCTCCTGAAATCGGTTTCCTGCAATTCTGCCCCGCTTTCAAGTCCTCTTGGCAGCCTTACTTCAGTCTATTTTTGGATGATAGCTGTCATTTATAACTCTGCAGGTTTGTGAATTACAGTGCCCCTGAGCTCCTTTCTTCAACTCGCTTTCTTGTGACCTGGCCGCAACACCGCAGGATGGCTTCAGGCCCTAATCTGGTTCCGGCACGGCACGCTGAGCCTTTGGTTATTTCCTCTTCCTGGTGGGAAATGAGAGTTAAATTTGCCCGTCCAGACACCTCCAGCTAGTCTCTCATTGGTTCTCGCTATTCCTGTTCATCTTCCGCAGAAATTGCAAACTGGGCCAAACAGGAGGTTAAAGGCGCTGACTCTCCAAGTGGGGAGAGTGTTAGTAAAGCGTCTGGAATGTTGCACCCGAGTACCAGGGGAGGAAAACTGAGACATATTTGAACACGTCTCCCGTTCACATGGTTGATCATACTTGGGTTCCACATGCATGTTTTAGCTGAAGGCAGAATACCTTAAACCTGGAGAGTTAAGACCCGTGTAATGGGTACCATGCAATATGACTTCAAAGGGTCTTCATTTGCTCACCGAACCTCTCCAATCCTATCACTGCTGCGTTTATGGCCCTGTACACATGCTTGATTCTCTTTCGGAGACATAGCAATCCATAGGTTTTAAGATACTTACTAGTCAGGAACATTCTTACGCGTTTAATATGGGGTGTTGAGTCCATTTCGTTGAGCAAGGAGTAGTTCTTGTCTATTCCATATTTGACTTAAGGAACTTTATCTGTGCTCATTTCAATCTCTGGTTTTATGCAGCACCCCAACTCACATATACCCTTAAGCAAGCATAAGTTGGTTTTCTAAATTTGAGACCCTGTTCTGTTCTGTAATTCAGTTCCTGTGTAGCCAAGTTTACATTCCGTGTATTACTGATATCTTATGATGTTTCTTTTTCTGTGTGACTTACTTCAGTTAGAATCATCATACCTGAATCCACTCATTGTGCTGCTAAGGGCCTGATGACACAGATTTCATTGCTGAGTGATATTGCTTTGTAAGTAAATACCACAACTTCTTTATCCATTTTTCACTTTCTGCGATGTTGAACTTGTACTGTAAACGAGGTTCTTGTAAACAGAGCCGTTCCAAACTTTGGGGTGGCTGTGTCTTTTTGATTTTAATTTCCCTAAGCTATAGGACCATAAGTGGAAGTGCCCTAGGTTCTGTTGCTTTGTTTTTTAGATGTTTCAGGAAACACCATACACTTCTCCCGAGTGGTTGTTGGCAATTTACATCCCGCCCATCAGCATAACAAGGCTCCCAGTTCTCCATGGCCTGTCCTGCCTTTCTGGATTTTACACTTTTTTCAGATGGCCCTTTTGACCGGGGGGAAGTGAGACTTCATTGTAGTGCAGATTTCCTTTGCAAGCTTGCTTGGTTGGCCAAAAAGGGCGTATGCGTTTTTTCCTGAATATATTCAGGAAAAAACGCATACGCCCTTTTTGGCCAAGTGCATCATTGTGGACGTTCTGCCTCTTTTCCTATGCTTTCAATGCAATTCCAGTCTACCTCCTGAAATCGGTTTCCTGCAATTCTGCCCCGCTTTCAAGTCCTCTTGGCAGCCTTACTTCAGTCTATTTTTGGACGATAGCTGTCATTTATAACTCTGCAGGTTTGTGAATTACAGTGCCCCTGAGCTCCTTTCTTCAACTCGCTTTCTTTTGAGCTGGCCGCAACACCGCAGGATGGCTTCAGGCCCTAATCTGGTTCCGGAACGGCACGCTGAGCCTTTGGTTAATTCCTCTTCCTGGTGGGAAATGAGAGTTAAATTTGCCCGTCCAGACACCTCCAGCTAGCCTCTCATTGGTTCTCGCTATTCCTGTTCATCTTCCGCAGAAATTGCAAACTGGGCCAAACAGGAGGTTAAAGGGACTGACTCTCCAAGTGGGGAGAGTGTTAGTAAAGCGTCTGGAATGTTGCACCCGAGTACCAGGGGAGGAAAACTGAGACATATTTGAACACGTCTCCCGATCACATGGTTGATCATACTTGGGTTCCACATGCATGTCTTAGCTGAAGGAAGAATACCTTAAACCTGGAGAGTTGAGACCCGTGTAATGGGTACCATGCAATATGACTTCAAAGGGTCTTCATTTGCTCACCGAACCTCTCCAATCCTATCACTGCTGCGTTTATGCCCCTGTACACATGCTTGATTCTCTTTCGGAGACATAGCAATCCATAGGTTTTAAGATACTTACTAGTCAGGTACATTCTTAGGCGTTTAATATGCGGTGTTGAGTCCATTTCGTTGAGCAAGGAGTAGCTCTTGTCTATTCCATATTTGACTTAAGGAACTTTATCTGTGCTCATTTCAATCTCTGGTTTTATGCAGCACCCCAACTCACCTTTACCCTTAAGCAAGCATAAGTTGTTTTTCTAAATTTGAGTCCCTGTTCTGTTCTGTAATTCAGTTCCTGTGTAGCCAAGTTTACATTCCGTGTATTACTGATATCTTATGACGTTTCTTTTTCTGTGTGACTTACTTCAGTTAGAATCATCATACCTGAATCCACTCATTGTGCTGCTAAGGGCCTGATGACACAGATTTCATTGCTGAGTGATATTGCTTTGTAAGTAAATACCACAACTTCTTTATCCATTTTTCACTTTCTGCGATGTTGAACTTGTACTGTAAACGAGGTTCTTGTAAACAGAGCCGTTCCAAACTTTGGGGTGGCTGTGTCTTTTTGATTTTAATTTCCCTAAGCTATAGGACCATAAGTGGAAGTGCCCTAGGTTCTGTTGCTTTGTTTTTTAGATGTTTCAGGAAACACCATACACTTCTCCCGAGTGGTTGTTGGCAATTTACATCCCGCCCATCAGCATAACAAGGCTCCCAGTTCTCCATGGCCTGTCCTGCCTTTCTGGATTTTACACTTTTTTGAGATGGCCCTTTTGACCGGGGGGAATTGAGACTTCATTGTAGTGCAGATTTCCTTTGCAAGCTTGCTTGGTTGGCCAAAAAGGGCGTATGCGTTTTTTCCTGAATATATTCAGGAAAAAACGCATACGTCCTTTTTGGCCAAGTGCATCATTGTGGACGTTCTGCCTCTTTTCCTATGCTTTCAATGCAATTGCAGTCTACCTCCTGAAATCGGTTTCCTGCAATTCTGCCCCGCTTTCAAGTCCTCTTGGCAGCCTTACTTCAGTCTATTTTTGGACGATAGCTGTCATTTATAACTCTGCAGGTTTGTGAATTACAGTGCCCCTGAGCTCCTTTCTTCAACTCGCTTTCTTTTGAGCTGGCCGCAACACCGCAGGATGGCTTCAGGCCCTAATCTGGTTCCGGCCCGGCACGCTGAGCCTTTGGTTATTTCCTCTTCCTGGTGGGAAATGAGAGTTAAATTTGCCCGTCCAGACACCTTCAGCTAGCCTCTCATTGGTTCTCGCAATTCCTGTTCATCTTCCGCAGAAATTGCAAACTGGGCCAAACAGGAGGTTAAAGGGACTGACTCTCCAAGTCGGGAGAGTGTTAGTAAAGCGTCTGGAATGTTGCACCCGAGTACCAGGGGAGGAAAACTGAGACATATTTGAACACGTCTCCCGTTCACATGGTTGATCATACTCTGGGTTCCACATGCATGTTTTAGCTGAAGGAAGAATACCTTAAACCTGGAGAGTTGAGACCCGTGGAATGGGTACCATGCAATATGACTTCAAAGGGTCTTCATTTGCTCACCGAACCTCTCCAATCCTATCACTGCTGCGTGCATGCCCCTGTACACACGCTTGATTCTCTTTTGGAGACATAGCAATCCATAGGTTTCAAGATACTTACTAGTCAGGTACATTCTTAGGCATTTAATATGGGGTGTTGAGTCCATTTCGTTGAGCAAGGAGTAGCTCTTGTCTATTCCATATTTGGCTTAAGGAACTTTATCTGTGCTCTTTTCAATCTCTGGTTTTTTGCAGCACCCCAACTCACCTTTCCCCTTAAGCAAGAATAAGTTGTTTTTCTAAATTTGAGACCCTGTTCTGTTCTGTAATTCAGTTCCTGTGTAGCCAAGTTTACATTCCGTGTATTACTGATATCTTATGATGTTTCTTTTTCTGTGTGACTTATTTCAGTTAGAATCATCGTACCTGAATCTACTCATTATGCTGCTACGGGCCTGATGACATAGATTTCATTGCTGAGTGATACTGCATTGTACGTAAGTACCACAAGTCCTTTATCCATTTTTCACTTTCTGCGATGTTGAACTTGTACTGTAAACGAGGTTCTTGTAAACAGAGCCGTTCCATACTTTGGGGTGGCTGTGTCTTTTTGATTTTAATTTCCCTAAGCTATAGGACCATAAGTGGAAGTGCCCTAGGTTCTGTTGCTTTGTTTTTTAGATGTTTCAGGAAACACCATACACTTCTCCCGAGTGTCTGTTGGCAATTTACATCCCGCCCATCAGCATAACAAGGCTCCCAGTTCTCAATGGCCTGTTGCCTTTCTGGATTTTACACTTTTTTCAGATGGCCCTTTTGACCGGGGGGAAGTGAGACTTCATTGTAGTGCAGATTTCCTTTGCAAGCTTGCTTGGTTGGCCAAAAAGGGCGTATGCGTTTTTTCCTGAATATATTCAGGAAAAAACGCATACGCACTTTTCGGCCAAGTGCATCATTGTGGACGTTCTGCCTCTTTTCCTATGCTTTCAATGCAATTTCAGTCTGCCTCCTGAAATCGGTTTCCTGCAATTCTGCCCCGCTTTCAAGTCCTCTTGGCAGCCTTACTTCAGTCTATTTTTGGACGATAGCTGTCATTTATAACTCTGCAGGTTTGTGAATTACAGTGCCCCTGAGCTCCTTTCTTCAACTCGCTTTCTTTTGAGCTGGCCGCAACACTGCAGGATGGCTTCAGGCCCTAATCTGGTTCCGGTACGGCACGCTGAGCCTTTGGTTATTTCCTCTTCCTGGTGGGAAATGAGAGTTAAATTTGCCCGTCCAGACACCTCCAGCTAGCCTCTCATTGGTTCTCGCTATTCCTGTTCATCTTCCGCAGAAATTGCAAACTGGGCCAAACAGGAGGTTAAAGGCGCTGACTCTCCAAGTGGGGAGAGTGTTAGTAAAGCGTCTGGAATGTTGCACCCGAGTACCAGGGGAGGAAAACTGAGACATATTTGAACACGTCTCCCGTTCACATGGTTGATCATACTCTGGGTTCCACATGCATGTTTTAGCTGAAGGAAGAATACCTTAAACCTGGAGAGTTAAGACCCGTGTAATGGGTACCATGCAATATGACTTCAAAGGGTCTTCATTTGCTCACCGAACCTCTCCAATCCTATCACTGCTGCGTTTATGCCCCTGTACACATGCTTGATTCTCTTTCGGAGACATAGCAATCCATAGGTTTTAAGATACTTACTAGTCAGGTACATTCTTAGGCGTTTAATATGCGGTGTTGAGTCCATTTCGTTGAGCAAGGAGTAGCTCTTGTCTATTCCATATTTGACTTAAGGAACTTTATCTGTGCTCATTTTAATCTCTGATTTTATGCAGCACCCCAACTCACCTTTACCCTTAAGCAAGCATAAGTTGCTTTTCTAAATTTGAGACCCTGTTCTGTTCTGTAATTCAGTTCCTGTGTAGCCAAGTTTACATTCCGTGTATTACTGATATCTTATGATGTTTCTTTTTCTGTGTGACTTACTTCAGTTAGAATCATCATACCTGAATCCACTCATTGTGCTGCTAAGGGCCTGATGACACATATTTCATGGCTGAGTGATATTGCTTTGTAAGTAAATACCACAACTTCTTTATCCATTTTTTACTTTCTGCGATGTTGAACTTGTACTGTAAACGAGGTTCTTGTAAACAGAGCCGTTCCAAACTTTGGGGTGGCTGTGTCTTTTTGATTTTAATTTCCTTAAGCTATAGGACCATAAGTGGAAGTGCCCTAGGCTCTGTTGCTTTGTTTTTTAGATGTTTCAGGAAACACCATACACTTCTCCCAAGTGTCTGTTGGCAATTTACATCCCGCCCATCAGCATAACAAGGCTCCCAGTTCTCAATGGCCTGTTGCCTTTCTGGATTTTACACTTTTTACAGATGTCCCTTTTGACCGGGGGGAACTGAGACTTCATTGTAGTGCAGATTTGCTTTGCAAGCTTTCTTGGTTGGCCAAAAAGGGCGTATGCGTTTTTTCCTGAATATATTCAGGAAAAAACGCATACGCCCTTTTTGGCCAAGTGCATCATTGTGGACGTTCTGCCTCTTTTCCTATGCTTTCAATGAAATTCCAGTCTACCTCCTGAAATCGGTTTCCTGCAATTCTGCCCCGCTTTCAAGTCCTCTTGGCAGCCTTACTTCAGTCTATTTTTGGACGATAGCTGTCATTTATAACTCTGCAGGTTTGTGAATTACAGTGCCCCTGAGCTCCTTTCTTCAACTCGCTTTCTTGTGACCTGGCCGCAACACCGCAGGATGGCTTCAGGCCCTAATCTGGTTCCGGCCCGACATGCTGAGCCTTTGGTTAATTCCTCTTCCTGGTGGGAAATGAGAGTTAAATTTGCCCGTCCAGACACCTCCAGCTAGCCTCTCATTGGTTCTCGCTATTCCTGTTCATCTTCCGCAGAAATTGCAAACTGGGCCAAACAGGAGGTTAAAGGCGCTGACTCTCCAAGTGGGGAGAGTGTTAGTAAAGCGTCTGGAAAGTTGCACCCGAGTACCAGGGGAGGAAAACTGAGACATATTTGAACACGTCTCCCGTTCACATGGTTCATCATACTTGGGTTCCACATGCATGTTTTAGCTGAAGGAAGAATACCTTAAACCTGGAGAGTTGAGACCCGTGTAATGGGTACCATGCAATATGACTTCAAAGGGTCTTCCTTTGCTCACCGAACCTCTCCAATCCTATCACTGCTGCGTTTATGCCCCTGTACACATGCTTGATTCTGTTTTGGAGACATAGCAATCCATAGGTTTTACGATACTTACTAGTCAGGTACATTCTTAGGCGTTTAATATGCGGTGTTGAGTCCATTTCGTTGAGCAAGGAGTAGCTCTTGTCTATTCCATATTTGACTTAAGGAACTTTATCTGTGCTCATTTCAATCTCTGGTTTTATGCAGCACCCCAACTCACCTTTACCCTTAAGCAAGCATAAGTTGGTTTTCTAAATTTGAGACCCTGTTCTGTTCTGTAATTCAGTTCCTGTGTAGCCAAGTTTCCATTCCGTGTATTACTGATATCTTATGATGTTTCTTTTTCTGTGTGACTTATTTCAGTTAGAATCATCATACCTGAATCCACTCATTGTGATGCTAAGGGCCTGATGACATAGATTTCATTGCTGAGTGATATTGCTTTGTAAGTAAATACCACAACTTCTTTATCCATTTTTCACTTTCTGCGATGTTGAACTTGTACTGTAAACGAAGTTCTTGTAAACAGAGCCGTCCCAAACTTTGGGGTGGCTGTGTCTTTTTGATTTTAATTTCCCTAAGCTATAGGACCATAATTGGCAGTGCCCTAGGCTCTGTTGCTTTGTTTTTTAGATGTTTCAGGAAACACCATACACTTCTCCCGAGTGTCTGTTGGCAATTTACATCCCGCCCATCAGCATAACAAGGCTCCCAGTTCTCCATGGCCTGTCCTGACTTTCTGGATTTTACACTTTTTTCAGATGGCCCTTTTGACCGGGGGGAAGTGAGACTTCATTGTAGTGCAGATTTCCTTTGCAAGCTTGCTTGGTTGGCCAAAAAGGGCGTATGCGTTTTTTCCTGAATATATTCAGGAAAAAACGCATACGCCCTTTTTGGCCAAGTGCATCATTGTGGACGTTCTGCCTCTTTTCCTATGCTTTCAATGCAATTCCAGTCTACCTCCTGAAATCGGTTTCCTGCAATTCTGCCCCGCTTTCAAGTCCTCTTGGCAGCCTTACTTCAGTCTATTTTTGGACGATAGCTGTCATTTATAACTCTGCAGGTTTGTGAATTACAGTGCCCCTGAGCTCCTTTCTTCAACTCGCTTTCTTGTGACCTGGCCGCAACACCGCAGGATGGCTTCAGGCCCTAATCTGGTTCCGGCCCGGCATGCTGAGCCTTTGGTTAATTCCTCTTCCTGGTGGGAAATGAGAGTTAAATTTGCCCGTCCAGACACCTCCAGCTAGCCTCTCATTGGTTCTCGCTATTCCTGTTCATCTTCCGCAGAAATTGCAAACTGGGCCAAACAGGAGGTTAAAGGGACTGACTCTCCAAGTGGGGAGAGTGTTAGTAAAGCGTCTGGAATGTTGCACCCGAGTACCAGGGGAGGAAAACTGAGACATATTTGAACACGTCTCCCGTTCACATGGTTGATCATACTCTGGGTTCCACATGCATGTTTTAGCTGAAGGAAGAATACCTTAAACCTGGAGAGTTGAGACCCGTGGAATGGGTACCATGCAATATGACTTCAAAGGGTCTTCATTTGCTCACCGAACCTCTCCAATCCTATCACTGCTGCGTTTATGCCCCTGTACACACGCTTGATTCTCTTTTGGAGACATAGCAATCCATAGGTTTCAAGATACTTACTAGTCAGGTACATTCTTAGGCGTTTAATATGGGGTGTTGAGTCCATTTCGTTGAGCAAGGAGTAGCTCTTGTCTATTCCATATTTGGCTTAAGGAACTTTATCTGTGCTCTTTTCAATCTCTGGTTTTTTGCAGCACCCCAACTCACCTTTCCCCTTAAGCAAGAATAAGTTGTTTTTCTAAATTTGAGACCCTGTTCTGTTCTGTAATTCAGTTCCTGTGTAGCCAAGTTTACATTCCGTGTATTACTGATATCTTATGATGTTTCTTTTTCTGTGTGACTTATTTCAGTTAGAATCATCGTACCTGAATCTACTCATTATGCTGCTACGGGCCTGATGACATAGATTTCATTGCTGAGTGATACTGCATTGTACGTAAGTACCACAAGTCCTTTATCCATTTTTCACTTTCTGCGATGTTGAACTTGTACTGTAAACGAGGTTCTTGTAAACAGAGCCGTTCCAAACTTTGGGGTGGCTGTGTCTTTTTGATTTTAATTTCCCTAAGCTATAGGACCATAAGTGGAAGTGCCCTAGGTTCTGTTGCTTTGTTTTTTAGATGTTTCAGGAAACATCATACACTTCTCCCGAGTGTCTGTTGGCAATTTACATCCCGCCCATCAGCATAACAAGGCTCCCAGTTCTCAATGGCCTGTTGCCTTTCTGGATTTTACACTTTTTTCAGATGGCCCTTTTGACCGGGGGGAAGTGAGACTTCATTGTAGTGCAGATTTCCTTTGCAAGCTTGCTTGGTTGGCCAAAAAGTGCGTATGCGTTTTTTCCTGAATATATTCAAGAAAAAACGCATACGCCCTTTTTGGCCAAGTGCATCATTGTGGACGTTCTGCCTCTTTTCCTATGCTTTCAATGCAATTTCAGTCTGCCTCCTGAAATCGGTTTCCTGCAATTCTGCCCCGCTTTCAAGTCCTCTTGGCAGCCTTACTTCAGTATATTTTTGCACGATAGCTGTCATTTATAACTCTGCAGGTTTGTGAATTACAGTGCCCCTGAGCTCCTTTCTTCAACTCGCTTTCTTTTGAGCTGGCCGCAACACTGCAGGATGGCTTCAGGCCCTAATCTGGTTCCGGTACGGCACGCTGAGCCTTTGGTTATTTCCTCTTCCTGGTGGGAAATGAGAGTTAAATTTGCAAGTCCAGACACCTCCAGCTAGCCTCTCATTGGTTCTCGCTATTCCTGTTCATCTTCCGCAGAAATTGCAAACTGGGCCAAACAGGAGGTTAAAGGCGCTGACTCTCCAAGTGGGGAGAGTGTTAGTAAAGCGTCTGGAATGTTGAACCCGAGTACCAGGGGAGGAAAACTGAGACATATTTGAACACGTCTCCCATTCACATGGTTGATCATACTCTGGGTTCCACATGCATGTTTTAGCTGAAGGAAGAATACCTTAAACCTGGAGAGTTAAGACCCGTGTAATGGGTACCATGCAATATGACTTCAAAGGGTCTTCATTTGCTCACCGAACCTCTCCAATCCTATCACTGCTGCGTTTATGCCCCTGTACACATGCTTGATTCTCTTTTGGAGACATAGCAATCCATACGTTTTACGATACTTACTAGTCAGGTACATTCTTAGGCGTTTAATATGCGGTGTTGAGTCCATTTCGTTGAGCAAGGAGTAGCTCTTGTCTATTCCATATTTGACTTAAGGAACTTTATCTGTGCTCATTTTAATCTCTGATTTTATGCAGCACCCCAACTCACCTTTACCCTTAAGCAAGCATAAGTTGCTTTTCTAAATTTGAGACCCTGTTCTGTTCTGTAATTCAGTTCCTGTGTAGCCAAGTTTACATTCCGTGTATTACTGATATCTTATGATGTTTCTTTTTCTGTGTGACTTACTTCAGTTAGAATCATCATACCTGAATCCACTCATTGTGCTGCTAAGGGCCTGATGACACAGATTTCATTGCTGAGTGATATTGCTTTGTAAGTAAATACCACAACTTCTTTATCCATTTTTCAATTTCTGCGATGTTGAACTTGTACTGTAAACGAGGTTCTTGTAAACAGAGCCGTTCCAAACTTTGGGGTGGCTGTGTCTTTTTGATTTTAATTTCCCTAAGCTATAGGACCATAAGTGGAAGTGCCCTAGGTTCTGTTGCTTTGTTTTTTAGATGTTTCAGGAAACACCATACACTTCTCCCGAGTGTCTGTTGGCAATTTACATCCCGCCCATCAGCATAAAAAGGCTCCCAGTTCTCCATGGCCTGTCCTGCCTTTCTGGATTTTACACTTTTTTCAGATGGCCCTTTTGACCGGGGGGAAGTGAGACTTCATTGTAGTGCAGATTTCCTTTGCAAGCTTGCTTGGTTGGCCAAAAAGGGCGTATGCGTTTTTTCCTGAATATATTCAGGAAAAAACGCATACGCACATTTCGGCCAAGTGCATCATTGTGGACGTTCTGCCTCTTTTCCTATGCTTTCAATGCAATTCCAGTCTACCTCCTGAAATCGGTTTCCTGCAATTCTGCCCCGCTTTCAAGTCCTCTTGCCAGCCTTACTTCAGTCTATTTTTGGACGATAGCTGTCATTTATAACTCTGCAGGTTTGTGAATTACAGTGCCCCTGAGCTCCTTTCTTCAACTCGCTTTCTTGTGACCTGGCCGCAACACCGCAGGATGGCTTCAGGCCCTAATCTGGTTCCGGCACGGCACGCTGAGCCTTTGGTTATTTCCTCTTCCTGGTGGGAAATGAGAGTTAAATTTGCCCGTCCAGACACCTCCAGCTAGCCTCTCATTGGTTCTCGCTATTCCTGTTCATCTTCCGCAGAAATTGCAAACTGGGCCAAACAGGAGGTTAAAGGGACTGACTCTCCAAGTGGGGAGAGTGTTAGTAAAGCGTCTGGAATGTTGCACCCGAGTACCAGGGGAGGAAAACTGAGACATATTTGAACACGTCTCCCGATCATATGGTTGATCACACTCTGGGTTCCACATGCATGTTTTAGCTGAAGGAAGAATACCTTAAACCTGGGTAGTTGAAACCCGTGGAATGGGTACCATGCAATATGACTTCAAAGGGTCTTCATTTGCTCACCGAACCTCTCCAATCCTATCACTGCTGCGTTTATGCCCCTGTACACTTGCTTGATTCTGTTTCGGAGACATAGCAATCCATAGGTTTTAAGATACTTACTAGTCAGGTACATTCTTAGGCGTTTAATATGGGGTGTTGAGTCCATTTCGTTGAGCAAGGAGTAGCTCTTGTCTATTCCATATTTGGCTTAAGGAACTTTATCTGTGCTCATTTCAATCTCTGGTTTTATGCAGCACCCCAACTCACCTTTACCCTTAAGCAAGCATAAGTTGGTTTTCTAAATTTGAGACCCTGTTCTGTTCTGTAATTCAGTTCCTGTGTAGCCAAGTTTACATTCCGTGTATTACTGATATCTTATGATGTTTCTTTTTCTGTGTGACTTATTTCAGTTAAAATCATCATACCTGAATCCACTCATTGTGCTGCTAAGGGCCTGATGACACAGATTTCATTGCTGAGTGATACTGCATTGTACGTAAGTACCACAAATTCTTTATCCATTTTTCACTTTCTGTGATATTGAACTTGTACGGTAAACGATGTTCTTGTAAATGGAGGCGTCCCAAACTTTTGGGTGGCTGTGTCTTTTTGATTTTAATTTCCCTATGCTATAGGACCATAAGTGGAAGTGCCCTAGGCTCTGTTGCTTTGTTTTTTAGATATTTCAGGAAACACCATACACTTCTCCCGAGTGTCTGTTGGCAATTTACATCCCGCCCATCAGCATAACAAGGCTCCCAGTTCTCCATGGCCTGTCCTGCCTTTCTGGATTTTACACTTTTTTCAGATGGCCCTTTTGACCGGGGGGAAGTGAGACTTCATTGTAGTGCAGATTTCCTTTGCAAGCTTGCTTGGTTGGCCAAAAAGGGCGTATGCGTTTTTTCCTGAATATATTCAGGAAAAAACGCATACGCCCTTTTTGGCCAAGTGCATCATTGTGGACGTTCTGCCTCTTTTCCTATGCTTGCAATGCAATTCCAGTCTACCTCCTGAAATCGGTTTCCTGCAATTCTGCCCCGCTTTCAAGTCCTCTTGGCAGCCTTACTTCAGTCTATTTTTGGATGATAGCTGTCATTTATAACTCTGCAGGTTTGTGAATTACAGTGCCCCTGAGCTCCTTTCTTCAACTCGCTTTCTTGTGACCTGGCCGCAACACCGCAGGATGGCTTCAGGCCCTAATCTGGTTCCGGCACGGCACGCTGAGCCTTTGGTTATTTCCTCTTCCTGGTGGGAAATGAGAGTTAAATTTGCCCGTCCAGACACCTCCAGCTAGTCTCTCATTGGTTCTCGCTATTCCTGTTCATCTTCCGCAGAAATTGCAAACTGGGCCAAACAGGAGGTTAAAGGCGCTGACTCTCCAAGTGGGGAGAGTGTTAGTAAAGCGTCTGGAATGTTGCACCCGAGTACCAGGGGAGGAAAACTGAGACATATTTGAACACGTCTCCCGTTCACATGGTTGATCATACTTGGGTTCCACATGCATGTTTTAGCTGAAGGAAGAATACCTTAAACCTGGAGAGTTAAGACCCGTGTAATGGGTACCATGCAATATGACTTCAAAGGGTCTTCATTTGCTCACCGAACCTCTCCAATCCTATCACTGCTGCGTTTATGCCCCTGTACACATGCTTGATTCTCTTTCGGAGACATAGCAATCCATAGGGTTTAAGATACTTACTAGTCAGGAACATTCTTACGCGTTTAATATGGGGTGTTGAGTCCATTTCGTGGAGCAAGGAGTAGTTCTTGTCTATTCCATATTTGACTTAAGGAACTTTATCTGTGCTCATTTCAATCTCTGGTTTTATGCAGCACCCCAACTCACATATACCCTTAAGCAAGCATAAGTTGGTTTTCTAAATTTGAGACCCTGTTCTGTTCTGTAATTCAGTTCCTGTGTAGCCAAGTTTACATTCCGTGTATTACTGATATCTTATGATGTTTCTTTTTCTGTGTGACTTACTTCAGTTAGAATCATCATACCTGAATCCACTCATTGTGCTGCTAAGGGCCTGATGACACAGATTTCATTGCTGAGTGATATTGCTTTGTAAGTAAATACCACAACTTCTTTATCCATTTTTCACTTTCTGCGATGTTGAACTTGTACTGTAAACGAGGTTCTTGTAAACAGAGCCGTTCCAAACTTTGGGGTGGCTGTGTCTTTTTGATTTTAATTTCCCTAAGCTATAGGACCATAAGTGGAAGTGCCCTAGGTTCTGTTGCTTTGTTTTTTAGATGTTTCAGGAAACACCATACACTTCTCCCGAGTGGTTGTTGGCAATTTACATCCCGCCCATCAGCATAACAAGGCTCCCAGTTCTCCATGGCCTGTCCTGCCTTTCTGGATTTTACACTTTTTTCAGATGGCCCTTTTGACCGGGGGGAAGTGAGACTTCATTGTAGTGCAGATTTCCTTTGCAAGCTTGCTTGGTTGGCCAAAAAGGGCGTATGCGTTTTTTCCTGAATATATTCAGGAAAAAACGCATACGCCCTTTTTGGCCAAGTGCATCATTGTGGACGTTCTGCCTCTTTTCCTATGCTTTCAATGCAATTCCAGTCTACCTCCTGAAATCGGTTTCCTGCAATTCTGCCCCGCTTTCAAGTCCTCTTGGCAGCCTTACTTCAGTCTATTTTTGGACGATAGCTGTCATTTATAACTCTGCAGGTTTGTGAATTACAGTGCCCCTGAGCTCCTTTCTTCAACTCGCTTTCTTGTGACCTGGCCGCAACACCGCAGGATGGCTTCAGGCCCTAATCTGGTTCCGGAACGGCACGCTGAGCCTTTGGTTAATTCCTCTTCCTGGTGGGAAATGAGAGTTAAATTTGCCCGTCCAGACACCTCCAGCTAGCCTCTCATTGGTTCTCGCTATTCCTGTTCATCTTCCGCAGAAATTGCAAACTGGGCCAAACAGGAGGTTAAAGGGACTGACTCTCCAAGTGGGGAGAGTGTTAGTAAAGCGTCTGGAATGTTGCACCCGAGTACCAGGGGAGGAAAACTGAGACATATTTGAACACGTCTCCCGATCACATGGTTGATCATACTTGGGTTCCACATGCATGTCTTAGCTGAAGGAAGAATACCTTAAACCTGGAGAGTTGAGACCCGTGTAATGGGTACCATGCAATATGACTTCAAAGGGTCTTCATTTGCTCACCGAACCTCTCCAATCCTATCACTGCTGCGTTTATGCCCCTGTACACATGCTTGATTCTCTTTCGGAGACATAGCAATCCATAGGTTTTAAGATACTTACTAGTCAGGTACATTCTTAGGCGTTTAATATGCGGTGTTGAGTCCATTTCGTTGAGCAAGGAGTAGCTCTTGTCTATTCCATATTTGACTTAAGGAACTTTATCTGTGCTCATTTCAATCTCTGGTTTTATGCAGCACCCCAACTCACCTTTACCCTTAAGCAAGCATAAGTTGTTTTTCTAAATTTGAGTCCCTGTTCTGTTCTGTAATTCAGTTCCTGTGTAGCCAAGTTTACATTCCGTGTATTACTGATATCTTATGATGTTTCTTTTTCTGTGTGACTTACTTCAGTTAGAATCATCATACCTGAATCCACTCATTGTGCTGCTAAGGGCCTGATGACACAGATTTCATTGCTGAGTGATATTGCTTTGTAAGTAAATACCACAACTTCTTTATCCATTTTTCACTTTCTGCGATGTTGAACTTGTACTGT